>NC_136007.1:26073587-26414087 GCF_048128805.1 Centroberyx gerrardi | reverse complement strand
ACGGGTCCCAAGTTATTCAGAAGAAGAAGACAGGTTCTGGCTGAGTTACGTTGAATCTGACTAATATACCATGGAGTTGTAGGCCAGTAACTTAAAAACACTGTAATTGGTAAATGGTTGAAGAAAAGTTCGAACGTTGGTAGTATTTGGCTCCTAGTTTTACAGAAAAAACCATAATGTCCTCCAATGAATCTTTTTAAACAGTTAGAGCTCATACACTAGTCATTAATATGAGGCATTAGCTGAATCGACTCATCCTTCATGCTAAAGGTTCATACATTTGCTGCCTGGCTCATAAGTTAGCTTGACATTTATTACATGCATTTATCACATAGATGTTCCATTCAGTTTAACCTTGGCTGTGAGGATAACAGAACAGACTCGGGAGGTCGTTCGACGCTTTGTAAGGTCGGGTGATATATCGAACATATCCGGGATCGATGGGAATTCCCTTGCTGGTTTTTTGCCGATTGCAATCAAAAGAACACCCCGCATTTGACTGTAAACCCCCTAAAAATCCCAAACTCCTTATTTATGCTTTTATTTTCACTGGGACTAAAGCAATGATGAACACAGCGCCCGACCATCTGCTGTGAGTGTATTATCTTAGGAGCATCATATTGTGTGAGTGACTTTAGCTGATGTTAAAGCCATAATATCAGCATAGCCCGTCTAAAACATTGGCATTTAGCTGCTTAAGAAAGCAATACCTCAAATTATTTAATCTACTACTATAAGTGAGCTTGTACACATTTTGCTGACTTTGCAAACACAGTGGAAACTGACTTGATGGAGTTTAATTTGCATAAAGTATGCATGCATACTGAAATGAATGCCAGATAGAAAACATTAAGTATGCATGTTACTTATTTAGGTATTTGGGTTAGTCAGCCACCACCTGTGGGAAACCCTGATACAGAAATGGGGAAACGGTGTTTGAGGCCAGATTTGTCACTCTGTGTGAATGCATTTTGATAGACCGCTGACACAGCCCATCATAACCCCGCTCTCTGGTGGGAAAGGTGATAGAAATCAGCTTACTTCTTCTCGGGGTGGACGGAGCCATCGGTGCACTAGGAATCATAATGCCACACGCCGTACTTTTATTCCGCCCCACTCATTTCAAAGCTAATCTCCCACTTTTTATTCTGCCACATTTATCAAAGAGCCCGCAGTCACAGGCTACTTTAATGAAAAAGGGTTAGCAGCATACAAAACAAATGAGGGGGATGAGCTACATCTTATGTACCGTTTGTATTCACAGGTGTTTGTCACAATAGCTGGCTGGCATTTGAAATAGTCCCATGCCATGCTTGCGGTGGAGTTTGATGAGATTCTAGACTGAAATGTACTCGCGGTTGTTAGTTGGTTAAAAATAGCATTTGTGGGGGTAATGTGTACACATGGCACTCTCAACAGGATAAACAGGACTGCAGGAGCTTAATACAACTCTTTCTGTGCTGAAAGGAAAATAGCAGAGTTTAATAATTCATGTGTTTTTCTATGGCATAGAACAGTCCAATCAATATGTCTGAACATGAAAAGCTCTCTTCTCAAAGGCAGAATTCCCTGAACAAAAATTGGGCTGCGATTTCAAATCTGCATTATCAATAACATGTTATCGTTATAACATGTTGTCAAATAGCACCTCCTGTTGAATCACTCTTGCCCCAACACTGGCTTTGTTTATGTTGTGAGGTACTGACATGAAGACCCACTCACAATTTAACTAGATTGCATTCAGTAGAGCGCAAACAGCAGCCAATGCAGAACAATTCCCCAACTTGCAAAGCTGCAGCCTCCATAACAGTTTATGTTCATTATTTGTCTTCCAGGTTTGACTTTCCGACAAAATAGCATGTGAATGCAACGCTGTTTAGCAGCTGACATGGAAGTCCCGGATGTTGGACTTTCCCATCAGCACTGCAGCGCAGCATAATAGTTAATGGCTAAAAACTGAAAAGCATCACCTGATCCTTGGGCCAAGGGCTATCTGTCCACCACATTTCATCCAAACAGACAGGTGTGAGGTCATACCTCCTTTTTAAAAGTTGTTAAAGGAGCTACTGGTAGTTTAATAGGTGATATTTAAAAGGATTATGAAGCTATTTATGAACCTGTATGTTCCAGTGAGCTCTGAGAGTGATGACAGCTGATGACATTATTTTTCATCAGCTTACCCCCAAATTTTGTGTACATATACCTGCAATCGGTAAACTCAAAGCAAATTTCCAATCTAGACTCACTCAGAATACTTTTATACTCCGTACTTCCGACTAGAGCTACACGGAATCAAAGAGGGAAAGATACCTGTCATCATTTTTAACCTTTCGTCTAGAGATTTGGTTGGCTGACTGCAAATGGTGTGTGAAACTCAACTTCAGTCTGTTATGAACTGCCACGAATTCCCGGGAGATTGAACCTTTTTTTTTTTTATTTATGGTTCACATCCCCTAATTTGGGGGATGATGTACTCTTACTTGAATTTCAATATGTATACTCCGAGAATGATATAGAGCGCTGGGCGACAAAAAGCTAATACATTTCCGGAAATTCAAATATCATCTGACAAGAGTTTTAGAAGAGTAAATCATAGGGATATTGCCTCATTTCTCTCATAAAGCGTAATTCCTCTTTTTATGCATACAGATTAAAGTGGGGAAAAAGGTGCCTCTCCTCTGTTAAATACCATTAATATGCAGAAAGGAAATGCCTACTTGCTGCAACGGATCTGAAGGCGCAAATGAGCATATGCTGCAGCACTGAACCGAAATTGGCACCCTACAAATAGCACCCTCGTACTTACATTGTCAAGCTGGTTGGATTCCTTTGGCGAACACTTGTAGCACTGAGAACCTTTAAAATGTGAGTAAACGTCAAAGTGCTTCCCCCATCTGCCCGGGAAAAACACACATACTTCACTTCCAGCAATTTCCAGCTTCTCTAATAAAAGGATCCCGAACATTAATCGCTGTTATTGTTTAAAAGATGGAAATATTCCACCCCCCCATTGCACAAATGCAAAAATGGCCTGAGTTGCCCGGTGTCCGTCGGATGTGGCAGGCACCGGTGTCCCTCCGCGACCCTGCCAACACACAGACACACACACACACACACACACACAGCCTAATGCCCTGGCATGACAAATCACCGTGCAGGGAAAGGCTCATCAGGCTGAACCCGCCAGTCGGCTAAGCATCTGACTTCATGTCACCTTAAGAAAAAACAGTTATTTCCTCTTTCACCGTGAGACTCGGAGCGAGATGAAGTGGCTCGGATGTTGATGATATCAGCCATAGGTGCATTCAAGCGCCAAGATGTGCTAAATCAGGCATAAAATTAATTTCCAGACTGCTCTTCAACAGGGACCTATGTAATAAAGCCAATATCCATTGTAGTCGGGATCTGTCATCTGCAGTCGGGATCTGTCAGTTGATTTGTCTTTCACAATCAGCAGGTGTTGTTGTACATCTCCATCAGAGGAGTCCCTCCTTGCAGCTTGCTGAACCCTGCTGATGCAAACATGGGGCTCTAGAGAGGAGGCAGAGTCTCTCGTGCTTCCTGTGTGTGTGTGTGTGTGTGTGTGTGTGTGTGTACAGGTTGGCCAGATTGTTGAGGATTATGGATCGGTGTTCTTCCGTTCCTTTGTTCGTCCGTCCGATATCTCAGGCACTGCTGATAGGATTTTGACGACACTTGGGGAAATGATGCATCTCACCACTGCACAAGGTGGCTTATTTGTTGCTGATTGGCCATGAGCTGCATCATTGTTTTAACCGGCTTTTCCAGCAAGCATTTGGCTGAGGCCGAGTTCAATGTCAACCCAAACAAGCACAACATTTTCACCATGTGATATTATAGCATAGTAAAAATTCATATAAAAACTGGTTTGGAAACTGTTTCATATCAGAAAGATATTTATGTTCCAATTCACCAAATTTCAGTTCAGTTCAGTTGATGTATTTTGATCATGTACTTATAAACAAATATACACCAAAAATGTGCATATAAAATGAAATATACATGAGTGTACATTTGTGAAAGTAATAATAATACATGTTTGAAAAGGAGTAGGCAGAAGTGCATACTTATCAATCCTCTAGATAATTCCACAATTTTACCCCACAATGAACTCAATGATTTCAATGTTGGTGCAGGCCGTCAAAATATTTGCCCGGTCCAAGCTGGAAAATGCTGATGTTAAACGGTGACACCAGTGACAGAGATTTGGGTTTGTGCAGGTCGGTATTGATCCCGCTTGCCAATGCTCTCCCTCTCTCTCTCTCTCTCTCTCTCTATCACTGTCTATCTCTCACTCGCTCTCCTCTTTGTTTACTCGACGTCTCCTTCTCTCCCCCCATCCTCCCTCCCGCTCCATCCCTCTCAACTATCTCTCAATCTATCTTCCTTCTCCCTGTCTCAAAGCCTAATATTTCACAGCTGCCACGGCCCATCTAGGGTGAACCGAACAGCATGTGCAATTAGCAGTCTAGTCCTTATCATTGCTCCTCTAGGCTTGGCGGGATGACCTCTTTATGGCACCAATCCCACAGCCAATACATCCCATACATTAACATCCTTACCTTTACACTGTGTAGAATAAGGATTATAATGCAGCTGTACCTTAACGTGTTCTCGTTGTAATAGTTTATACTGGTATTTTTTATTTTTTTTACATGGTTAACGTCATTACAATGAGGAAAGATTTATTAACACCTGTCGTTGTTGTCGGTGAATTGTCTATGTAATTACTCATAGCTCGCCACCTTTATTGAAGCATATGGTCAAAATGTGTTTAGCATAAACGGTATTTACATTGGTTACTCAGATGAGATAATGTGAGCAAAGAACAGATGGAGGAATTTAAAGGCCTCTTCAATGCATGCGCCGTAACATATTGTCCATAATGTGCCATACCATATGTGTGTGTGTGTGTGTGTGTGTGTGTGTGTGTGTGTGGATCATATTTTCAGCCTCTGTTGTCATTATCTCATGTGTGTGATTATTAATTAACACCGACGCATTAACAGCCCCGCAATACTCAAAGCCCAAAATGCCATTTTCCCTCTCAGTGTTTAAAAGGTAGTTTTTGGCTGACCCTTTAAATTACAGCTCCCTCACTTCTTTAATTATAATGCATTCAGACAGTTACAAAATATAATTTGTTATGTAATCATGAATCGTTGACCTCAGTGGTCTAAATATTCAGTCAAAGCCTATTGGCAACAATAGAATCAGCTATGGCAATTTTAATTTGTGCCTAATCACACTGCAATTATGGAAAAGAAGAGTGGCAATTGGCAGTGGTTTTTGCATAATGCTTATACCTCCCATTCGCCTCACAAGTAGCCCACTCCCCACTGATTATTATTTGAAGGAAGAAAAGGTGGAGAGAGGTTTTCCCCAGACACATTTGACAAAACTGTCAAGTGCTAGATGAGTGCTCCTGTAATCTGACAATCTCCAAGGAGCCATTCAAAGCTGTATCTGACTTTTGAGTCCTCACATCAGAGAGCTGGCCAATTTCCATCTGTGCCAATAATGCGTAAGAAAAACTAGAACTAGAAAAAAAAGAAATAACTGTCCAAAAGTCCTTGGTGTTTGTTTTAATTCTTGACCGGCACTGTCACAAGCCCGTCAAATGGATCATGACTGTAGACCTAATGTGATAATGTGTGCTGAAGCGTGGCTCGGTCCAAAGCAGTCCCAATCATTATTTCCTCCCTTGTAGGCAGAGCTGTATTGTGTTCATCATGACTGTTGTGCGGGTTTTTTTTCCACATGTCCATCCATCAAAATAGCTCCACAAGCCGTGAAATAAAAACCAAACTGCTCACCAGGGCCTCTGGGGAAGAATGACTCCATGACCTTGACCTAGGCACCTTCATTCTCCTGCCTACCCGCCGCATCACATTTCAAACAACCGGCTCGCTACACAGATCCGTTTTTGTCAGGCTCAAACAGCTGCAAATAATATACTATCACACCCTGAATGATATTTCAATTAAATCAAATCGCGAGTCCCCTTTGGCCAATCAGTGCCAGAACGGGGCGGCGGATTTGAATGCTATTCAGTCCTTGTGCTAATGCGGCATACGTTTTGAATGCGTGATGTAATTGTTTGTTTTTCTCTTTTCTTCCCTCTCTCTAGGTAAGTGAAACAAATTGCTCAAACTGATTGAAAGCGGACTGCCTTGGGGTGCCTCATTCAACAACATACCCAGTTCTGGTACAGTACCCAGCCTTCATACTGATGAAGGCTTTGTTTCTCTCAATTAACGGACAGACTGAGTGAAAATCGAAAGGGAATGGCTGAACTATATGCACCGTTTTTTATTCCCAGGTGTTCATTACAACAGCGGGCTGGCATTTGAAGTACTCCAATATTTTTGGGGAGGTTTTGATGAGAGGATGTGAGTTGAAGTGTATTGGTTTTGCTCTTTATGGAAATACTTTGCGTATTGAGACTCGAGGCTTTCGCAGTAGATGAGCTATTTGCAGTTTTATTGTGGTTCTGCAAATATCTGAGGGTAGTTATAATGTGTTGCAGCAACCGTGAGGACTGGCATATGATTAAAGTTGCAAATGATAGCCCTCTTGAGGAGGAAAAGCAAGATCACGGCCCGGTGTTTGCCGAGATATTGTATCTCAGCATGATAATATATCTCTCCTGCGGTTAAAGGTGACAAAAACTAAAGACGTAATCATTCATTTCAGAAAGTGAGCACCCAGCTCCCAGCTGACAATACTGAAAGATGAGGGTCTCCAGCTGGTGGATAGCTACAGATGCTTGTTCAGGACAAACTTCTGACATAAAGCAGATGCTATATACAGTATATATATATATATATATATATATATATATATATATATATATATATAAAGTGCAACAGCATCTTTACTTTGTGATTAAAGCAAACTTTTTTAATGAATAATGATGTGCTTTTAGTGTTTAAAATAGGACAACACAGATTTGAGCCGTTCTCTGATGGTTAAGATGCACCTAGCCATAATTATTATTAGTAGTCTAACAACAGATTTTGGTGGACAAATTATCACCATAACTATAGGAACCATAATCCTATACCTCTTGATTTGGGATTGATTGGCTCTCTCCTTTTGCAGCCTTTCGTCTGCTTAGCATTAGCCAGCAGCCAGTCATGTAGTATGTCTTGGTCGTATCGACGCAGTCATCTCTCAGCTGGCATTACAGCCACCGGCTTTAAGGGGAAGCTACCGCACTCGTGCTTGACTCCTTCTCCCCGTGTGTCACGCAGCATAATTGAGTTCAAATTGAATATGAGTCACCAATCAGTGAAATTAATGGAGGATTGGACTGTGTCTTGTGAGGGCACGGGCTGGACAAATCTTCCCCATCATCAGACATTACATAAGTACTCATACAGTCACTGGAAGACTCTGTTTAGATTGGCCACGGTCTGGCGGCAGATTGAAGAATGCGTAGCCGTAGGTCTGCTCAATATTTCTACCAAATTGAATACAATAAATGCGTATATCTTGTTTGTTTCACTTGGGCAAAACAAAACATTATTCATTCTAAGTTGTAATAATGGATCATATCATGCATTCTCTGATTTTGGAAAGGAGACATTTTGTAGTGTAAATATTGCATTTTATTACAGTATTAACATCACCTGAATGTACAGGTATAATGTTAGGAAATGTGATTGCTTCAAGACGTTTATTGTGTTTTATGTTAATTGTATTTTGTATTGTATTAATAATTCATGTGCGTCCACTGTGTCCATGTTGGCAGCAGTGGTGGTGTATGCAACAACTTAAAGCCACATGCAGCTGTTTTTTAACTGATTTTACATACACAGTATAAACAGACTTAATAAGTGTCAAGTAAGCACCTTTTTGGAGTCTGAGTAGGTGTTAAAAATAGTTTAGCAGCCAATGTCAGAGGAACAATGTCAATAGACCTCTTGTAGCCTCTCTAAACTATTTCTACAGTCACTTTAAAAGAGCATTGAAAAAATCAATTTTCTTTTATGTTACAGGCCAAAAAAACAGAAATTACAAGCTGTTGCAAACTGAAAAATGAATCATTATCAGGAAATTGATTACCTTAAAAGTTTCAGCGTGCAGTAATAAGTAATATAGTATTGTTCATAGAGCGGTGATCAGCAGTCAACCCAGATTATATTTCTGGATAGTTCTCAATGTGCTGCAGCCTGGCCCAGCATTGTTTCTGAAATCCTAGACTTTTTAATTATAAACCTTGGCTGCAGCAGGGTTTGCTTAGGACATTGTTCATATTATCTTAATTACATTTCATGCATTCCTACCTTTCCCTCACTGCTTTTATTCAGTAGAAACACAGATTGAATGCTCTCAATCATTTTTCTAACTCAATAATATAATACATGATGATTTCTCCTTTTATGATGATTTCCCCTAATTCCATAATCTTTTTAACTTCCTGACTATATTCAGCTACTGGCTTATATATAATTACAAATAAGCCACGGCATATATTTTGTAGCTCAGTGGGTATAACTCAACAGGTCGAGTATGACACTAACACTGTCATGGTTAGGGTATGCTAAAAAGCTTTGCACACATGGTACTGTAAGGCACTTTGGATTAAAATTTCCACCAAAAGACATATGTTATTTCATCTATAAACTAGCAATACACGTAAGAACCAATTTTCAGAGTTGCATATATAAAACTTTATAAGTCCAGACAGCATATTTCCAAAAATGAGGTAGGTTTTGCCCCTGAAGTGCTAGCTAACACCTAGCTAACATAAATAGCTAAAGTGAGCAAAAGGTTGCTCATATACATTCAGACTATGAGTTATACTTATGAACCTGAGGTAGTAATGTCCATGGAAGTACAATTGTTTCATTGTGTACAATGTGCCTAGTTGGAAAATGTGTTGACAGCTTTCGAGAGGTGAATGAAGGCACATACATTTTGACAGAAAACAAATCTTTCAGTTTATAATTCATAATAATAGTTCATAATAAATCTAGGGCTCCATGGAAATTGCCCATCATTTCCATGACATTCACAAATATTGTATCTACTAGAGATTTATGCTCAAAACAAACCCAAATCATTTCACCCACTTTCCCTGTAAACAGATAATTCTGAATTCTCACTCTCTAGAAAAATGTTTTTATCTTGAAATACAGTATAAAGTAGACTAAAACAGATCAGCTAGTATTCAGAAACTGACAAATGTTTAAAAAAAAAATCTTTAGATCGTTTTAGAGCTGCTATACACTGTAGGATTATACAGTATACAGTAGGAGTCTAGTTTCGCAGTTGTGAATCCTCTCCATATTCTGTTTTCATTCATAATTTATATATTGTATAATATTGCATACAATAGGTAATTTAGTGACCCACATTTTCACAGCATGATGCTTAGCTAGCTATTTTCCCAGCTATAGTGGCTGTAAAATGTATTCACCTCCTTTGACTTTTTGTGCCTTTTCTTGTGCTACAAAATTAGTTCAAAAATACATTTATTTCGGGTTTTTGCTCACATCTACGCAAAGTACTCTTTTCTATCAAAGAAGAGTGGAAATTCCAGAAATTGATGTTTACGTATAGAATCAAAACAGAAACAACTGAAAAATCAAGTTTGTAAAAGTATTTTGAACTAGTTTTGTGTATTGTGAGCTGATTTTGCATAGCATAGCTGCTAGCATAGCTTAGCATAGATAGATAGATAGATAGATAGATGTCCAATGAAAATTAATGCCCTTGCCTATCCAAGAGTACCAGGTTTCTGCTTGTTTGATGGAAGGAAAGTGGGTGAAAAGTGGTTCTGCTGTTAGTTTAGCTTGACAGTGTTCTAAAATGTAGAACTGTCCATATGAGTAATGCAGCCATACTACAATTTTGAAGTATATACAAAACCTCGTACAGATAGACTAGCATACATATGTCCTTATAACTGTCTGCTTTTTGGCAGCATGAACATCATAGAGATGATTCAGCAGGTTTGGATGAGGAGAAAATATTTTTAATGTCATCAAACAGTCTGGAGATTCTCGGATCAGTTTCAGCCAGTGTCGCCTACTTAAAATGCAGTCGGCTGCAGTGAATCTGCTGTTTTTGCTTTATCAGCCTAAAACTTGGCAAAAGTAATTCTAATACGTAGATGATCAAGCATGAGCCTTTCTAGTACAATGCGATACACATTTTTACAATCACAACATTCAGTATTAGCAATATTAGGGCTTAGCTACAAATGGGGGCTCACTTATATGACGTACTTTAAACAAAAAGCAGGGATCAAGAGGTACGCACACCACTTCATGTGCAACAAATTGTCACATGTTCCTTTGTCATCTTCTCCTTACAACAACAACCACTTGGGAAAGTGTTGTGTGGCCTAGTTTCTTCAGGGCTCGTATTCTGCTTTTTCAATCTAAAATGTAAATTGATCAGTAGGCTGAAAGATTGCATTACTGTCCTTTCGCTGTATAAACCCAGGATTGTTAAGTAAGCACTTAAGGTGGTTAGACTTTACTGACAGTAATTGCAATGTTCCTTTCAATCTCTATTCAGTTTTTATGTCTCATTCTTTGAGATCATAATGGAAGACAGAAAATGTAATGTACTTCGCTACAGGGAATTCTGGCCCAACATTTTTGGAAAAACTGAAATTGCGACCATTATGCCGTAAAAGTTTGTAGTGACAATGGTAGACTTGAGAAAGTGTGTTGGCAGATAATGCTGATGATTTTCTGCTCCTTACTTGTGCACTTCACTACTACCATCATCACTTCTTACCATTTGTCATATTTTCAGTTAGTAATGCCTATTCTACTTTTTAAGGACTCATAGTCAACCTCCATCACTGATCAGTTTTACCACTGGCAGGTTGTAATTGCATACCAACATTGCTACTATATCTTCTTATTGAGAATAAATGGCTTAGATTCAAATAGAGCAATATGGATTTTTTCATTATCATAATTTTTTTGTTATTTGTGCAGAAGACAGACGTATACGCAAGATTTCTACAACTTCTTTTTGTTCATATGCAAATGTTTTGCGTTTGGGGAGGGTTTAGTCAGTGTAGCCCCAGGTTCTTTGCACAGCGCTGGTATAACTGTAACATCAGCGGGTAGCAGTGTTGTCAGGTCGAAAATCTAAAAATATCTTATACGCCGTATTAATAAAAACCACACTGTACATAGGAAAATCACAGCAGGAGAGTGTTGGGGATACGTGTTTGCATGGGAAAATATGTCAACACATTTCACTTTTCTTCATCATTCTGCTCTGCCTTCTGTCTTTCATCAGCGCCGCATTGTTTTTTATCTGATTGTGTTTTCTCTCAGGGCTGATGACCTCCTCCGTGAAAGAGGTTGCGTTGGCTCTGCTACTGGCTATATAATGAGGGCATTTTCAATTGCTTTATATCAGCATTAGAATATGAGTGAGCCATGAGTCAGATGTCTCTGCAGCCGAGCACAAAGGCAGCATTGTAACCCCTGCTCTATTGTTCTTAGCAGCACAGTAAATATTATGTCTGAGGGTCTTGCATCAAGTCCTTATACGCTGATTTGATGTGGATTTAAATGGGAATAAATTATAAGGAACAACACAGGCGCACATAAAACAAAAAATATGAGGCAGGTATTGTGGCACACAGAGACAACCTTTCCATTCTAATACAGTATGCTCCATTGGCGCCGCCATTATGCTAATGCACAAGGCGATGCTGTTGAAATGATTCGTTAACGTAATGGGAAGAAGCTAATTGAGTGAATTCTTGCCAAATTATGAGACGTGGTTAATCGTCCGCCCAGAAGCCTCAGTCAGATGTGAACATATATACGCAGGTACAAATGTACTCACACACACGCGGACACGCACACGCACACACACAATCATGCGCGCGGGAGTCTAAAAGAGGGGGTGATTGCACTGCTGCTATGACAATCACTCACTCTGGAGCAGCAGTGCTGCACAGGTGCTCACTGCTCTGAGACAGACAAGATCTTAGAGTAGAACTGACTGCGAGGCGACGGGAAAAAATCTACATGAATACTGAGCAGCTCTCTCAGTGGCGCTACAGCCAAAACCTATTGTGCCTCTCAGTCGACGTGATCGCACAGAGAAAAGAGTGGTAGATACTCGAGAAATACCATCCGAGCCAATGGCATTTGCGAAGCTGGCATGGCTGCAGATAATACACGGGTAATGCTGTTTCATAACTCAAAGAAGGAATGCGACGTGTCAAGCAAATGCATTAGACTGTACTGGAATAACTTGCTCCTTTACACAGGAGCATTTATGCCTATTTCAACTGAGCAACGTCGATTAATCATATTAACAGCTATCCGCTTCTCTTCCCTCATCTTAGTGTGTGTGTGTGTGTGTGTGTGTGTGTTGAGAGAGTACACCCCCGGATAATGTCACATTAGCATACTTCTGTCCGTGCACTGTCATTCAGTATAAAATGGAAGACATACCTGTAGAGTCAGCCCTATACCGACTCCGCAAATATCTCTCTTCTGTAATCAGGAGTCAGCCATGTGTTACACCACAGCGGCTGACATAACAGCTCACAGGGGTTTGAGCCAGAGAACGGATACATTAGCTATAATGGAATACGATACCCGCGGTTCAGCCGAGTAAAACATAATGCGGCAGAGTTCACGTTTTCTGCTGAAGTCACACGAAACGGTCGAGGTGCGGACGTCTGGAAAGTGAAACGTGCGAGTTAAAGTGGCGGAGGCCCGCTCTGAGACGTTTGACCCAGTTGACTTGCACCATGGGAGATGTGACGCTCGGAGTCGGGACCTAGCCGCTGAAGGACTGGAATGCTGAGATGACTGGGTGGGGGTGGAGTGGGGTGGGGGATACACAGCCACCGTAGTGCTCTCCAACAAGGTACTTAGATCCCCCAGGCTCCAGGGGCTGACACAGTCGCCCTCATGCATACACCCTAGTTGTGAATGTAAATGTATGAGTGTCTGAGTATTCTCATTTGAAACTCCCAGTGAGATTTGCTGAAGAATTCTGATATCGCATATTATACCGAAGCAAAAAAAAAAAACGAATTAAAGCTGCACTAGGCGAGATTTTTTAGGTAAAAATCCACCCATTTTTTTATCAGCCTAAATCACAAATTGGGGCTGCAACAGAGAAGAGCTTCCCATCGCCACTAATTGAGACACTGAGAATTTGCACTATTTGGCCAAATTAAATTCTGGTGTTGGTATGATGAATCAAAATTCAAGACTGTCTCCTATAACCAGCAGTGAGCAGAGAAAGCTGGACTCACCACCATTAGATCTTTTGCCTCTCTTGTCCCTTTGGTTTCCTTTGGTATAAAGCAACACATCCATTTTTATTAAGCTATTGTAAGCTGCACAACACCTTGAAATCTCCCTATTTCCCCCTTACATAAATACATGACGATATGATATGATGATACATTTTTTTATTATGATTATATCACCACCTCATTTTCTCACATTAGCCAACCTTGAAATGACAAGAATGCGTTGCTCATGGCTTATTATCATGGCCATTCACCTGTTAGCTGCGAGAATGTGCTTTCTAACGACAAAGAGAAGAAAGCCAATCTCAAACAATTTAATCTCTCAGCAGCACTCAATCATACAAAGCACAAATTTGGGGGATTAATACATAGGTTGGAGGGTGTAGAGCAATTTTACAAAGGACCCTCCTGATGCCCAATTAAATAGTGCCAGGTGATACCAGTACAACCTGACGTGAAAACCAGTGGATCAGTGTTGAGTGGTTATATTGTAACACCAGGGCTGAACAGTTTTATTTGGGAGGACTCCTGTTTTAAAGAGGCCGTATAGTTTAACTGGGTATCTTGAAATCATCTATTCAATCCCTGTCTATTCAAAGCATTGCTCCAGTGTGTAGTTGAGAGGGCGCGCCGAAACTGCGTTAAGGCACAGACACATCAATTTACAATGGAGGGAAAAAAGATTTGCTTCAGGTGTCTGTTTACATGAGAATACGGGATAACCACCAGTCAATCAGAGCCGAGTATTAACCCAGGCCGTGGTATTGTGTGATGCTGCTTAGACCCGTCAGACTTTCATCACGCGCTTGATATTGAACCAGGTATCAAAAGGCATACAGGCAGACAAAACACATTTGCTTTCGTTTTGGCAGCGGGTTTATGGATGTAAAAATATTCAAAGATTAAGGAATGTTTAGCAACAAGGTTACCTCCAGCAAATATGACTTAATTTGAATTGGGAGCTTTGTAAATACAGTAGAAGAGATATTTTTTTTCTAGCGTTAAGATACAATGAAGACATGCTTTGGCTCAAGTTTTTGCTGCTTTCTTTCCAAGATATTGTATTGACTGGATTACCTTTCTGGCCTCTACCTTCCAAAACAAGATCAAGCATAATTTGATTTGGTAACCAGATCAAATTATGCTTAATCTTCTCTGAAGGCAAGCTGACAGACTGCAAATAGCACATTAGCTTATCCAAATCCAAAGAGCAGATTGGAGGACATTTGATTGAAACAGCATAATGCCGTTGACCAAAGAAGCGCACGAAAAGCCAAACTGTAAAGAAGAGAATTTAAAGTTTTCCAGTTTGATGTTACACCTTAGAAGCCAAGCCCCACTGTGGCTGAGGTACCAAACTTCTTCTTCACCAACTCCAAATCATTAATAAATAAACGTCTCTGTACTCTTTCATCTAATGATGCTGACATGGCTGTTCGCACCAAAACAGTTTTTTTCCTGTCCTCTGTCGGTCCTTAATATTAAGAATTTCAGTCCAAACATAGAAGTGAGAGGAGTGGATGGAGTAGGGATTTATGTGAGGGACTCCATCCAAAGCCAATGACTCACTGAATATACCGGGCTAGATGAACTACATTGTCTGTTCCGGTTTACCAGATTATACCATTTACTCTGCCCAGCAAACATTCTGACATTGAATAGACGTTGATATGACGGCCTGCACCAATGTTGAAAACCTGTGTAAATATTATGCCAGAATGGAAATGGAGATGATATCCATAGCTGCTACCTGCATCATTTTGTGAAAACGGGACCTAAATATATTTCTAAGTTACAGTTTCTAAAGCTGTTTTAATACAAATTTTTGCCTTAATATCATTTTTTTTTGGGTTGACATTGAACTTGGCCACCTCCTGAACATGTGATTGGAAGCAGTCTTAACCAGGTAGTACAGAGCATCACTAAAGGTGATGCTAATCTGGACATGATGACAAACATGGCTGACCCGTACTGCACCTTATATAATACTATAATACTGTGGCTTTAATGCTTGATGCCACTTCAACGTTCAGTGTTTCCAGTCTGTTTCCAGTCCTGTCCTATCAGCATGAGAGGTGTTTCTTCAGCAGAGCCTAAAAACATTTAAACTTGCGCCACTTGATGGACAGATTTACAAGATCAAAATACGGATGCTTTTTAAAGAAATGTTGGAAAATCAATCTGAAATGATGACAGTTTTTCCACAATATCTTTCGCATTGGTTAGATGCACAGTGGCTAGTTGCATCATTCCCCTTGCCTATAAATGTTCCTTCTGTGCCTCCCCAGCAAGCATTTGATGAACAGTAACAAGCAGGAGGAAGCCAAATTCAACGTCAGCCCAGAGGAGCACAAAATTGTCGCAATATGATATTATGGCAAGGTAGAAATTCATATTAAAACAGCTTTAGAAAGTGTTTTGAACTGATATCAGAAATATATTTAGGCCCCGGTTTCACAAAACGATGCAGGTAGCAGCTATGGATGACCACAGACGTCATGCCAGCTTTCATTTTGCCGCTGTATTTACACAGTATCAACATCTATTCAGTGTCAACATATTTGCTGGGTTTCTCATTCCACCTGCCATGCCATAATAAAACATATCACATTCCACAGCTATTATCAAGCTGAGCTCAAAATAAGATTGCGTATCACTTTGCTTTGTGAATAGGTATTGCTACTTAATACCGTACAAAGTTGCAGAGGAACAGGTACTGCGCGAGGAGAGCCACTTTCACCTTTGATTCCGTGTTGCGGTTTGATCACAAATTCATTTTCACATTTTGTGGCTGTTAATGAAATGCAACGTTACAAAGTCTGCCTCATGAATATGGATGATCTTCTTGTACGATCCTTTGTATAGTTTGTATCTCTTGTTTTCCCCATACTGTACTTCTCATCCCTCCTTGCCTATTTCACTGAGCCACTGAATGAAAAGTAAATGACAATAGACTTCAGACTTGCCTTCTGCTATTTCAATGATTTGGATTTGGATTAAAACCTCTCTTAAAGGATAAGGCCGGTGTTTTTTAATGCATTGCTTACCGTCAACAAATCCTATGAAAATAACAATATCAGCAATGATTTTGTTTTGCCAACAAGTCTCGTCCATGTAGCCGATGCCCAATGCAGCCCTGTCCCAGCAGCCATAGAACTCCATTGTATTAAAAAAACGATTAAAAACACGTCAGAGAGCCATGCCGTTGCTCTGGGCAACATATTTCATCATCACGATGCACCGGGCCAGCCGACTTTTTCCTCAAACAACTTAATAAGCCGGCTGTAATCACGTTTGCAATCTCAGGAAAGTAGTTCCGTAGCACCGAAAATAGTCCCCGCCGTAATTAAGAATTTGTTCCCATTTGAATTTGATTTGGTAATAACTACAACAGCCTTACTTTTCATGGTAACAGTTAGCGATTTTTAAAATTGAAACTATGTCTTTGTGAGCCGTATTTCAAGGTTTTTAGCTTACAATTGGAGCCAATCACTTCCAGGTTGACGGCTAAAAACGGTACATGGGAAGTCAGAAAGTAACGGGAGTAGAGCAAACGCATTGTTTCTTTGTTATTTTCATAGGATTTGTTGACGGTAAGCAATGCATTAAAAAACACCGGCCTTATCCTTTACGCACTGAATGTTTTGCAATCCTTCTCTCTGGCCAGTCGAATTCCAGGTCTATGAGGTCAAAACCGCTTTTCCTTGGTGAAGGAGATATTGAGCAAGTAAAAGATGTGGCCTTCATGTTCTGCAGTCAAATCACCCTGTCACAAGCCACCCTGAGTTGCCTTCCCAGCTCTTCTCCAGTGATGGATTATGCTGGATATTAAGCTAATATCATGCATCACCAGTGAGAAGTGTTTTGTTGCTCGCAGAACCCACTTCAAGGTAATGTCCCCACAATTTTGACCAGATGCACGAGACGGACTGCGCTGCAGAGCGGTTTTAACGTTTATATGCACGAGAAAATACGAGACGCCAGAATGAGTTAGTCTCGTCCTTAGAGTGTGGAGTGATGTTTATTTCTTTGCCTTTTCCACTCCTTGAAACAGTAACTGCCGCAGACCAGAGAAATGAATGAGTGCACTCTCCGAACAATTGGTTACACTAATGGATCAATTTAGCGCGGAGGAGAAGTGAAAAGCAAGCCACAGCTGATACAGGTTTAGTGCAATAGTGCTTTGATGACAATTTTCTGAGGTGAACATAGTGTATCAAGAGTAAGCTTCTCTGGAACTCCACAGCAGGCTTTAACTACTTGGGTCCAAGCCACCTCTTTGTGTGTGTGTGTGTGGGTGGGTGTGGGTGTGTGTGTGAGTGTATGTGTTGCTTGTGGTGGTGGGGGTCCATTTTAATTTGCGGTGTTGTCACAAAACCGGGTAATGACACAATATTAAATAAGCTTCAACATCAATTCTTTCCTTTGGATTTTTTGTTTACATTTTTATTACATTTTTTGCTTTGCTTTTATTTCTCTTTACCATTCTGTTACCGTCTAAATACTTACGCTGTCTTGGACTGCCTTCTATAGCAGCGATGTATGATATTCTTTTTTATTCAAGCCGTTCTCTCTGTAAGGAACATTCCTTGTAATACATTCTTTGCATTAATGTTCTATAAATAACAGGCAAAGAGCACTCGCCCACTGAGGCAAAAATGAAGAGAGATAGGAATTAGTCAGAGCCATAACTATAACTGAAAGTCAAGGGAAAGTTGAAAAAACAGGTTTGTTTTATGATGATTCATTGATTGATGCAATGACATGATCAATGCACCATCTGTACTTTCCATATCACTATAGCAGAAATGCACGCTTAGGTCAATATACAGCGATACTGCGTATGACTACGCCTTCCAGCACATAGTAGGTTATAATCTTGACTTGGAATGAAATGTCCAGCTAGCAAACATACTACCCATTACCTACTGGGTTAGGGTTAGGGTTGGGTGGGCCATGTTAGTAACAGAAGGGCTTGCTAGACGAGTTGCTGGGCCATAACTATCATTTGCGCTGTTTGCTGGAATGGTAATGCAACTCTTCCTTTGCACAGGAATGTCACGCACCTTATGGGATGTTGGGTTTATGTGCATTATTTATCTTTTTTTTTTAATTTCAGGTGTTAACAGATATTAACAGAGATGACCAATTCTGTACTCCTGTAAACCAAACCATAAGCCAAATGTGTAACTAAATACAGTGAAGATAAATTGCCCAAAGCTGTAACAGTTAAACTACAAGCTGTAACTCGTTTCATTATCACATTCCTAGTGCTATTGCCTCAGTGTGATTTGTCTCGTGCTATTGACCCATCACAAGTTATGTGGGCTGTGTTTGACTGACAACACCACATGACTTCATGAGTTTTGTGTGTCGAAGCTTTGTGTTGGGCATCAGCGCGTAGGAACAGTCAGGAACATCATCACTCGCCCCTGGGATGCCTCGGTTTTATGTAATTCTGCGGATGGCATTCACTAAATGAATAAGTTGTTAGGCAACTGCATGCGAATCTATTCATGATCACAGACAGTGGTGCAATTATGGAATGTCCTACATGTTGATTGTCAGCCCACCTTCATGCCAAATGCTAAATAAACACATTGTCTTCTCAAAGCGCATTGATCTTCATCTACATGCATCTATTCCATTTTTTCTATTCATAGCTTGGTGGGAATGATGGCTGTTGAGTAACAAGCTTTTGGTTTGTCTGCCTTGGCCCACGTTGGGCTCTGAATCAGGCCTTTGTGCTTGAACAATAAGGGAGCCTGCAGGAAGTCCGCTGATTTATGTAACACACAAATATAACAGAAGTCATCCAGAGGCCCACATACTGTAGTGATTTGTTGTCTGCTTCTAAACTCTTAGTGAATAGATCTTGCCCTTTAATAAAGTCTCATTAAAAAAGAAAATGAAAATGACAAAGCTTGACACGTTCCATTTTTTATCTGCGCGTTATGAAGGATTATTTTTTTAGCTGAGTGGAATGCGTTATCTCACAGTGTGGATGCAAATGACTTTGCCTCCTTTGTCTGGTCTTGCAAGTACGGCTAAGTGAGCACAGGTGGGCCACAGTTGACAGTCATTAGGAGGGAGCTGCAGCAGATTTGGCACATCAACAGAGATAGGTGTGAGTTATTTTGTCGTCTCAAGCAGGCTTTCATCTCTATGCAAAACGCAGGCGAACCAAACAAATAGGAATGGATAGCGGACGGACAGTGAATGAAGAGCGCTTTTTGTCATGTACTCTGTATGCAATGACAATTTCGACAACACACAACAATAACATAATCAGAGCGGAGGCACAGGCAGCATGTGCAACTGGCTGAGAAAAGCTAAGCTTCCATCAAAACTGTGTTTCTGCCGTATATATTTGACTATTCCTGTTTTTACTTTATGTAAGTAAGTAGTATGTGCACCCTTGCTCTTAGATAAGAGCTATAAAGTATATTGTTAATATATTGTTGATGCACATATAGTGTAAATGACACACAGCACAGCCTCTAATTATATATGCCAAGCCCAGCCTCTATACTGATATGAGTCTAGGCAGGATATCATTGACATTTATCCCTGCCTGTTATTTCCATATTTGAAGAATAAGAAGATTAGCTTCTCCTACCAAAAGACTCAAACTGTGCCTGTGGTTTGGGAAGGTCATTTTCAAAATGTTATCTTTGAGAATACCACGTGGTTAGAAATTACTGACCATCTGCTTAAAATTATTGGCAATTAGGAAAGTAGTCTAATGGTACCTCAATCTCATAATGTTATATTACCCTCAGTTAATTTGGGGTTATTTTCTTGTCAAGTTCCATGCAGCATTTATATCATCTTCCACAAACATTACGAACCATCATTGGTAGATTTATAAAATCATTTCTGTGTCCATAATCTTACTATTGCAATATGCTTTTGAGTAATCCACTGTAGCAAGTTGCCTATTTTTTCTAAAGTTTCTATTATCTGATAACTGGTGGTGTGTTTTTCTCCATACCTGTTCATAATTACCAATTACTGTAATCTCATTACATGTAATAATATGTTTCTCATTCCTAAACATAATGACAGGCCTGAGTAAAGTACTTAGCAGCAGAGGATGGCATTAAACATAATGAGAAAACTCAACAGTGTCGATACATAACATATCACGTATCCTGCGGATTCAGCCTAAAGGTTACAGAAGCCTTCTGATGACTCTAAATCCTCATCTGAATAGGAAAATCTTGTGGTGAAGGAAGGGAAGGAGAAGTGCAGGAGGAGCTCTCTCCTCTAACTCGACAGCTGCTGCCTTTGTGTCCTTGAACAAAGCATTAGACCACCAACGGTAGTGCTGTGATTGTACAGGACAGCTCCTACTGTACTGTTGGGGTGAATCCAGGGGCGTAGCTAGGAATTATGGGCCCTATGCACAGGGGGTGACTCTGGGCCCCCCTCCACTTTCCTATCCTCCCCTCACCACCATTACTCTCTCTATGACAAACATCTATGCCTACCTATCCACAACTCAAACACACCTCTAATCGGCTATCATAACCATAGTTTCATAACTGTACGGTTCCAGTTTGTCTCACATAGCATAACAGTTGCTGTATCATATTTTTGGGAAAGTTTTGTTTGCAGTTTTGTATTTCAAGCAAACCCTGTTTCAAAACCAGAGCAGTGTGACACAAAAGTATGAAATATTAATAAATATACACTTGAGGGACACAAAAATCATTTTAGTCCATTTTAGTTTAAATATACAGTACTATTGCTCAGGATAAGAATACTGTTCTTCATGATGTTTTGAAAATACATCATGGGAATTTATTGAATTAATTTGAAGTCACAATACTGGACTCTGATTGGCTGACAACATCAGCTCCTCTAATTCAAATGAGCTGAGTGGAGGCTTTCCAGTTAAAATGCTGCAAACTGGCCTGATTGGAAGGATAGCAATAGTTTAGTGTGGGGAGCCAATCAGGACCAAGTCCAGTTGTGATGTGTTTACTGGAGTTAGTCCTGAAAGGATGGAACAACTTTAAATTTAACCACTCAAACAAAATCAAATCTTAACAATCTCTGGTCACATATGTATATACAGTAAATCGTGGAAAATTTGTATTCCTATAATAGGGCACCTTTAAATCTCATTAAGGAGGTTGAAGTGAGTGAGTGAGTAAGGGTTAGAGCTACTAGTTGAGTTTTGCTTTATAGCTCTTTTGTCTGCAGCCTACAGTACTTTCGCACAGATGCAAACTTATTCAGTTCTTCTGACAAATATCATATATCATAGGAAGATGAGATATCTCCTACACGGTAACAGCATCCTGAAGTGGCTGAACAGCAAAGGGAGGTAATGCCAGTGAAACTGCCTTTGTTAAGGAGATTCACATCATCTATCATGAATGTTGAACAAATGAGCCTCCAAAACTCCTTTGGCTGCTCGTTAAAATCGCTTGTGTCCAAGTTGGCATTTAATAAAGCAATAATTATCCTATGTATTAGCCACTTGGGCTATTTGATTGTATTCATCTATGCAGAATAAATAACATACAGTGACTTCATACATTTCTACGTGTTTTCCTGCATATTTTAATAATCCGAACATTTCAGTCTCCTGGACACTCCTGATGTTAATATAGTCGACATTTGAATTCACTTTGGCTGCTATGGATAAATATTCTAGACTTTTGAGAACCTTGGAGAGCGACTGTCAAGGGACACACACACACACACACACACACACACGAGGTAAATTAAAAAAGCAACATGTATTTTTATCTAAACTCAAATCTCATAACTCCCTCCCGCAAGATCTTGGGACGTCACTCCAAACTTTGGTCTGGCCGCGGCCCTGACTCTGTCTCTTCCATCTGTCGAGCTCCAAAAGTGTTGACTCCTGCTGCCTGCCATCTTTGTCTTCTTCTTCTGTTTGGTTTGATTACAGACTCCACTAACACTTCCATCTCCACGCAGCACGGTGAGCACATGTGCAACTTGACCACGGTTCAAGGAATGTGACTAAAGCATATGTGATTATGCTTACTTTGACTTACAGTGTAATTGCATTCGCATAATGAGAGGACGGCGTTTACACGGGCTCTGCCTTACATGCATTATTGCCTTAATCGCATTATAATCGCATTTTCGTTGTGCATGCACATGCGGCTAGTGTTGAGCTGGTTGCTCCTGGAAAAGGTCAAGTTCGCTCATTCAACCGCACATGTGTAAATAAAGGTTAGAAAGGAATGACAATGTTGCAGGTTCTCTTTTTGTTTTTTCGTGTGTTTTATATGAGCAGGCGCTGTATTAGGAAGCCGCTGGCATTTTCTCAATTGGCTTTTTATAGCGTACAAAAGTTTCTGGGCCGCCTGACTCTTCGTGGCCTTTAGAATCAGTACATGACAATCTCACGCTGATAACGCTTAATTTCCTTCCAAATTGCACTTTTTTCCCTAGCTTTACCAGACAACTAAATGGAAACCCTGATTACTCATTCATTTCCAGTCAAAAAATTTGGGCAGCGGAAGGCATTGATAAATCACGAGCAATCCATTAACTTAATTTTAATAAGATACCCAATCAACAGGGCACGAGGGCACGCACATGCATCCCGGGTGTTGCTAATGAAAATGATTGGTAGTTTGCATTGGGCCAGACTGAGCCAAGTGGAAAACAAAATAAATCTCAGGAATTGCATTCTGTAGAGGGAGAATGGCTCTTAAATGCGGGATTAATTTGGATGTGCATCTTCACAGTACCAATCACTCAGAGTGGAAACATGGTGGAATTACAAGGAGAGAAAAGGTACATAAACTGCACCTAGTCAACACAAATCAATAACAGTTAATTAAATGAGGAGATGGGGTAAACAACATATTGAAACACCTTTAATGGCAGCCCACACAGATCCTGCCATCCAGGCGGATAGTTGTAAATAAAGATTCACAAGCGGCGCTCTCAAACCTCACTACCGCGGAATGTCGGGTGAGTGTGTTTTATTGTTTACCGTGTTTTATAATTCTTATCTTGGGCCACAAGTCCAAGGTTTTGTGGCAGAAGACAATAAAGTCAGTAGGTTTATAAATTGAAGTGGATTCTGAGTTTGCTCGGCATAGAAAGTAAACACTGATTTCGGCGGCTTATCTACCGTTAGGGTTTGATTGCCTTGCAGTCTGTCTTAAAGGTAGAACAGTGGCACCTGGTCCTCTGCTGTGTAAGAATGAGAACATGCTCTAGTGCCTCATGCTGTCTTCAGTGCCACAACGGCACTGAAGCCGCGAGTAAATATTAATGGATCACTGAATACATAAATAATTGAGCAGAATAAAAAGGAAATGGTGTCTAATTACCCTAAAACGATTAAATTGACTGGTACTGTCCCACATACTATCAACAGCTTGTTAGCATTTTTCAAATTAATGAACTCAAACACCTTCAGAAGCCGCGCTGTAGGACTTATTCAGTTATACATAAGATGAAGCTTCCAGATTGAGAATCATACATTGCAAGGCATTGATATGAGGTGTTGATAGGAGACTTGAAGTGCTTGGCTTACATGCTGAAGTTGAAAGCTTAACATAAGCCACTCAGTATTTTGTATTATTATAGTCAATCATTATCAACTTGTCAGGGAATTTGAATAAGGATTTTCGCGAATTTATTAGAATTCTGGCCATGTCTATAATCACTGCATATGCACATGAATTAAACATGAAGTTCATGCGATCATGATAAGGTTTTAAACAGGCCTACAGCTGTTTTCCCTGTTATTTTTATTATCATCCGATGATGAGTTTTAGGCGACCGTTTGAACCGTGGTTCCAGGCCAACTGAACTGTGAGGCCTGCAAAGAGAGATTGCTCTTCCGCCAGACAATATGTATGAGAAGTTTTTGAATTTTTAAAGGGGCATTAAGGGGAAAGTTAAAGGGGCATTAAGTAATCCATGACCTCTGTCAGTGACCAGTAGAAATTGCAGCAACGTCGATAGAACTTCTCCTACACAAGTCTCTGGTACAGCCATCCCTCCCATCCCATTGATCAATGGTAGCCTGTAATTGACACAAACAATAAAGTCACATTATCACAATAGAGAGGAGTAAGCTAGCTAATTAGAGCAGAGATCCAACAGAAGCATCTAGTGAAGAGGTAATATATAGCACCATGCAAAATAGTGGAATAACAATACTGCATTTTATTTTCTTACTTGTAAATTTCATCGCTGACTCGCAGCACTGTCCTCTGTTGAAAATGTCAATAGGTGGGGAGTTTTTGTTCCGAAACAGTACAAGTGGGAAAGTGAGTTTTGAAAGCCAGAAATCTCAGCACTGGACCAAATAATTGTCGAGTCATTGGTATTGATCGGCAAATCTCTGCAGATACATTATGGTCATTTTGTGCTAAAGGGCAGTAAAAAATCGTACTTATTTCCCCTTTAAATGATTTGTAATAGTAATTACCAGCTACAAGATCACAAACGTGTATGTGCAAATACCACAGGACTCCTCCTCATGTTTCTCTAAATAAGCTGACACCTTACGGAGACTGAACGGTGTTTTCCAGTTACACACCGGTGTTAGTGGCTCCGTTCAGAATGAGGCTTGCTCCTACAGTACTTTCCGCTCACTTTTATCAATGCAGAGCCCAGAGTCAACCCCATGTCGGGGAGGGAAAATGAGGATAACATGACTTGCTGCAGTTGATGATACGATTACACCAGGCCCCTTAGGAAGCTGCCCTGATGAAGCAGTGGCATAACTTTGATTAGAATTACTGTAGCAGAGATTATAATGAAGTCCGGGAATGCGTAATTAGCGTTTGCCATTTGATAATATGATATCAACATATTGTTTTATCAGCTGCAGCTTAATTAATATTTCATAATGCTTAGCGTACACAGCGAGGCACAGAAAGGGAGTGACTGAAGAAAACGCTGCAGATTTTTTTTTCCTGGAAAGGTCTATCCTAAGCTCAGGAAAACGTAAATCTTGAGAGTAAAGACTTGAGGAAAAAGGTTTACTGAATTGTTCCCGGGCCATTTTTAGCCTCAGTGCCCTCTCTGAGGCTGAACCTAGCATTAGATGCTGAGTTATGTCACCATTTCTGGGGTAAACAGAGTGTGTGGTGCCACTCGGATTCATAAATTTCACTTTTGGAGTGATTATTACGAACAACCACGGCTACATGTGATTAATTACGCTCTTCTAATTAGACATGCAGTGTTGGAAGGCTTTAGATGATCTCATCTCCAGGAATATTTATCACATTTTCATATTGGTGCTCAGATAATTCCCTCTCCCCTTCTGCTGCGTGCAGCAGGCATGCACACGCAGTTATGCACCCAAAAATCTGTTGTATGGAAAATAGATGTGCCACTGGCAAAAGGCAAATCTGCTTTTTTCCCACTGGTGTGTGAGGTGGGCTCAATACTAGGTGAGAGGGGACATTAGAGTTTATGGGACATCTTCACATCTACAATAAGTCAATAACCTTACCAAAGCAGGGGGGGCTGAAGGTTAGGGTCATAAATGTACCCAAATATATGTGCCATAAAAATGAGGTGACCCCTTTAGGGCTCTTAAATGTGCCACTTAAAAGTGAAACACAGTGGAGCAGAAGGCATTGAATTCTCAGTAGGTGTGTCCTTCACTTAGCTTTGTGTTGACATTGCTGCTTTATTGGAGGAGATACAGAGTGATTGCCAAGTGCTGTCTGCTGCCATCTCCAGGACTCACTCCAACAAACACTGTTTTCACACTGTCTCGTGTGCTCTATCTGCTCTTGCAGGAAAAGCCTTTAGCACTGTGTGGACAGTCAAATGTATTTCTGAACACATTTTTCCGCTGGCGGCAACACTGATATGAATTCATGTCGCATTGGCAATGCTCAGCCCAACAGAGCTATCATATTTTTCTTTCTCTAACGTCACCTATCTGGAATATTTTAGATCACAGTCTTAAAGGCATTTCCTGCGATGCGAGGCAGAAAACAATTTGAATCTAAATTTGTTTCAGATAATGAGGAGAAGTAGAGGTGGGCTGCTTGGCATCACAATTGCAAATAGATTAATAAATGTTGTCTCTGCTTTTCACATTATCAGCACGATCAGTGTGGGGGGGGGAAACTGCCAATATCACAAATGGGTAGATAAGACCCAGATGAGATGGAAATGCATTCAGTGCTTAAAGGTTACCGCCCAGGTAATGAGGAGCTACAAGTCCAATCCCACCTGAGATCATTAAGTGAATCCAGCAGATCATATTCGCATGTCCACGTGTGATGTGAGGAGTTTAAGTTTTCAACTCGGTGATCTCTTAATGCATCTTGTCTTCAGATATTGACTTTTTTGCTGTCGTGTTGCCGAGATACAATGCCAGGAGAGGGTGTGTACAGCGAAATATTGATTAATAGTCTTGAAATTTGTTTCAACACAAAATGCAATCGATACATGCACGCTATAATTTGGTCCCGAGTGAATGGCTATCAGCTCTTCATAATGCTAGGGTCTTGCAAGATTATGTGCATCAAGTAGTGCAGACAGACTTTTTGGAGTGAGAAAAATAACCCGGTTTCTTTCTGCAATCTCCTCTCTGTAGTTGATTAAGAATTAAAATGGTGTGAAAACTTCCACAGTGTAGTGCTCCTCTACCTAACATGGTTCCCGAGCTTCTCTTATAGCATTTTTTTTTTTTTGCCATCTCAAAGTATGAGAATGAGTGAGCGTGTCAAATGGGGTTTTAAGTACGGCTGTTGTCAGTTGCCACAGAGAAAAACTCCCCTGAACGATTCCTCGCTGCTCAGGTATTGCTATTTTATCATTCTTAAGTTGACAAGTCAACAGCTCAACAATATTAATGGCGCAGCGATGACAGACATTTTAATCATGCAATTTGTCTTTGGTTTTTTGAGGCTGATTATTGATGCAAAGGTGAATAGGCAGAAGTGTTCTGAAGAAGACATCCAGTCATCATTATTCTCAAACACATTATTTTCTACTCTGCACATGCAAATACCTCTGTCATCTGAGTTACTGTGACCCAGATATGATGGCCTTATAGTTAGGATCACTTCAAGATAAAAATATATTGTTGATTTTTATTGACAGAATGTATGCTTTCCGTGTAATTTTCAGGGCAATCTAATTTTTCACAAAGATTGGAAAGCAAAGCATGAGAGTGGATGTGCTACTTTGGCAACAG
Organism: Centroberyx gerrardi; assembly: GCF_048128805.1. Taxonomy (NCBI): domain Eukaryota; kingdom Metazoa; phylum Chordata; class Actinopteri; order Beryciformes; family Berycidae; genus Centroberyx; species Centroberyx gerrardi. Next base: position 26,386,620 of record NC_136007.1, on the reverse strand, counting down.
GGAAAACTGACAGCTTTAGCTGAATCTCTTTGTTGCAATATGTGATTGGTGCTTTGTATTGTGCTCACTGGGCCTGAGTGTCCATCCAGTGAGGACTGTTGGAGAGCTAGCTAACATCAGGTTGCGACTGACAGGCTCAAATTTGAAACATGCACAATGGCAAGTTGATAACTAGCTCTCTTTTTACTTGACCTTGCTGTTGGCTGAGCTCCCAAGTCCTTGAACCTGGCATCTAGTGTATAAAGGAATTTCTAACTCATGCCATAACAGGTCCTGACAGATGAAGGTTGATAGCTCTTTTTTACTTAAAACTTGATACAGCTATAACCTGCAGTTTAAACGAAAATGTTTAAACTACAATTTTGCCATCAGGCTGCATCTTGTGTAAGCCATGAATGAAAAGTGGGTGGACAAGCTGTCATGTTTTGAACTAACTAATGATGGCACAACGTGGGACAACTTTGTGTCTTTGTCGGCGTGGTTTTTGAATGAAAGGTGCATTGTTTTTCCCAGTACAGAAACACCTCTGGCCTTAACATGACATGAGCCAAGCTCCTCTAATGACAGTGTTAATAGGCTTTACACTCGCAGGTGAAGTGCTGCAGAGTGCTAATGAAATGCACAGCGCAAGCCAGACGGCTCAGCTCGGGGCCTCGTTGACTGCAAGGGAGAGAGGGAAGTGTGCTTCCTGACACAATAATTCATTCCCGTTTACCATAGTCCCAGAGTGAGGAGCCCAGGCAATAGGGGAGGCATAAATCCCGACTGAAATCTCTCAGATTGCATCCGAATGGCCCTTTAAACAACCGGCATGGCTGCCACCGTGACTCCATCGGAGCAATCCATCGTCTTGCGGGTACCGCATAAGGCTCCTTTCCAATCACAGATAACAACAAAGGCAGGTACTCCTGGCAAATGATGTGATAGGGCTCTTTTTCCCCTTTTGCCATAGCACTTACAGGTGTAATATACAAGGAAATTAACTGTCACACACACACACACACACACAGTCATTTGGTTGTGTAATTCATTAAAGTTGTCTCTGAGCGGAAGATTTGTCAAGGTCAAAGCTAAAGAGAAAGTGAATTCACGTATCTCATGTAGGCGACACTAAAGCAGAGGAAATGGCATAGTGCAAAGTCTGTTAACGTTGTGGAGATCATGATCTTAAACACAGTCGTGGATACATCCCAAGCTCACCGACTGCCCATCCCCACCCCCCATCTATTTATGCACTGCACACTTGTCTGAGTACCTGAGAAGTTCACCCAAAAGCAAAGTCATTTTCCTATTTTCATGTGATTTTTTTGCTGAAGCACATAACACTTTATTAGGCATTCTCGAGTAGTCATTTGCTGACTTAACATTGGGCATGAAAGTGCACTGTTGGAGAATACCTTGTATTGCAATTTAAGAGGCGCTAATTGAAATTTGGAAATAGGCGATAAACTGAATTAAATATCCTTATTCGTGGCTGTTTTGGAATGAAAGAGAAAGCTATTAAAGCAAGGTGAATTGCAAGCAGGCAGTTTTTTCTGGAAAGAACTCTAGAGACGCCATGATCATTGATGCAAGCATAAAATAGGGGCACTATTGCTGTGGCAGCCAGGGTGTTTTGTCATTAGAACTACGCTTAATGGAGAAAGTAAACCTGACCTGACCAGATCACTAACAATTTATTTAGGTGTATGTTACATTGGCAAAAGTGTTCCTGTGATGTGTTGCTACTGTAGAGTCTATACAGATCATGGAAAGTAAATGGGAGGTTTGAGTTGTAGAATTTTGAATTGCTGAAATAGTGTTACCATATTCACCTGAATATAGATTCATCAGTGTCACTCGTGTTTCCAGATATGATTGCATTTCATTGCAACATATAATGCTCCTTGGTCTATATTCATCCATCCATTTTCTATACCTGCTTATTTCTGTTCAGGATCACGGGGGTTGGAGCCTATCCCAGCATGCATTGGGCAATTGGTCTATACCGTCACCCAAAAACACAGATTGTGATGTACAGATGTACCAGCTCACACCTCACCTGCACTGGGTAGTGTAAACCAAAAGTAATGCTTGTGCTGGTATTTGTGGACAGTCAGATGGTCATATGTTCACAAGATAAACATTGGAGACACAGCCACCCAAACATCTGAGATGCACCTACCCAAATATCTGAGATACATCCAAAGATCTGAGATACACCCAGATATCTGAGAGACACCCAAACATCTGAGATATACACCCAAACATCTGAGAGACACCCAAACATCTGAGAGACACCCAAAAATCTGAGATATACACCCAAACATCTGACATACACCCAAACATCTGACATACATCCAAACATCTGACATACATCCAAACATCTGAGACATACACTCAAACATCTGAGATTCACCCAAACATCTGAGATATGACCCAATCATCTGAGAGACATCCAGCATCTGAGAGTCACCCAAACTTCTGAGATTCACCCAAACATCTGAGATATACACCCAGACATCTGAGAGACACCCAAACACACTCAGATACTACAGCAAATGCAGCATATCCATGTAGCCATTTGGGGAAAGCAGCCAGGTATCTCTCTCCCCTCTCACTTAGACAGCTGTGTGCCTACTCAGTCTGTGTGCTTCATGTCGCAATATACCGACTGCCATATGGCACAGACTCCACCCCCACCATAGAGCCCATTTAATTTGAATAAATTGGACTCATTTGTCTATCCAGTTGGCGTGGTCCAAAATTGAGTATACATTCTTTAGCGGAAAATTAATTACGGGCAAATTTAAGGCTCATTTTTCATATTCAGCTATGAATCTTAGCTGATATAGCCGGTGCTAATGGATGAGGCATGCCCATTGCCTAATGGGGTACGCTTCCCCTCATCCTTTAGGATCTTTTCGTCACGCACAAATCATTGGTCATTGCAAAGCATGAAGTAGGGTGAAGAGTAAACTGAGTTTGCTTGGAGACCTGATTGCGGTGGATGAATTATATAAAATGATGATGGAGGGGGGGAAAGGTGAGTCCAGATTTGGTCCTTTGTAGGAAAGAAATATTGCCTTGGCTAGAAAAAGGGTTGATGCTTGTTTTCACTTTCACAAAGTTTGACAGACCTAAGTTTATCCCCTTGGCCCCACTGGGACGTAGGACATTCATCATGGAGACTTCACTCTGTGTGACTCGTCTGGGCGATGTCCTTTGTCTCTTGCTAAGAGGTTCACGCCCCCCCCCCCCCCCCAGTTGCTCTCTGGCGTTCCCTGCTTCCTTTTTCCCTTTGGGCCACAGACCCGGAGCCCGTCACCTAGATTTCCTTTCCTGATTTGTGTGTTTGGGATCTGTCCAAGTGTAGTGGCACTAAATTTTGAAATGGTTTTGGTAAAAAAAGATGAAATGCTGGTTCAAATGATCTTAGAAGTGTATCAAAATGAAAGACAAGCAATGTGTATTTCATTCCACACAAAATGTACCACAGTTGTTGTTGTTTTTTTTATTTAAAGGGCAAAACATTTGCCATTCCAAAGCTAATACACAATGACCATCATGCACACTCTTAACCAGGCCCCTTTCTCCTTTGCCTTCCTCATCATTGGCCTGTGATGGCTATTTTCAGCTTATTAACCTTTATCTGAGCGCTCAAAGAAAGGCTGTTTGAGTCCTTAGTCGAAATATAAGGACATTGCTGTAAATAGACCATAAAAAGAAGCTACTGTAGGGAGTTGAAAAGAGCAATGGTTGCCTAGCAGGACAGTGCGGATGTGGATAGAGGATGATCGATGTGTAAAAGCACAGTCCCAGATAGGAATCAAATTCTCACTAATGCTGTTGGCTCCAGCACGGCCCATTATGCGCCGATTGCTTTATTTTAATGGGGAGAGCAGAGCGGCATTGTAGCTTGCAGTGGGAGATTATATTCCATTAGTTCTTCTGTTTTATCTAGATGGTCTCTGCATGCATCAAAGTAGCTTAATTCCAGCATGATATGTGTCAACATGAATAAAGCATGAACAGCCAACATCGTAGAAAATCCCATCTGCTCATAAATGTACCATTTAAGGTGTTATTTAATGATCAACTCAAAGTTTTTTCCCTACAATGTGTTAAACCTAAAATATGCTCACCAATGGCGTGGTGTTGTACATCCTCTCATTCCGTTTTTTCTATGCTGCTTTCTCACTGAATCAAACGTTGGTCGAGTTCCCCAACGGCTTCCACGGAGCATAAAGTATTTCTCCGCTCACACCACCATTTTATCTGCCCTGAAAGGAGATATCGATCCGTGTTTTCTTCTAAAATCGAAGATAAGTAACACAAAAAAAGGTATTACACTTGAATATATTCAGCTGCCATGCAACAGCACAAGGCGAAGCTTCAAAAGCACAATCACCGCTATTTTGGGATAAACTTTGGGCCAGTGTTGCGGAAAGAAAAAAAAAAAAAAAAGGACACTCTATCATCACTTTGAAGTTTTGGTATGGCAACCCAAAAAAAAAAGCTGTCAAAAAGGCAATTTGAAACAGTCTCCCTATTTCCCTCCACTGTTCACGCTGCACCTATGGTACCTGAGGGTAGTAGTTAAAGCTCGGCTCGTGACAGGTTGTGGATAAAGCGGCTCTGTGTGTCTTTATTGCTGTGTGTATCCTGTTTGTGTGTTATTCAGCAGCAGCTGGTCGGCTGGCCCTCTAAAGACCGTCTCCCTCTGCCTCGATTAGGTTCAATAGAGTCATCAGTGGCGGTGTGCTTCCATAGCTCGCTTCCCAAGGTCGGCAGGCCCTCAGGCACTCAGACACTCACCATGTGATTAGCCTGAATATCACACACACTGTTATCCAGGGCAGACACAAGACTCACCGTCGACGGGCAGGCAATGTGCGCGTCAGCTGCTGTGCCTGGGTTTTCGTGAGTGTGTGTGTACGTCTGTGTGTAGGGTTAAAATGTGAAAATGTGACCATTTTCTGCCAAGATATTCCAAAAAAATTCCACATATTCAGTGTTTTTTTATTTTATTCTTATCAGGTTGGAAAAGCCTCTGAAACAGCATTTAGACCATCATGGGATGCTAAAACTCTCCATTGAAACTATTGAAAGTATTTTCGGTGGGTTGGCAGCTCCTTAAAGGAATACAAGGAGTATTTTGGGAGATTGGCCTGTTGGTCAGCTTCCCCTTTAAGTGATGAGAACACTGAAATCACTTTAGCATACGCTATTCCTTTGTGTTCCTTTAAGGCAGGATGAGGCATGTTTCATGGAGGAATTTACAGACGCCTTTGAAGCTTGTTCGGTAAAAAAAATAGGTTTTTTTTCCATCAGGGACGATATAGACTGGCTGAAATTGGATTTTTAATAAAAGGACAAAATCGGTTTGATGTATCAGGGTAACTCCTAGTGTGCATACGTGTTTGGGTGCATAGATTTCCCTGTTTTTGTGTGTGAGTGTGTGTTAATGTATCTTAAGGGAGGTGTGTATTGCATATTTGCTTGCATTGCTGTTGGCCCGACTGCACTGGGGCAGCCCAGTTGCACCTTGTCAACTTGAAGGAAAAAAGATCCAAAATCAGGCTTGAAACTAATAAATTGATATGCAGCCTCGCATTTCTACAGAGGAGATGTTGAACTGTAATGTGCTTTATTGGCTTAAAATGAAATAAGGATGTTAATGGCTGATAATAAGTACAGGGCACCGTGGCTTCAGGGTCTATGTCTTCATTATAAGAAAACGTGTGAAAGCAGCTGCCTGTGTGTTATGAGTCCTGTATTCATCTCTCCATTTTTATTTGGGTTTTCTTTTGTTGCCATTCCCACAGTCAGTATGAAAAAGTTAACTCTTATGGAGTACCATGCAGCCACATATGACAGGAGAGCTTAGAATCTAATCTATCCATGAGTCACATTGCAATGATGCAATGAAATTTTGGATGCTCTGATTAAGTTGACTGTTTTAGGTCATCGCTTCTCCCCTCTATTTTTCTCTCTCCTGCTTCCCTTTCTCTCACTTTCTTTCTCTGAATTTTTTATTTTTTGTATATATTATGAAATGTGCTTATTTTTATCTGCAGCTAATTGTGCTGTTGCTATCTTGGCCAGGTCTCCCTTGGAAAAGGGGTTACATTCAGAATCGCTCTGTAAATGTCTTCATAACTACCTCCAGTGTGGTCTGCTGCACACAGTGATGGGGTCAGCTTAACAACACCACACAGTACATGTACAGTATTGTTTTTCCATACAGTGTTCGGATGATATGCATTAGCTATGTTTCTTTTATAGTACCAACACCAAACTGGCCAAAAACTCCATCTTGGGCCACACTTTGGCTTTTGGGAACAAGATGAATCAAGCCATTGTTAGGCAATATTAGTACCATATAGTACCGCATTCAGTTTCATGACAATCAGATGGGAGAAGCTTTCATGAACTGGATACACTATTGTGTTATATCAATCAGTGATAGAGTTTTTTGTCTAAAGCATGCCAAGCTCTGTCATGATTTGAATGGTAAAACTAGCATATGTGTAAGAAGCACAAGCACAGGATGGGTCAGGTGAAGTTTCCCTCAGTCAAATTTGTGAGAATGTGTGTGTGTGTGTATCTGCATGTGTCTGTGTCTCAGTGTATGGTGTGCAGGTTAGTTATGCACACACACACATCACACAACCGTCGACGAGTTTCCTCTGAAAACTCACATCAGGAAACGTTAGAGATAGTGTAATTGAGAGGAAAGTGTAATGCAATTTGTTTCCTGCGGGCCTGAAGCCGGGTGTGATAGATGAATAAAAAGCATAAGCCATATGCTGGAATGCAAAGGAGTGCAAGGAGGTGAACGTTCTTTACTTATCAAGGGAGTTCGTTTAACTTATCTCTCCTACTGAGAAAGCATTAGCAGGTCGGCTCTACTTACAGACTTCTTCCTCAGATATGAAAGATTAAATATACCCCCGGAACGATCGCCGACCGGCTTCAGCTCATCCACCTGCGGAGTATTCGGTCGGAAAAAAAGAAAGAGAAAATCTTCAACCAAAAAATCAATTTACGCTTAACCCACCTGAGCAATAGATATGGAATGGATCGAAGGGGCAGCGGCGGGCTCGGCCTGCTTAGTTCTGACTTGTGTGCGCCGCGGCGGCGGCTCCACTGGAGGTGACTCGGTCCAACCCGAGGGGAACAACACAAATAAATAGATTTTTCTCTCTCCCTCCCCCTCTCCCACTGGGTTCCCAAGGCTCACTTGGCCGGGGCTGAGGTGTTCCCTGTCGCGCGGCTGACAGATTTCCACAGCTGACACCAACAATCCCTCTTCCCACAGGCTCGGATTGATGTAATGATCCCTCTCTGTTTCCTTGCAGGAGGATGCCGCAGCTCTCCAGTCATTTCATTTGCCATGCATTGAGTGGGTGCGATACGGCTCTTAGTATTCATTATCTTATATAATATGACAAGACTTATTGTTTCAGAGGAGTCGGGCACATTTGCAAAATTTAAACAGGTTTTTTCGTTAGTGCCGGCTCTTGCAAGGCCATGGATTTGACGCAGAGGTCCGGTCCTCGCTGCTAGTGCAGTGAAACAGAACGCTTTGTCTTGAACACTTTCTTTCAGGAACGGACTGTAACAAAACCATGGGATGTGGAAGAGAAAAACATTGCCGTGTTGTTGGGGTTGATACTCGCTCAGCGCTCAGGCATCCCGAATGCGAGTGGGCACGACTCAGTTCTTTCTCTCCAGCGCTGCGGTATTTAGTTAGTCAAGTTACATTTGTCATCGCCGTAACGTCAAGTTGATGCTTATCTGTTTCATCCGACTTGGTTAGAAACATCTGTGCTGTTGTGTCGGCCTGAATAAATATCCACTCGCCTCCAGCGCCGTTTGAAATGCCAAATGTTACTCCCCCTGCCTCTCAGCTTCTCACTTCTCTGGCATTACTGGAGTCAATTGAATACTGCATGCCCACTCTCTACCACTTGTATAGAAGTAACTAGTCTGTCGACCTTTTCTAGAGGGCAATGGACAACTTTGGACAACTCATCTGTCGAAAATGTGGATTTTTTTTAACCTTAATTTAACCAGGAAATTGACTTCGGTCACTGGGAGTTTCTCAGGCAGCCGGTGTGCCAGTTAAACTATGTACTGCAGTAAAAGCCACTAATTAATGCAGACCATATTTATAATAGAAACTTGATTTCAGTTCCAAAAAACAGGTATTCATCATAAGCATTTGAAGTCTCTGAGTTATAAATATACATTGCAGTCAATGGACTGCTTTGTTCTTTTATTATCTAACTCACTCAGCGTTAACACAAGAAATCCACGGTGCCTCATGATGATAATTGTTTTACTGCCTCTGCATAAGACTATTATGGCTTTCAGCAAGCACATACAGTTGCTTCAGAGATATTCTTTTTTTCATGTTACAATTAAAATCTCCCTCTGCCACATTACCATTGTTGCTCTGTAGCCACTCACGCAATTTTGTGCAATAATGACATTTTTAGGGTTCAGTAAGATAGCTTCTAGCTCTGCTTCTTGGTATTGTTTCTAGTTTTTGAGCTGTAGCTTAGGCTAGAGCCCTTTGCATCCCTGCATCAGTTTACACTGGAACCTCTTATTGTAAACTCATCAGATCCAATGGGGCTCATCATGGCAGCATTTTTAGTCTATGGTTTATAAAATGCATTGTAGTAGATAGGTGCCATCGACTTCCATTATATTTATAGCTCACTCAATGTTTAGACGAGAAATTTTCATTTTGGTAAGCTGATCTCCGGTGCTTGGCCTCATGATGCAGGCTGCATTCTCACTCTTGGATCTATAACATGCATTATAGTCGATTGTCTCTTCTCTCCTCCATTGTACTTGAAATTCAATAAGTGTTTACACCAGACACTCCATTTCAATTGCAAAATGCTTAGCATAATAAGCTAATTAAAGGTACTTGTGCTCATGATGATAACATTTTTAGTTAAGGCGCAATAAAATGCACTGTAGTCAATCTTCTTTATAGACTTTCATAATATTTATAACTTGCTCAGTGCTTACATAAACTCCAATTCCTTTCAGTTCCATTATAATAATAAGGCTGTAAATGAAGCACCATAGTTTATTGGAGTGGTGCAGTACACCACTCTCCATCTAGATGTGTACACAGAACAGCCACAACGGGATTCATTTATCAACAAAAACATTGTAAATGTATGCAATGAAATATGTCAACAGCAAAGCAGCCTGTATTCAGTCAGTATAAATATTTGGCATGCGTATAATGTTCTGTTTATATGTTGTACACAAATGGAAATATTCATACACAAAACCTTTTGTTAAAGGACTACACAGACTTTTTTGGAGTTTGGCCCATTGATTACTGTATGTGACGAGAGGATTGGCGTGATTCTTTCTCTCTTTGTCTGTTTCGTATGCTAACACTTTAGCATACAGCATGTAATTGTAGGTGATTAGCATTATTCAGAGTATGAAGATAAAGCTTTTAGTAATCCAAAGTTGCTATTGTTTTTTATTCTATGAACTGTAGATTCATAACTTCTGAAAACAAAATCTCAATCTTCATTTTAGTGAAGTCTATTATGAATCAACAGCACAAAAAATGTAGCTGTCTGGCTAACTTCACTGACTTCCTCTGTAAACAAAACAAGTTGCATTCAAAGTCCTGTGGTAAGAGAGATCTTATGCTATTGAAAGTGTATTCTTTTTGTCAAATTTTGTCTATTTTACCAATTCCCTAAACAAAGGGTTAGGGTTAGTTTTCATTTTCTCACTTTTAACTTTTAACAGGCTGTATGCTGAAGCGTTAGCAAGCGCACCGGACAGAACTATCTACTGGACACACAGAGATGATTTTAGTACCAATCCTCTTGTCACATATTGGGCAAGGAGACCAATGGGCCAAACAGTTGTTGTAGTTTTCTAACTGACAGCAACCACACATACTTTCTTTATTGTGTTATACCTGCACCCTTAGATCTACACCTTATGTCCAGTGCTTCATTTACTTATAAATCAGTTGGTGCTACAATATGGAGAGGGAGATCTCAGAACGTGAACCAACTCCTGAAACTGCTGCTGAACAGAAGGCCGTCAGACGTGGATAATCTCCATGCTGATGTGCCATGTCAAAGATTATTCTCTCAGAGTTTACGCCTGGCGCCCATGCAAATGCAAGACAGCACCATCTTGATGTGATTTTTCAGACACTACTGTGCTTGTGCAAGGCTGGAAGAAAAGGGGAATATCGGCTCACATTACTTGCTCACAAGTGCATTGAAGGGAGCCCCCAAATTAAGACTTAGAGTTAAGATTCAAGGTACTTTATTATCCCTAGAATCTATGAGCATAGTCTATGTCCATACAGCAGTATATATAGAAAATAGGCAGTCCTGTGATCTGAGGAGTTTTGAGAGAATGGAAAAGGAAGGATCCTGCAGTTATGCTGTCTGAGAGATTTTATGAACGGGATTATTATCATTGAAACGCGGCGGACCCCGGCAAATAGGTGCCTCAGAAGGGCCGAGAGGTGTCGGATCTTGTTCACGGCCGTGTCCGGCACAAATGAAGCCCTGCTTATGTCATCTTCCCCTCTGCTTTCAGGGCATATATCCTGCCTTAAGCCACACGGCTCTCTTTCATCTAGCCCTTTTTCAGATGGTAAAATACAGCTATTCCACCCCTCCACTCTAACAATCTCTCTACATTTAGCCAGGGACACCACGCAAGCCCTCAGGGGAGAAAATTGATCCCCTTTCCTGGTAGTGTCTCCTTGTCTCTCTCCACTGTCACTGAGCAAATGCATCCTTTGAGCTTTTCCCATTTTCTTGTCTTTACAAAGAATAAAACTGACTGGCTGACTTTTTTCTTTTTTCCTCCCCGTCCTTCTCTGTTTTCACCTTTCTGTGGCTTATGGCGGGGTGTGTGGGGTGAACCTCTCCTGATCTCGCACTCTTGGTGCCGGGCTAATGCTGCAACCACTGCATTAATCCTCTCAGTTTGTAGGGGGCAGAGGCACAGAATGAGAGAGAGAATTAAGACGGGCGCCCTTGCCCTCCTATTGTGGGGTGGATTAATAGAAAACTGGTAGCTCGTCATCCGCAGACGGGCTAATGCTGCCGAGACTGTCGGCGCGAGCGGGAAATGACACGGACTCTTAGAGGCAGTTGCGAAGATGAGTCATTCCCCCTCTTCCTCTTCGTTCCTTTGATCCTCTGATAGACTCAGTCAGCACGGCTTGGGTTTTGTGGTATTAGCCACTTTGTGGGTGGGCCAATTTCCTATGCACCCTCAATGTCAAAGAAGAGCTGATGACAGGATGTTTATGAAAAGAAAAATCCAAAAAACACACTGTCTTCTTAGAGGACAGTTTTGAAAGTAAATTCTAACATGCGGAAATGTGCCATGTGGGCTTGGGATAGAATATGCCAACTGATAGCCACTTGATAGCACATTGTTCTGAACACCCGGCTCACCAGGCCTAGCTATTGAATTTGCAGCTCTACTGCCCTCTAGAGGAATGTCAAGTGTGTCACAGCTAATCCCCTCTGCAGTGCCTGCTGTAGCAGAGCTGTATGACAGCCCAAGGACATTTGAGGACGAGATGAGTAGAGATACGACAGCCATACAGTGAGAAATGACTCCTTTACATTTTTTTTTTTTCACAGTTTTCATTCCATTCCTCATTCACCCCCTTTATCCATTTTTAGACAAGGCCAAGTCTTGCTGCTGCTGTGAGATTTCTCTCAAATGGACAGAGATTTGTTGATAACAGTTCTACAGGATGTATGCAAGCAGCTGTGCCTCCGCACGCAGTTTCCAGTGAAGTGTAAAGTCCACTTTAGACGTGATTTATACTATGTGCTCGATTCACTTTGTTATTATTGTGTCTGAGGTAACGCTCAGACCTCATCAAGTCTGTGTTTAACTGTGCAGAAAGCATGGATAACGGACCGTTTGGAGGGGATTCTTTGTGATGTCTGGCGGTAACCACTCGTCTGTGCATTTTTGCGAAGCCAAAGTGCAGTTAATGTCTGTTGTCTATAGACAGGCCACTCTGCCAGGTTTGGATGCCTGCAACCACTTCAACGGTCACCTACACAGACCCATTTTGATGCATGAAGCACAGAGATTCACATCAATAGGACTCATATCCAGTAAACACTTGAATCTATGAATAGATGCTGATGCGACGGCCTGCACCAACGCCAAAATGAAAGCTGAGGCGACATCTGTAGTCGTCCATAGCTGCTATACCTGCATTGTTTTGTGAAACCTGGGACCTAACTATCTTTCTGATATTTCTGATATTATCGATAGTTAAACGATTCCAAAGCTGATTTAATATGAATTTATGTGCATGTCGCTGTTCATCAAATGCTTACTGGGTAGTTTTGCCTTCAGTGTCGTTGTAGACTAATGGAAAATATCAGAGGAACATCTTGTAGACCTGGAGTTCCCAAATATTTTCATGTTGCAGACCCCCATTTGACAAGATTTTGTCCCAGGGAGCCAAATATGGCAAAACTTTTGTTGTTGATTTAGATTTGATTTATGTACCTGTCTACACTGTACAAGGCAAGATAATAGCAGTGGCAGCAAAATAGGCTTATGATTAGAATAGTCATTGTTATAATTATCTAATTTGGATGGTAATTAAATTATAGTGAAATATAAGTATTCCTCATTGGGGGGGGGGGGGGCTCAAGAACCCCAGACCCCACTTTACAATTGTAAAACCACTGTACAATTGCAATATCACTGCCTGCTTTCTACATTTGCCTTTGAACTGAGCTATCAAGGCAAATTGAAGCCACAGAATACCTGCACATACAATACAGTAAGTGCTTTGAATTGCTGTTTAGCTCATGGGAAGCACTGGCACACATTAATAGAGTAAAGGGAAGAAAGAAAGAAATATAAAACAAGACAGTTACTGTGGTCATGTCTAACCTGCTGGCACTGACAAAGCACCACTGCTTTCAATATAGTACATTAGAACCACAGAATCACATCACATGCCTATATTGAAATGTACTGATTTGATGTCATTTGATCTAAAATTTGATGTAAATGTACTGTCAGAATGTGTTATATTTGGAGCGGTCATAAACATGAGATGCAACATGTGAGATTACAAAGTAGCATTATAAGTGGATAAATATGTTGAGGGTGCAGGTAGTGCAGAGGCAGGGCATGATGGATGCGACAGCAAATGAATGTGGTATTCTTAATTGTTATTGTGATGGTGTAGAGCGGCGGGGTAGTAAACAAGTTAGGGCTGATAGCTGGTGGCTTGTTGGTGGGTGCCACTGCTCATTAAGAGGAAACTAATCAGGTTGTTAATTTGTGCTTTGTTGATTAGAACCAGTTTCCAGAGGGAATATGAAGGGTCCAATGATCATTTTTTCCAAATTTAACCAAGTCATGCTGCAAAATAATATACATTTCATTTCACTTTTCACATACTTTTTCAAAAACTTCAAAAGATGTACACATATATATATATTTGTCACCTATGCACTGTTGACAACCTATCCAAAGTATAACTATAACTATATTTTGAATGAATATTATCTGCATGTACTGTATATGACTACATTTTTGTACATTTTGAAACACATCTTGAAGCATATTTCTGTTGTAATTGTGTTGCTTTTCATGGTTCAACTCAAATTTAAGGATCACATGCTTCTCTGTGAATTGAGGATATTCTATCACCCTTGGTGCCAATGAAACCCTTTCAAAACACATTTAACAGAAAAATGCATGGTAGTCAAGCTAAAAACAAGGCTGTTTTTCATAGCTGCTGTAAAGTTGACATTTTGGAGGTTTTCACCCCAAAATATCCGTCGTTGTAAAAATATACTCTATTGATTGTATGCAGGTATATTCTTCATGATGTATTGCATACAATCAAAAGTGTTTTTACCGCAAACCAGACTCAGCCATGCCTGCTTGGATTGCATGCTTACTGTATATCCTCAATTATGTGATTAAGCTTTGGCACTTCAATCAGCATTTTAGTCTTCTGCACAGCCTGCTTTCCCGATGGTTTGGGATCAAGAGGATTGAAGTGCAGTTCATTCTCAATCCCACAGTTGTCATCACACAGTCCCACTGTCTCACACCGTCGGCTCCCATCGGCAGGGGTCAGCACAATACCCGACACCTTGCATGGAGTTATTTGTCAAAAGCTTCCCCTGGCACTGAGCACCTGATGCAAGTGTTTTGAATCACATAAAACCAGAGAAAGCACATTTATCTCCTACCTACTACAGTTGCTTGGTGAAAAGTGCCTCTGCAGTCTTCCCCTGCATAGTCCCCCATCGCAGGGCCGTGCTGCATGATGGGAATTCATCCCTTGTTTATTTTTATTTTTATTTTTATTTTTCCCTCCCTCCTACCTCCGTTCCTCTCCAGTAAGGCCTTTCTGTTTCCACAACAACCTTGCAACCTTTTTTTTTTTTTTTTTCTCATTCCCTCGCAAGTTTATGGCCAAGAATTAACGCAACAAGGCTCCTTATCTGTCTCTGCCACAAAGAATCTCTCCCCTCTCTCGTAGCTTTAGTAGCTTAGCAACAGCAGTGGTAAGTGGTGAAGAGCTGAAGGATAGGAGGAGGGTTAATGGACTAGCATGTAGAGTCTCTTGCTCCCACGTGGCTCACCATTATTGTCGTCTCTCTTATTTGACACAGTTTAATTGCACGCTTCTGTCTTAATGACATACACATCATCCCGTCAGTCGGAGCGCAGCCTTTGGTGCTGCTGACAATTCACTGAAAGCGAACAGAGCTGTGCAATCGGAAGAGAGGAAGGTTGAGTTCCCATACAGTGCAGATGCACCCTGTAATTTCCCCGTGGCCTTTTTAAATGTAGTCTGGATCCGATTGTTATTGTCGCTGGTGTTAAATAACGGGTTTCATTCGGGGGATTGGAACACAAATCAAGTTGTTTTAGTTATAGTGTTAACTGAATTTTGACTGCTGCAATTTCAGAGAACACACACATACGCAGCTGAAAAAAATGCCTATTGCCTTGGGCGCTATCCAGGCACAGGTATTTATCTATCTATCGTATCTTTGCTATCATGGACGATTTTCTAGTCATGTTGCCGGTGCTGAGATTGCCTGTGGGCATGTTTTGCCAGCACCCAGTTAACATATTACAACTTATTTTTCACTTGTGTGTCTATAACAGCAAATTACAGTGAATTATAGCAAGACGAGGGAGTCTTCTTCCCACGTGAAGACAATTTATCTTTCTTTTTCCCGCTGCCCTGTTATTACCTGAGATCTTTGTGACCAGACAAAAACATTAAAATGACAAGTGCAATCAGGTTAATAGTCTACTTAAAATGATTTATGTAACGCAATCAAGTTCAGTGCAGATCAGTTCAGTTTGTGCCCCTGCTTGACAGACAGTAGTCCAGTTTGGAACATAATTTAACATTTTAAGAGTTTGGAAAATAATTAACCGCAATAAACCACAGGACAAGAGTTCTCTCTCTTTAACTGTATTCAAAACTCGTAGAAGGATGATTTTGTCATTGAATAAACAGAAGGTGCAACATGTGGCACTTTTAAACATCGATGTATCATTATCAGATTAATTGTGATACTTTGATATAATTCACAAACAACAAACTAACCCATGTTCGAGATGATTGGCAGCCTCTATCTCATAAAGACTACATTTCCCATAAACCCTGTTGTTTCTGTCCATGATGTTTGCTTTACTGAAGAGGATAAACATGTTGGAAGTGCTTTTTCCAACGGCCTTTCGCACGTTCCACCATCTGCCATTGCCAGACACTCTTTAGCTCCATTTGCTCTGGCAGAACAGCGCCCTCTTCTTGTTTTGTGCCGTAAAGCAATCCAGCAGATTTCCCCCCGAATTCGACCCGTAGCACACAATGTAAAATGCAGTGTAGAGGCCGGTAGAGGCTGCCTATGACTATCTTGTTTGTTTACAGTAATTATGCTAATGTCCCCAAATGAATGTGGTAATGATTTATTGATATTAAAATGCTACATGTAGCACTTGCAATACTTGCATCCGCTGTTGTTCGGGCCATTGTTCTAGCCAGTCAAGATACCTATAGACATTTTTCTAGTGTAGGCTGTGTCCCTTGGGATGCTGCTATTCTCTCTGGCTGGCAGTGATTCTGCTGACTGCATATAGGACACTACAAATAGTCTTGGCTTGACATTGCTGGGGTGGACTTTTCATTTCTTATACAAGAAAAAACAAGATGAAGGAAAAAACCAAATGAAAACATAATAAGGATCATGTCATAACATATGTTTTCTTGTGCACACATATGTTTCATGTTTCACACCTTGTGAAAAAGTAACCTCATGCTCATAGAGATGAGAAATAGTTCACTTCTGGACCATATTGTTGGTTCTCGGGTTCGTGTGCGATTTCATAATAAAAACTATTGATAATATGTCTTCCAATTCCGTTCAGCTTCATTACGTTCCCCTTGACGCAGCGCAGGCCCGGTCACTGAGCCGGAGAGCGGCCTTCAATCCTGCTTTTACGACTCCGAGGAAGCCGGGATTGCGATCGTTGAAATTATTCCGTAAATCACGAGCGCGTTGACAAGCGGCGAGATCGGCCGGCCGATTGATCGGAGGCAACGGCACATTTCATGGCGGGAGTGCGAATACGGGGCGGAAATGCTTTTGCGTTTTGGAAGGGGGCCGAGGCGAATCCGCCGCGACGTACAAATCTGCCTCTAAACCTTTCAGCGTTCACACACCAATTGTAAAGAGGATATCGAGTGCGTGGCCGAGATTGCGCGCGGGCCTGGTGGCATGCGATGGAAGATCAAAAAGAATCAACAGTGTGTAGTCAGAGTTATTTGTACCTCTAGTAGTAGACCCCGGATAACACTAGAACATCTTTTTGCCGAGGAGTGCTGGGAGCAATCGCTGAATGCGGCATGCACATTTTTCATTCATTTATATGTATCGGGTCTAGCAGGTAGCCTAGATACCCCTTTTTGCCTTCTTCCCAGAATAAATCACTAGCTTACTTTGAATTTCTCCACTTTTTTTTTTGAGCAGATCAAGCACGGTCGTCTCTTCCCTATAAGAAAAAAAATCACTCATCCTCTTCAGTGTCTCATCAGCTGCTTTGGAGGCATGAGAGTGTGAGACAGAGGCTAAAAGCGTGAAAAGGCTGATGCTTTAGCGTTGCCAACCCTGGATTACTTCAGAAAGGTGCGTCTTCTCTCCCCTCCCGGCCCTTTCTGGATGTTTGAGAGATGTAGTTTGTGGACGTACAGTATATATACGTGGCTTTTGGTGTGGCAGAAGCTCACTAAAGGGGAAGAAGCAAGTCGGGAGCTGAAAGTAATCGGTTTGACTCGTGAACAAAAGCGATTAAACCCCCTCTGTCATGTACTGTATTGTTTGTGTCCGAAAAAATACGTCTTTATCCCGCCGGATTGTATCGTAATCTGCTGTGTCATGTAGAGTGGGTTCTTCCCACACAGAAGCACCCACCCGCTCCCAATAGGTTTATTCATTGACATGCAAAGAGAGAGCGAGAGAGAGGGAGGGAGAGAGAGAGAGAAGCACATACTGCCGTGCATACTTTTGATACAAATGCTACAGAGGAAAAGGCCATTTCCACTGCAGTAATTTACACTCAGCAGAGCTTGCATTGCCATGGGGTGTGAATTCTTCTACAGGTCTCATTTCTAGAAATGGGAAAAGAGGTCAGTCCCACAGTGCTGCCCAAGGTGCACAAGGTCTTTTTTTTTTATATACAGTATATATATATATATATATATATATATATATATATATATATTTTTTTTTTTTTTTTTCCAATCATTTTGATACAACTGCATGTATACAGAAATACATGCCCTCAAATGGCTGCGACAGGGCCGTTCTGACTGACCGGTGTGCAGGTGATAAAAGACAGTAGAGCGCACAGCTAGTTTTGCCAGAGGCATCGGGAGGAGGATTTTTTTTATTTCTTTATTTTTTTTAAAAGCCATTCCCATCACTGCTTTTCACTCTGCTCAATGGTGCAGCAAAAACATTTATATCCATTCGAATAACTCCATTTAAAGGAAAAGGCATGTTTTTGGGATGCGGCCCTATAGCTGGGCAGATTCTAACGCTAAAGGGGATGAAGTTGGACCGGAGGGGGGTGTGAAGTCCATGCTAGGACATTGTGTCCAGTTGGAATTCAGTTTGACGGACAAATTGTTAGCACAGCACTGTGTAGCTGTGAGTTAGTATAAATATAAAAATGTGGTATAAATATAATACAGTATAATTAGGGCTGGGCGATAATTCAATATTATCATTTATCGTCTTTCAGTGGAATCATATCGTTATAATATGGTGATTTTGGGATATCGTGGCACATAATTCTGCTGTCTAAACTGATGATAACAAGCAAATTTTATTTAAAAACATCACACCTAACATTACCATTCGGTTCAATGAGATGAACACCAATTTGATTATTTAATGTGATTTTGCATACATAAGATATTGTGATATATATCGTTATCGGAAAAAATCCTTATGATTATCATGATATTGATATTGCCCAGCCCTACAGTATAATGCATTATTGATGTATAATAAAGTTTAGATATTTGAGAACTATTAGAAGGCAAAAACAGGTTATCATAAAGATGAAATATTGCCTTCCACAACAGTGGACTGAATGTAATTTCAAGTTTTAATCAGGCCAAGTTTCATATATGAAGTATGAAACCTCTAGGTAGGAGGTGCATGTGCTTTCAATATAGCACTTCTACAATATTTACTTGTGTTTTCAGTGCCAAAATGATCTGTTCCCTTGATACCCACTGATTGAAAAGCCCATGCATTTGCATCTGAACCCCTTGCCTCCGTTCTCCCTCGCCTCTCCTCCTCTGCTCAACCTATAGTCTCCAAGTATTCAAACTTCAAAGTGTCTGTTTATTGGGATATTTACTTACTATTTTCTCCAGGGCACAGTTTTGTAAGCTGAATTTTATGTTAATAAATGCTGTTTGTCTTCCCTCACCGAACAAAAAGATGTTGAGAGGGAGAGCAGAAGAGTGAGTGCACCCGTTCTTTTATTCATAATGTACATACAGGGAGGATGCTTGCTCTCGGATTAGACGGCGCTCTCCGGTCCCTGCAGCTATCTGACACCGACGAATAAATGCTGTTTTTCCAAGTCTAGTTATCATACGATAGGGAGATTCAGCCGGCGTTTATACAGAAACAAGCCCGAATTTGAGCGTCGGTTAGACTGTATGCCTGCCAGAAAGTCTGATAGGCTTTGATTGAATATTACAGCCCAAAAAGAGACAATTACATGCTCTTGCAAACTCTGCAGGAGGAAAAGGAAGAAGCAGACTTGACAAACCCAAGAATATATCTTGTGGAGCATCAGCCCCATCTTCTGTCTCTGCCTGGCAAAGACAGCGCCATTTGTCATCATCATGTGAATACAATGAGAGCTGTCTGGAAGTGAAGCAGGAAAAATGAGTGTTATTTTGGCGTCAATCCGGTTTGCATATTCCATTAATCAGTTGATCAATTTCATATCATGTCATCATCTTTCTGATATCATCATGAATCTATAAATGCATTTGTTGGGACATAGAAAACAGTTTTTCCCAGGACACTGTCAGCCTGGGAAAAACAGAATTGTTGATATGAAGGTTTGCAGTGAGGACAGTTCCAGTTCCCGCAGTAATTCTGATGATTACACACTGGCCCAGACAGGTGACTCAATAGGTGAACCAGGCCTGAATATGTGGACTGATTACAATGACAGGTTTGAAACATGACTTGTGAAGCCCGCAGCTTATCCTGGAACAGCCCCTCACTCCATGGTATTAAGAGGTGGTTTATTGGCTGCACTTCACATGTAAAGGTACAAAGCAAAACACACCCATCTAACAAGCCATTTAGTCTAGTATTGAGGCTTAAAATCGTTTCTTAATTAGCTTCCAATGTTGTTTCCTATGTAGTTTCACAGTTTTCTTGAAGTGTCAGTATCTTGAAATAAGGTGGATCCCTCCATTAGTATCACGATGGCCACTTGACTCAAGAAAATCCGTAAAAAAAAAAAAAAGATTTACACTGGAAATAAGTGGAATGATTTCATCCCATTGGCAGACTTTTTTCCACTTTTTAAAAAAATAAGTTTTAACAGTCAACACTAGACTAAATTAAAAGATCATACTGTTTTTTTGCATGTTTTAGCCCATTTACTGCACACATACTTTGCATTACTTTCCAAAGCATACCATGCTTTTTTAGATGTTTGAATGTGTTTTCCCCACTTCCCAGGCAGCCATTCATTTCCATTAATTTCGTTAAGGTACAGAAATCACCTAAATTACTACGCAACAATATAGTAATTTTGATAAAAATAAGCCCGGGCAGGATGCTCATTGTGATGGATTGCCTATCTCAGGCAAGTTTCAAGCCTCTGCCAGTTGATTTTCCTACTGTAATGAAATGAATGAAAATGAATGGCTGCCTGGGAGGTGGGAAAAACGCATATAAAAATCTATTTCTTCATGCAGTGTAGTAAATGGGCTAAAACATGCAAAGAAAACCCAGTATGGTCCTTTAAAATGGACATTTTCTGCAGTGTGAGGATGATAATCTGAATACAAAGTGTACTCACATCTACCTGCATGATGTATATTAACTGCTTGTTCATGTAAGGAGCCAAAGCCCGGTCCTCCCGAGAAAATACAGCTTATGGTTATGATGATGTATGGTGGTTTTACAGTGTAATGCCCTGTACCAGGAGACGCTGGAAACTCTCATCATACTTGGTGAATAGCTCTGCACTCCCAAGTTTTCCCCCAACTGCCAGCTACTTTTACTACTGGGGAAACGACTGGAGGCTCAGTTAGCCGAGCTCAATGATGTAGAGACTATTAGCATCCATCAGGCCAGGGCCCGGCTAACAAATCATATACGATCAAAGTCTGTCTGCTTCTTTCTCTACAAAGTCTTAACCGGATTCTCTCTGTCTGGGCTCTGGGAGACATTTTCATGTTTAATGACTGGCAGACGAGAGGAAAACAAATCCCTTTTATCTCTGGGTTTCTTTGTCTCATTGTCAGTCTTTTAGCGTCTGGATATTTATATTATTATTCTTTAAACTACTAATTTAAGTTTTAATCACTCATCTCACATCATGCGATAAAGCCAGTTTTCAAGAAATGAGTTGAGTTCTATTTATGGTACTTTGAGGACAACTGGGACCTGGGAAACTTCCTACTTCCGAATAGGAAAAATGCATTTGAGAGTCCCTGCAACTCATAATTCCTAGTCAGAAAATATAAATGTAAATCATAGTGAATAGTACAAACAAAAAATTACAGTGTGTTTTAAGCTTTTAAACAAACCTTCAAGTTTCTGTTTGTGCATGGCATGCTTTAAGATCATTTAATATAGTTTGATACTTGCAAAATTGGAAGCTTAAGTTGTTCTATGAAATATGAATGTTAAAACTGAACGGTAGCAAACTTTCTCTCGGCCATCCATTCATAGGAAATTCCAAGTGGGAAGTTTCCCAGTTGTCTTGAACGTACCTTTAGTCTCGATAGACATTTTTACAGTGAATTATTATACGTCTCTGACATGGAAAATCTTATTTGGGGTGATTTACTGATGAACTGTTAATGGAAGCGAATCAGTTGCTGATCACTGAAATTTGAAAGGACCAATAATGGGAGTAACTTTTGAACAATATTCATCATTGTTGGTTTGCAAAGAAGATTACAGTTTCTCAGGCAGGCACCCGTGATATCTAGACTAATTGAGATGTAGCACTCACTTTGTCCGTCCTCTGCCAGCAAAGCACTTAGTCCTAGTTTCAGTCTTTTAAAATCAGCTAATCAGGCCCTGTGGATCCATCTCCAACTTCATCCAGTAGCCTGTTAGCTCACTGTAATGGGATTTTCACTGGTCTTTCTCTCGCTCTAAGCCTCTGTTGACTGTGTCCCTCTCTCCCAACTGACTGCTTTTTCTAACAAGCTGCTGCGCACAACACCCCTTTTCAGTAGCAGCTGAACATACAGTACAGTGCAGAAAGACTACAGTAAGAACTGGGTAGCAACAGACTCAATATAGTAACAACCAAATCATTTGCATGCCCTATGTGATAATATGCAAAAGTTAAATTGTAGATTTTCAGGGGGATGGTAGGAGTCAGAGCCGCAGCTACAACTTTTGAGAGGGTACCATGTTGCGATTAGGAATGCTAAAATAGCCTAATTACCATAAAACAGACTTAATAGAGGGTTGATTTGTTCAGAGCAAGTTCTTGTGTTTCTTGTTGCTGGTAAATTGCCTTAAACACACTTGAACCTTGCCAAGAAAGTGTTACAGAAAGTGCTTTATTAGTGCTCTCGTGATTTCTGTTTCTCTGTAGTTCTCAGTAATTCCCTCATTGTTCCAGATAATGGTCATAACTTCTTAGAAAAGGAATGTGTGTTTGTGTTGGCAGTCACCGAGTAATTATCAAGTGCTTTGTGCTAGTTAGAGCTTGCGCCTACAGCCTCCCACAGCTGTAAACTGCAGCAAGACAAAGTAAAGTTGTGTGGATCTAATTATGCTTTGTCTCTCACAGAAAACCAGAAATAACCTCTCGCAACTTAAATGACTCACTAACCCTCTGTATACCTGGCTTTAACATGCATCCTGGGTGATCAGATTGTGTTAATATAAACCAAAAAAACACATAAAATCCAGGTGTAAATGCAGCAGCAATGCATTATAGATTTGTTCACCCAAAACCAACTCTGGAGGAAGCATGTGCAAATCAGACAGGCGGCAGAGAACTTGAATAATAACATGAAAAATGGATTGTTAGGATATTCATAGATGGGGAACAATCTAGAAGAGGTGTTAACTGTCGATTTTGACTTATGTAAATATTAGAATAGGAGGTGATGTGCACATTAATTCTTCATTTAAAGGCAGTAATCTATCCCAGAGTTTTCTCTACCTTTGAATAGGTGGGTGGGTCACTTTGCCTTGAGGAGCTGCCAACTCATCTAAAAGAGTTTCATTAGTTGGGGTTTCAGTGGAGAGTTTTAGTGTCCCAGGATGGTTTGAACGCTGTTTCAGAGGCTTTTCCACCTTAACCAGAATAAAAGTCTCATTGAAACACTGAATACTTGTAATCTTTTTGCATGGAAATTGAAAGATATTGACTATTGACACAAAACATCAGCTGTCGGCAGCTTAAAAAATACCAGTATCGGCCTTCAAAAACCCATATCAGTCAAACTTTTGTCTCCAGTATATAGAAATCCAGTATGGTGGATCCCACCAGGGGAGAGTAGAGTAAGTTGAGCCACAGTGTGCATCACAGAGTTTCTGTGGGAAGGACAATACTCCAGTTTCAACATCAATAACATTCCTACTGATGCTGTAGCTTTGAAATTGTAACCTGTCAAAAAAAACCCTGTCAAACAAAAAACAGGCTTGTACCTCGGCTCAACTTAACACATGGTGTGGGTTAAGATGAGTCCGTGTTAGAGGTGAGTTGTGTTTTAATGCTGTTTTGGAAAAAAGAAATGTATATTTTTTCATGTTTGATAGTATATTATAACCAAGTTTGAAGCCCTATTTTTTGTCAATCTGTCTATTTTGCAAGGGATGAAAACATATCACACATATCTAATAGTCCCACCTACTATATACAGTAGCATCATGTGTCTCCATATTTCTTCACATTAGCTCTGGGAAAAAAAGCTGTTTTCTGCATACTGTAAGTGAAAGTGCTTAAAGTAGTTGAACAATATTTGGAGTTACAGGGCGTGAATGCGTAACCACACATACACACACACACACACACACACACACGCACACACACACACACAACATTCATTGAAAATGCATTGGCTCAATTCGTCCCACCAAATGGCTCATTGCACTCCACACTACACAATATTTTCGGCAAAACTGTAACCAAGCACATACAAAACATCTTTGGCTTGTCCTTCTATTTTGTACCTTAGATACCAGTTTTTCATTTCAGAGCAAAATTATACCAAGTGAAAATAAACTTGACATTGTAAAGAACGAGTTCGCGGACCTAACTGCTAGAACCCTTTAATCATAGTTGTCTCTTTTTATTTTTTTTAATCACTGGCTCATTGATTTGATGAACTACACCTATAGTCGGTGTGAAAGCTGCAGTTTGTTAGCTTCAAGCAGAGTATTGGCCTGGACATGTTGTTCTTCAAAATGGATGCTATTGTGCTTTTGTTTAACTAATGTGTGAAAGCGATATTAAATAAAAAACAAATTTTGCTGTTAACTGATTAGAGATGTGTTCTAAACAGCCAAGCTACACATAAATTACAGTGTTGCGGTGAGCCTTGTCTGCTCGGTGTTAAGATTCTCAGTGTACAACCTTGACACCAATGTTTTGAAAGCCTTGTAGCAAGCTAAAGCAGTGCTCAAAAGCCTTCAAAGCCTCCGAAGCTTCATTCAGCAAACACTCTTGATTCATTATAACATTGTAGAGGCATTTTGGTGCTTCAAATCTAACCAAATACAGCTTGAATTAATTCTGCGTTGAGTTTTGAGGTAATCGAGCGGAAATTAGCTAGGTGAATGGCAGGGTTATGATGCTCTTCCCTTAGATTATCTTGAATGTAGCACCAGCAAACATCACCAAATTTAGCAAACACTAATGCTGAATTAATACGAGTCAGGGATAAATACCAAAATAAAACAGTTTCTTAACTGAATTCACAGAGGATTATGAAGCATATTGCATTGACGCCTTAATGATTTTTGCCCCGTCGGTGCCCTCCCATTCAAGTTAGCATTAGCGGCGGCTGAATCGTGCTAACGTTTGTGAAATAATTACAAGAGAACCATTGCAGCTCTGCATTCCAGTTTTATCTTCTTTTTAGACTATTCACAGGGAGAGAGCCACCTGAATAGCACAAGAAAAAGCATGAATTATCCAATTTTACTCAATATTATCCTTACTCAAAAGTTTCTCTGTAAATGTCCAAATAGTTCTGTTCATTGGGGTTTCTTACATCTGAAAATTCATGTTAATAATTCACAAAGTAATTAAAGACGTAACTGCAAGCATTGTAAAAGTCATTTCTAAGCAAATACGACTTTTGCATTCCACGTACATGGAAATATATTGTGTTAATTGTGTGTTTATGTTTTCCTGTATGTCCATTCACCAGTCATCCATTCAAGAGAGAACAATGGAAGAAAAAACAAAACAAAACACAGTGCTTGTTGAAGCAATGACACAATAATGAATCCATAACCTTGACTTAGAAACAAAGTAGGTCACCGAGACCATTTCGTGTTCCAAGGGTTTTAGTATTGGTTAGCAGAGACGCTGCTTTGTAATCTGATTGCACAAGCCAAAGATTACAGTTACTGTTGCTCTCCAATACTGGTCATCGATTATAATAAATACGCCGGCTATTTT
The DNA here is from genome assembly GCF_048128805.1 of Centroberyx gerrardi. Taxonomy (NCBI): domain Eukaryota; kingdom Metazoa; phylum Chordata; class Actinopteri; order Beryciformes; family Berycidae; genus Centroberyx; species Centroberyx gerrardi. Next base: position 26,361,156 of record NC_136007.1, on the reverse strand, counting down.
ACGATTGATAACGATGATATCATTAGCCGGGCTGTATCAGCATACAGGGCCACGCTCTAAATCTCAGATTCCGAGCATGATCCTCAGGCACCAAATGGCCTCCCCACAAAGTTGCCTCTGAGGCAGAACCCTCCCACCCTAGATTGCTTCTCCTCCATCCCTGAAAGCACACATTCACTGCAAGTCCCATTCATTAGAGCAGATCATACCACCCCGGGAGCCAGCCAGCCAGGTCTCTGAAAGGCCAAGGGAGCCATCCTCAGCGTTCCCCCCTTCAGTTATTAGAACAAGGCCTCACTCTGCAAGGGAGCACAGGAAAGGAGAAGAAGAGAAAAAAAAGCCCATTACTCTTCCTCACCTAATCTTCATCAAGATTTTCCCCCCACTACACACCTCCCTATTCTTTTGACAGCGCGACTATCCATGTGCGGTGTTCGACTGGGGGATTAAAAACCCTCTGAGTGCACCTTTAGGCGAAAAAAGGAATTGGAATTAACTGAGGTTCAGTATTATCAGCCTACATGCCATAGGTGGCTGCAAGTCTATCAGCCCGCAGGAAAACGACTTAATAACAGCCTCATTAAGAGCATAGTCCATTGCTGATAAGGGTACCCCTGGGACGCGCTAATTAAAAGCAAAGGGGGGTGTCAGAGTGGGTGAATTGGACGCACTCAGTGAAACTTTAAGTTTTCATGGTGAGACAAAAGCCAGCCTAATCTCATTGCCTCCTGTGTGCGGCATTGTCACCGCCCTGATACACCTTGCCAGGGTGCTTTAGGTATTTCTTACCGCTGGCCATATTAAGACTTGAAAAGGCTGCCTTAGCACAATGATCCCACTAAATTAGATTTTTATATGTGTGTGTGTAGCACAGGCATGTGGGTGTGTAGGTGTACTTAGGAGTGAGCTTGAGCCATCGCTGCCCACTTGGTGGCAGAAGAGTTCTATTGTATCGCACGTGGCTCTCTCTGTTGCTCCCTCCCTACTCAGGGAAAAAGAAAAAGAAAAAACTTCTGACTCGGTGAACTGAGAAGACACAGGAAATCAGCTGTAGGTGTCACGCGGATCACGCCGGTGCCATACAGATTGACACACCCACTCCGCTGCTTTCAATACGTCAAAGAAGTCGACGGTGTATTGCGGAGGAAGACACACAGACGAGCGTTCGCGTTGGGACTCCATGACAAGGCTTTGAAAACCTTAAAGGCAACTTTGCAGCGCTAGCCCGAATTACATCTTCCTTACAGGTGAACTGAGATGCACTGGGTATCTGGGTGACTGTTAGTTCTTGAATGAATCCTTAAGGATGCTTACTTTCATTTGAAGTGGAGAAGGTCCCTGTGTCTAATCCTAAATAATACCTTTAAAATGAGTGTAATAGCAAATGCATTGAGGACTTGAAAGGCAGAAGAGTGCAGCCACGGCATGACAGCAGAAATGACACTCGGCGAGGTTAAATGTTTCCCTCCATTACTGGAAGCCCCAAGTAATCTGTGTGTCATGCGTTAAAAGCATTTTGATCATAGAGTGGCACCCATTGGGGCCACTGTGAAAAGACAGGAAGAAATTACTTGGCTTATAGAAACCTTGTCACCCATCAAAACCCCACATCTCCACCTGGCATCGTATTGTTGAGGCGGTGCGCAGTTATTCTTTGTTGTCGTGCAAACAAAAAAGTCCTTCCTCAGTGGATTTTTTATGTTCAGGGATACAATGTTTCTGAAATTACTTTCATCCTTGAAAAGAAGAAGAATAAGCCACTGTCAGGGAATATTGTGCTTGGCGGCCCACGTGTATGTGGCTTCGCTTCCTATTTGGAAACAAACGTGCATGCCTAATAGAATGGCTCGAGCAAGCAGAAAATAAATTTCCTCCCCTATGCTCTCCAGTTGTCTCCGGTTCCATCCTTATCCATTTCGGTGCCGCCGCCGCTGCTGTCATTGATAGTAAGGGCAAGGACTGTTCATACACAAACCATTTCTCTTCTGGGAAGAATTGATTTAATGACAACATCCAGTGGCCGCAATCGATGGGGCAGAGGGAAAGGTACATTATGAGGAAAGGAAGACAGATAATGGAGGATCACAGAGCCATTTCCATCACTCTAACTAGCATCCTTGAGCGCGCCCCTCCCCTCCTTCCCCCCAAAAAGTACCCAGTGGAGCAGGCCAGTGTCTGAACTCGTCTGATTGCTTTCCTGCGGTATCTTATCGACACATCCCCCCACCCCACCCCCCACCCCCACCCCCTTTTCCCTTTGACCCACTTGTTCTTTGACACCCAGCAGAGCCACATCTGGGATCACAGTTGCATGCATGACTGGATGATGATAATTTCAGTTTACAGCCCCACTGTGTTGCCCCATGCCGCTACTCCACTAACTGCCGTAACAAGTGACAGCGGATACATATTAGGAGATGCTGTTGTTTTTGTCTGTTTTTTTTTTTTTTTTTATTGTTTTTGGCTTGATTTTACAACCGAGCCCACGTGATCCATTTCAGATCCGGCTGCTTGTCTAAAATGTTCTTAGCTTTAAACAAGTAAAGGAGTTTTTGTCTCTACGCTCTATATGAGGACTGTATTCGCTCAAAGTGCATTTGATGAGTTGACTCATCAAACCGAGGAAGCTTAATTCTTCTCGCAGAGTAAGAATGCGGTGTGGGTCCCACACCCAGCGTGACATTGTTTATGAGCGGGAAAAAGCTCTTCAGTTTCTTTCTAGTTAATGAGTGTCAATCTGCGGGGGTATGATTTTTTTTTCCACTTGTCCTAGATACTATGATTTCTATTTTTGACTGCCTAAAGGTATTGCTTTTTTTTTTTTTTTTACAAAACAACATCCATTTCTGTCTGCTCAACTCACTCATAAGGGATGAACTCCTTGAACTGCAAATTGCTGTGAAGTGTGATGGAAAGCTTTGTGCAGTATGATGATAGGGAACTCCTGTGGCTCCTTTTGGAGAGTAAATGACAAGTTGCATGTGGACCCGCTTGGCCTTTTTGATCTGCTTGTGGTTTAACAAAGAATTGTCACACTGTGTAGCTGGGAGATTGCCCCGCAAAAAGACATTTAGCCTGATATCGTTATAAAAACATGTTAAATGCATTAACTTTGAGTCTGCACATCCAGTTGCTCTGTAATGTTATGAATGGAAAGTGGAAGGCAGGCAAACACCATGGACAATTCACCAGATTGACAGACAGATTGACAGACACTCACATTCATTGCAATGGGCAATTTAGTGTCTCCAATCCACCTGATGTGGATGCAGGGTCTAAAATGACCACCCGCAAAGCTACAACTGCTGGTAAAATGGGTCTGCGGCGGATAAATCAGTAAGGGTCAATCGCCACACTGGCTGGTAAGCTTTTGAGGCGATAACGTATATGCCTTGGTAATATACAGTCTTTGGTCTTTCCCAGTTCTCAAACTTGGTCACTGCTGGCCACCGTAAAACTCTCGGAACGTGAGCCAATCAAGTCAAAGCGAAACAATAGCTCTGTATCCAACAGGCTCCTGATTGCCTGCCTGTTACACTGCGGTACACATGTTTACAAATTGCATTTTCTTACCTTTTTCCTTTCTTCACCTGAGGAAAAACAGCCGCACTGGTTCTTTGTTGATGCTCCCAAAATCGAGCCAACTTCAGAGCGACGAGTCAGGGCAGTTTGACTCCACTGGAAGCCTTGAGTGCGTTTGGCCATTGAAAACAATTGGTGTGTTTGAAAATGCGCGTCTGATGCAACCAGTGTGTTTCTGGCTTGAATCTGCTCTAACATAATAATAACGACAATAATAAACTTTATTTATATAGTCACAAAGTGATTAACAAACAGGCAGCAAAAGTAACATGGTAAAAAAAACAATAGTGAAGGTAGGGCTGCACAATTATGGCAAAAATGATAATCACAATTGTTTGTCTCATTTAAGGAAACACACCTTTTCACTTTTTTCAGTGCAGTATTTCTCAAAGTAGCAGCAGCTAGAAAGCCTTTTTTTCACTCTAACAGCCTTACTCTTACTGTGGTCCTTATTCACAGACTTCAAACAAATAATTACTACTTTATTACTTTGGGGTGCAGCTACAACCCTAAGGCACAGAATCTGGACTTGTTTGTCTTCATCTAGTTTAAAACCAAAGAAACTAAACGTTTTCAGCCTTTTCCTCTCTTGCATTGGGCTGATCCATTCTTTCCCCACTTTGCTCATCGCTTCATTTCTCTAAAGATGGTCTATGAGAGGTTTCTCTGCTGCTTCTCCACCTGAACTTCTGTTTTGGCCACATGGTGCACGTTGCACATTCAAAGGTAATGAATTACACAATTAGTGGAATAGTGGAAATATAAAATTGTGATATGCAATTATCTACAATTAAGTATGCAGCCCTAAGGGAAGGAAAGTAAAAATAAAGTGAAATGTTAACGATGATAAAATGATGAAAAAACAGGAAAAAAAAAATTCAGTTTAAGACGTGCAAGTAAAATGATGAAAAGGCCTTTCTGTACAAATGTGTCAAGTGATTTTAAGGAGGTCTGACGCTGATTCATCCTTCCTGCCCTCCTCAGGCAGGGCCCCCCCAGAGTCTAGGGGCCCTAACAGCGAACACCCGGTCACCTTTCATCTTTAGTCTCGACTTTGGAATTGCCAAGAGAGTCCCGTCTGAGGATCTGAAGGCTGCACTCATATAAGTGTCTGCTGTAAAAGGTCTGAGATGTAGCTTGGATCAAGGCCTGGACAATCTTAAAATCAATTCTAAAACTTACATTCAACCAAATGTAAGTAATCCCTTCTCTTAGTCCTGGTCTTGTCTCTAAATGTGTCACACAGTACCTGATTCTATACGCAAAATAGCGTTGAAAATGGGTAGGGTAAAGTATTTCTATATGAAAAATATATCAGTTATGTTGACTGGTAAAGAGTGGAAACCCAGGCGAACAGGGGTAGAATATGCAATACAATAGAATAGAATACTATCAAATTGTAATGCAAATGCTCCCCCATATCATCATTTAGATGACAATGCCAAAAACCGCACAGCAAGAATCTACTTTTCTTCTGTCGGAGCTGTCATTTCCACCGGTCAGGCCAAGCCTTGTATAATAGCTCCACAACGCCGCTGTTTCCGTTCGATGACTACCAGACCGCCCGCAGCTCCCCGCCTGCCTGCCCGCCTCTCGTGGAGAATGAACGACTTCCGGGTGGCAATCACTTACCATGTGTAATGGCCCTGAAGGTGTGCCGTGAGGTATGAAGAGTTGATCGTAGCAAACATTTCATTGACACATATCCTTGCATCTGTTGAGAAAAGCAAGGGCTATCGATATGAATAGAAGCCGCACTTGGGTCTCAGTGGAAAAAAAAAAGCCAATTTTGTTTTTTCTTCAAAACAAAAATGCATTTGGACCATTGCTCCATTCAGAAAGGGGTAATTGTAACATTGTCTTTCTAATATGTAATTACACTTGAGTGCTAGTCAGTTTGATGCGAAATCCATCAGCTCTCTGTGCTTTCAGACTTAATAACGCTTAGCACCGCCACTGCTGACACCCCACCGCTTCATTCAACGTCACATAACAGCTAAAAGCAACCAAGTCCTGGCTTCAGAGAAAGCAGCACGACACCTCAAACTTTTCTTAAAGCCTGCTCGGCTAGTTAAACGCCGCCGCTGGCCACTGCGGCGGTTGTTTTCCCCCTTCCCTTTATTCCCTGAGCACCGGAGAGCCCAGGTGTTGGCGGGGAGCAGCTTGCGTGGCAGCAAAGTGATATTATGATGAGATGACAGTCGGCTCGCTTTGCAATTCTGCTGCGCCGCACAGCATTGTGCCCCGGCTCTCCGGTGGGACAGGCGGATCCTTGGGTCTACACAGCTGGCATAGGCTCTTGCCAACTGTGGCAGCTCCCCGCCACAGATGTTCATGCAGCCGCCACATTGGCAGCGGCTAGCCCTTTGTGTTGACCTTGTTCACAAGCACTGCTACCCATGAATGAGAAGTGGAATGCAGCAGCCGCCAGTGAACCTGTTAAAGGAATACACTAAGTTTTGGGGAGATTAGCTTGTTGGGCAGTGTTAAGTGACGAGAACACACACACCAAAATCATCCGCGTGTCCCCGGTAGATCATTCACTCCAGCGCTCCATGCTAACACTGTAGCATAAACAATAGTGATAGTAGGCTACTAGCATTATCCCAAGTAAGAAGACTTATAATAATTCAGTAGATAGTGTTTGTTTTTATTTTATGGCATGTAGATTCATAAAATGTAAAAATGAAATATAAAATAAAATATGAACTGATGCTGATGTAGCCAGGTTTATTTTTGGAACTATTTCAGCTGAGCAGCCATGTATTCATCCACTGTGCAGTGATATTTAGCTGCACACAGTCTCCCATCACTCACCACCTTCACTTCTTACAGAAGCAGGGAAAGTAGTCCCTGCTAGTCACAAAACAGTCTGTTATTTTTCTATGATATTTTATGTAAATTTGACCAATCATTTTCATCTCATGTAGCTGTAGAGCTGCTACAAGTTCTCATTTTCTCACTTTTGAAATAATGTTAGTCACCTGCTATCACTCAGCATAAGTGTTGGCATGGAGCGCTGGAGCCAATTATCTACCAGGAACACATGGACCATTTTCCCTCCACAATTCCACCATGTCTTCTCGATCACAACTTAACTCAAAAACGGTAAATAGGTCACCTTCATATGGGTCACATCATACGTGCAAACAGAGCGGACTTATTTTAACAGCAGAGGGCCCTTGTGCCGCTTGGAACATGATGAGTCCTCAGTCTTCACCATATGTCAGATTGAAAGTATGATGCTCGGCACAGCGTGATGCCTATGATAATCACTTTTGCAATAAGAGGAAAGTTATTTGAGACAATATCTTGTAATGATGGGGAGAGGAGGTGGGGGGCGTTACTATTACAGAATCTAGCATACGTTGGGAGTTAATAGCTGACATTTTCTCATGGCTAGATGCAATGCTCGTTGTTTACTTAAAGAGATACCAGGGGATAAACATAGCCCCCACCCCCACCCACCACCACTATCCCTACGCCGCCCCCAACGCCTCCAATCTCATATGCGCAGAGGCAGACGCAATTATTTTCTCAGAGATAGAGGGAAATGTCATCAGGACTCTCCAAAAGCCTCCACATTCTGTCACCTTTTTTTTTTCTTTCTTTTTTTTCCCATCGCCATGATTCCCTTTATCAATTAAGTCTGCTCTCAAGATTGTCTCCGGCAATTTCATTACAGTCAATTAGCCTGGAGAGAGAGGGAGTGAGACAGAGGGGAGCTTTCCGTTCGGTGAGGGAGCCGCACACGAAACAACATGCGTCTCAGCCCCTGCATACAAAACAGTGACAGGAGGCGGCTGGCCAAGAGACCCTCAGACTGGCTGAGGACATTTACCACTCTCAAGCCTAATAATGTTTCAGAGGCGCTCAGCGGAGACCGCTCCGGCAGACTCACTTCGGTGTTTTGTGCCCTGTTCTGCTATATATTTATATATATATATATAAAAACTTGTGATAGACATGCTGCTGACCGCAAATGTACCAGCTCTGAAATCCCCTCCTCTCTCGGATGGTGTAACACAACTCCAAGTCAGCGTTCAGACATTTGCAATGGGTAGCAACACAGCTCAAGGGAGACTCATCATAAAAAATGTATACCTCTTATAGACACAGGGCTTTGTGATGTGATCTGGCAACAGGGTGGTATATTGAAAACCAATTATGTTTTTTATTCCCCATTATTTTCTAAAGCTGAGATAAATAGGTGAATAATAATTCCTAATAATTGAAAATGGACTTGTATGAATAGCTCAGTATCAACAATTACAACAACAATATAGTCAAAACCATTTCACAACAATTAAATTCAGAGATTCATATGTCATATGTCTTATGTCAGTATATAGGTCAAGCTACTACTGTAGGTTCTAGTCCTAATTATTTTCAATGAAGGACATGGTAAAGTTTTATTAGCATCATAGGGTCAGCACTTAGTTCCCTGGTTTCTTGCTTTTGGGAGACAAAAGCATCTATGAATTCTTAAATAGGGCAATATTCTCCTTCAAAAGCATCACAATTCTTGGTTTGTTTCTAATCACTGTTGCTGTTGTACTCACCCTGCGTATTTCACAGGGCATTACATCGGTCGGAGTCACATGCCTCTGCCGGCTTGTGCCATCTCTGTGCGGTGCTTCAGGTGTGCCAGGGCATTCTCTTTAATGACACCAAAACATATGGTTTAGCTTCAGCTGGCTAGCTCTCAGCCAGCAACACATCAGCCTGCCAGACCTCTTGGGAATCCACATGAGTTCTTGGGGGAATAGCCAGCATATGCCTGACTATGCAATTTACTGTAGCATTACCTGCATTCTGCTTTTAGATGGCGGGATCATCCACTATATCATCGTGTGCCTGCACTGGATAGTCCTAATGGCGCTGTATTAAAGTAATAATAAGCAGTTTTCTTCGTCCTGAAGTCAAAAAAAAGCAACCTAAAGACATTAAGAAGCTACTCCTAAAAGACAACAGTAACTGGATTTTGCTGTGCGGAATATGCGGGCCGGCATTTAGATTCATAGATTTTGCCGTAGTAGTAATTGCCATAAAAAATTTTAAAAAAAATTCAGTGTGGTTCAGGTTGGGGTCAGTGTAAGAGTTTGGTTTTTAATGAACATTTTTAGGTAAGACATTTTTGGCAAAGTTCCATCTTTATAGCTTGGATATAGCTGGATCACAGGGAGCAGGAGGAGGAGAGGGAGGGTAGGCGGTGTGTTTTTTTCTTTGTGTGTTGTCAAATTTTGTCTGAATCCTAATACTGTTTTTCAAACTTGCTAATGGCAGCTTTCGCAGAAAACGTTCGGTCCCTTTGTTGTGCCGAGTTGTTATCTTGGACGCATGCCATTATGACACGCCCCTCCCACTGCTACTAATTCAAACAAAACCAATCTGTTTAAACTTGTAAACTGTAGGCTACAAATTGCTGATAACAAATCACTGCTATGTGATTTTTTTTTTTTTCCGTCTTGTTATATTCATGCCTTTATCACAACATTTATTTGCTGATAAGGCACAGTACACATATATAAATTGCCCTCATTTGCCATTTTTGCTTCCCTGTTAATACTTAATAATATTCTTCAAAGAAATTGCTGTGGGTGGAAGACTATGCTGCGTAGCGCTAACAAGACTTCCCCACCCACACAGTGATGAGAGAAGTGAGGTGTGGGCCCAATTCAGAAAGTATTATTCCTCCGCCCCCTCTCCACAACACAACGCAACACATTTTAGCACCATGGACAGCGTCATTCAGCAGCTATTAGACACATTATATTGTCATAGTAGCATCTGTCTGTCTATCTGTCTCTGTAGACACAATAACTCAAGAGCAATACATGGTAGAAACGTCATACTTACAACACAGGTTCCCCTTATAGAGCAGATGATCTGACTGGATTTTGGAGCACTTTGCTGCATACATTTGCATATTAACTATAACTCCTAAATGCTTTAAGATAGTTCACTTTAATGCCACCCATGTGTGTGAAGACAAGCATTTTTTGACACAGAAATATTTGCTAATAATGACCTCATTAGCATCATGTTGGTTAATATATCATGGTGATTATTAGGCAGCTCAAGTGTCTCTTGTTTTAAATGTCTGCAAATGTCCAGAGGGCAGCATGCAATTTATATGAGAAGTCTAAAAACTAAGTCTAAAAAAAAAAAAATAGTCCTTGCACACATTGGATACACCTTAATCACTATATGACATCTGTCCAAGGTGTTATTTCTTGCACAAAGCATGGCTCCTATTCTGGTCGCCCATCTGGTTAAAATAGATCCCTGGAAAGCAGCCAAGGAACTTGCAGTTTTCCACAATACAAAGAGCTGATGAGACGTGACAACCTTATACTCGCCTTCATGTCAGGAATGGATACCCAAATTTTTCACCACCATTGCTACACTACCAGCCAGCTGACTTTTACAGTACAGTTCAGTGTTGAGTAGTTTTCTGGGAGCGCTGCTTCATTTGAGCTCCACTCAAAATAAACACTGATTTATTAGAATAGGTGCTTGACTCTAGAACAAACTCTTCAGAAGATTCTTTTTTTTTCTGTCTCTCCTGTTGAAGTGTCCATGTGTGACTCACAACGTTTGTGTTATTGGTTGCTAGAAGCCAATTTGCCTTTACACAAAGCACCAGGCACTGTTAAAATGGTGAAATGTGACTGAAAAGGCCCGCAAGTAGGGCGACGACATCTTCAAAGTGTGCAAGGTGTGATATATTTGTGTCGACTTCCACTCTGAATAACTGTGAAATCACAAAAGCCGTCCGCGTGTTGCATCAATTGCCTCCATTGAATTTGACTAGTTGATTCTCTCTAAGTAATGCAGAACTAAGTGAATCCTTCAGAGCCTTCCGTTTGACAGCAGCAGCTGCTTAAAAGATTGCCAAAAGTTTTCATGGATAATCTCCTCGGACTGCAGCGGGCTAACAAACTTAGTTGATAGTCGGCCTTTGAGGTGTTCTTTGAACGGGTCAGCAAGCGACAGAGTGTACCTGAAGAGGAAATCTCTACGGAAATTGAAATGGCAGAGCATCAATTCCTTTCCAGTGTGCGAGATGAAAACGATTTTGTCACAATTCTGCATGGAGCTTCCCTGTGTGAGAGCGGGGTCCATTTTGAGGAAGTGCGCAGCGCTGTGTTTACATCAGTCGGCAGTGTTGCTGTGTGGTCCTCCGCGGCCCTGCTTAGCATTCCGCTAAGGTGCCGCTTTTCTTGGGTCCCACCACAGAGAAAAGAAAGAGGCGAGAGAGAGAGAGGCGACAACAAGCGTTTTTTTTCATCCTCACCCCACTACCACCCACTGCTACCGCCATCACCATCACCACCAACACCACCCACTCCTCTCCTCCTCTCTTCTCTTCACGAGTTTTCTCTGCCTTTTTCTCCGGTGCTCTGACAGATTATGCATCATGGTTTTTAATTGATCCCTCTGGGGTGGAATTCTCACAGTTGGGGGAGACTTAGGTACACAGTGGTGTGAACCTCGATCCTGTGATTTCTAAGCAAACACGGCTTGTTGAATACCTAGCTCCGGGCGGCATTAATTGGTTTAGCATAGTCTACGAATCGGATGCTCGCTCTTCCACAATGCAGGGATTTGAGGTGGAATATGGAATTATTTTTGGAGAGTTCATGTGCAAACAATATATGCAGAGGAGATGGAAGTTGGTGAATTTGTAGTGGTGATATGTATTGATGGTGTCTGATATCAATATAATTTAGAGTTAGTTTCAATGAGAATTAAGAACAGGGCACCAGATAACAGACAGCATCAACAGGTCTCATCTGAAGGAGCGAGTTCTCGGCATGTTTGAATTTAAACCCACACAATGAGCACAGGAGGTGATTTTATGCAAAATAATATATTTATTACTAAACTAAAGCACACTCAATAATCAGGTAAATACAAGTGAATATAGTACAGTATATACAAGAGGTATACCTATGAATTGTGATGAATCAATGGCAATAGGAATAGATGATCATGTGAATATGCAGCACTGATAATTAAACCAACATTTCAGCAGACACAATCATGGAAGATGAGCAGTGGAAGACATGAGTCAGCAACGATAGCAATAAAGGGGCGACAGTATAACTATCTGGAAAACTGACTTAAATGAATCCTTGAATAACTGAATGGTTACTATAACTATAGGGAGCCGTGATAAAGTGTGTGATATGTGTGTGAAGTGTGAATGTAATTGAATAGCTATGTGTGATGTATGATATGATGCCCAGCGGACAATGATCAGTACATACGACACCAGCGGAGGTCCGGAGGGAGATGAAGCACGCGAGGCCGGGAGTCTGTGAGGAGTCTCGGCTCGACGAGGTGCTGGAGGTTGAAGATCCGACGTCTGTTCAGTTGATCTCAGCAGGCCGCAACAGAGTGAAGCACGCAGGCTGGAGCACGCAGGCTGCTGGACAGGGCTATGGGTCTCTCAAGGCTAACGCCGACCCACTCTGGAGGTTCTGATGATTCTTCAGAGTTAAACTCAGCAGGATAGCTGATAGCGGTTGTAGCAGGCAGGACACACAGACACACGTGCTGGCGTGTGTGTGTATTTGTCAGGCAGACAGACAGGCAAGGCAGCAAGGCTCTCTTCACTTCCAATGCATGAAATCCGCATTGGAAATGTGTGTGTTTGGTTTTGTTGTGATCAGTTGAGGGGTGTGTGTGTGTGGGCTGGCATGTCTAGTGTTACGGCTCACTACATATGCATGAAACCCTGATTTTGGTTCCCAGATCTATCCAATATAATTGACCGTCGTAACATTAACATTATTAAACTCAGCACAAATTCCTGAACACTTTAATATCAAACATGGCTATCTAAGCCCCATGTAAAGATAAAGAAACTGAATAATGCAAATAACTATTATATAAAACATCCCAGTTACACATAAAATTAGACATATACATTAGAGTCCACCACAATGTGATACCCAAGGTTTCATGAGTGTGTATTAAAGATTTCTCCTGATTTTGGACACATTCCAATGTGTCTCATCTCAGACTCTCTGTCTCTTTGGGGATTAACAAAGACAGGGCTGAGTGTTGGAGCTTTATGGTTATTTACCAGGTCTGTTCCTTGATACCAGCTTTTAGGGGTGGAAATGAGGTAATTGACGTTGAGGTCAGTGCCCTTTCCTTTCGATCTCACAGTCTTCCCTACCATACTGATCTGTTGTCAGGGAGGAGGCTCACACAAAATGCACAGGGCCTTTCCAGATGTGAGATGACAATGATGATGTGGGTGCAGTTACTACAAATTACATGTTTAGGTTTGAACTAGGCAACCTCGCCTCGATTTTCATAAATTTCTTGGGTGAAAGGGTGTTTGTGGGAAGAGACAAAGAGGTCCGATTCGCTTCCTCTTATTTAGCGATCTGTTTACAGCTCTGTGCAGAACGCTATGAGTTTGTGTGTGGATAGATCCAGATCCAGGAGTGTGTCTGTTTGTGTGTGTGTGTGTGTGTGTGTGTGTGTGTGTGCTCTTTATCCCTGAGCATGACTCATCATCGAAGCCTTTAAACTCTCCCTGTCCCTCTGGGGTATTAGATGTCCTCATCCTTGTCCCTGGGCTCTTTGAGGGCAGATGATCCTCATTAATGGTGTCCAGACAGAGGGCATGTGTCTTCGCCATCTCTCCTGTCCTCTACTCGGAGAAACCCAATCTGACAAATCCTCTTATAAAGATATCACTCTCCACCCTCGTCCCTCTCCGCATCAGCCACCGACGCCTGATTCGTCCTTCCTTATTTGCACACGGCACTGATCAGGTGTCGCCGCAGCAAAACTGGGCCGGGCGGCGCGGACGACTTGTAATAAATGATGAATATCCCTCGCCGAGCGTTTTCGCCGGGACCCCCCGACACATGAGGTATGGCGATCAGAGTTAATATCGTCTCGTCGGCATGCAGATGAAGGGTCGGGTTGCCATCCCATCAACTACAATAATTGAACTGTCGTCCAAAACCGCCGCGTTCCCCAGCTCTCTTCTCGTATTCCCCCTTCTTATATATTTCATGAAATTTTCATCAGCGCGCGCGGGAGTTATTTCCCGTCTTCATTTTCCCGGCTAACTTGAACGCCGCTGACGACTTCACTGACGGCGAACAAGATTTAGAGCCATGTTTTATCAGATGAAAAGCCGCACGTTGATGAAAGAGCAGTTCAGGTGGGATCAAGGCATTCGACCTCCAAATGTGGGCAAGTTTTCGAATGACATCCCCATCTGCTACTTCTGGCACTTCCCGCCACTTAAATCCGACTCAGCTGCTAAGTGACTGATGCCTCGCCTAGATCACAACTGTTCTATATTGCGCGCTTGGAGCGTGTGTGTGACATCTCAAGGTAACCGACTCACTAGCTGCTACTCTGCTAGATCAATTTAGTGTGATAACATCATGATGGATGGGCAGAATCTGAATTCCTTTGGAAAATATTCAATGTCAGGGAATTGTATTTCTGTTTACTGCAGAGGAGCACAGCATCAGCAGCGCTATCCTTGATTCAGTGGATTATCTTAAGAAGTGCTCCCTCTGTGTATTGTATCCTTGCAATAAAAGCTTTTCTGATGTTGTGGTAGTAAAACTATGGATTACTGTGCGCCTGTGGTCTCATCAATCTGGGTAAAAGAGCACGCCCTCCAGTGGGCAAAGCTGCCAATGGGCTGATATTGTATCTTGTGCTTAAAATCACACTGAAATGAAAAATGACTTACCATACCATACACCTATTTGACAATTTCTGCCACGAGAAATGACACAAAAAATGCATATATTGTATTTATATATCAATATCTCATTACTTTTACTTCCTGGAAAACAGAAAATCTTTAGTGTGGACCAGGAGGCGTTATGTCCCTCCCGCCCCAATATCCTGCTTGAATAGGAAATGCATGACATTAAGGAAGCAAGATGCTTTCAAAATGCCGTTCCATTGTGACTTTAAAGTAAGAAACGATCCTTTCTCTTCCGCCCCCGCCGTTCACCCGCTGCCATTTCACCGCGAGAATGTAAAGAGCGTGGGCGATATGTTCTCAACAGCATTATCTTGCAAGTTTCCCATGTATGTTGAGGTCAAACGTCAAAGCTGCTGCAAACATATTTCTGACTTCATTTGCTGTGATTTTGAAGTCTCTGGATGTGATGTTTATCCAATCAAATGACAGCAAAAGCACAACGTGGAGGTGGAATCTTGAATTTAATAAGGCTAATTAATTGATGTTTTTTAAGTTTTATGTCATTTTTATGGCCCAAACAGTCCAGATAACCATAATGCAGATAAGCAATATATCTATATGATGTACAGCCTTTACTGAAAACAAATAAGAGACTGAAGTTATAATGATGTATGGTGATGTAATGCATGTCCAAATTAACTTTTCATTGACATTAAAGCTATTGGCTCCAAACACTGGATTGTGAGGGGAGAAAACTCTTCTCCCTGGCCAATATGGTTACTAATGCAGAGCAGAATTGTTCGAATTGCAAATTAGGCTACAAATTTGTGTAGATGAGATGAAAAAGAAGACAAGGAGCTTGGAAGAAGGAGCTAAAAACTAAATCTTTGGCTGCATGTGACCTCAAGGGGTTTACAAAAAACGTATGCAGTCAATATGCAGTAGATGTATGTATGCTTTGCATCACTGCACACCTTCTGATTTGAAGGATTTAACCTGATGTCAGAGCATTAAACATAAATAAGTCATATAAGTCTGCCAAAAAACAGAGAAGAAAGATCCAGCATCATGGGTTTGATTTTATAAGCACTAGTCTTGTTGCCAAATGTTTCATCACCAAATCAAGTTCAGTCCAATTTGACATTTACTTGATTTTGTTTTCGCACGCATTCAATATCATACAGAAAAAAAAGAAAATCAAGGTGAACTTCAAAACATCTCTTCTTCCCTATAATGTTCCCTAATGAGAGTAAACCTTGAGATTTGATTCTGAGCAAAAGCTTTATAAAAGTTGAATGTTTTTAAAGTAGGCCATGTTCGAGCGTTCCTATTCATGCACAAACTGTGTACTCACGACTCTCCGCTCCTTGATATCAACATCTGTTACGGGCAATGGACAACTTGATCCTTATCACAGCTTCATTGAAATCACGCAAATGAGGCCAGTAATTACGTGACTAAAGCAAAAACAAAAAAAAAGGGGGACAGCAATGCCCTGAACAGTAGATATCAGTTGAGCGAAACTTGGTAGAGAGAGAGAGTAAAGCAAGGTAAACACTCATAGGGAAAGCTCTCAACATCAGGCGTACAAAGGAGGAGTGCTACTGAGAGAGGAAGCAACCTCCAAGTTCGCCACTGAATTTGACCACAATTACAGGTCATGTAATCACCCTAAGGTGGCTGTGGGCAGATTAACAGAGAGAGGGGGAGAGAGAGAGAGAGAGATAATTAAACTGAAAGAAATATGGCTTCATATACACCAGTAATAAGTCATTACAATGTCCGCAGGCAGCAGTTTTCTTGACATCCCCAAGCTCTCTGCTTATTTCCATTAATCCTCGGCCCTCAGCCTGAAAAATATCCAGGATGAAGTCTGCTTCGGCTGCCATCTGCTCCGATTGGCTAATAAAAGCAACACCATCAAACTGTTAAATTATGCCTTTTTATGATTATGATGGGAGAATCTGTAATTATTGCGGCAGAGGGGCCCTCCGGTGGACCCAGTCGCATCACTCTCCGCTCTCCCTCTGACTTTTTTTTTTATCACTCTCCATCTCTTCGCCCACCATTTTCCTTCCCGACCAGCCCCCACCCCTTCCTCCAGAGGAGAGACACGCACCGCTGGAAGTCTTTCCAGTTGAGGAAATTTTGACCTCATAAGTTTCATTACAGAGCTCCCCAGCCACTCCCCCACAACCCCCCGCCCCCCGCAACCCCCCTCGACAGCATTTTAGATCAATGCATATGCTCCTCCGTCTTTGCTCTTGAGATCGTCTGTCACCCGTTAATGGCGCCGCTCTAAAAACAGCATCTCTCCTTAACGACCCTCTCACGGGGTCGAATCGTCGAGGTTCGCCCTCTTGATGTAGATACTGACGCCGAGTAGATAATACACTCCTGTCAGAGGTTTCTTTAAGGGGATTTACCACAAGGACTGCGTTCAGTAGCGATGTCAGCTTGATAGATTTCCCCCGGTCCGTCATTAAAACACTTCAAAACTTGGCTGGGTCCCAAGGCTGGGGCGCGACGCGTCTGGAGCCACCCACCCATTTTTACCCCGGCAACAAGTCAGGGCGGAAGACGGATGCGAGCGCCGTGGCACTACAGAGGGGGGGATGGGGTGGGTGGAGGTGGAGGGGGTGGGATAGGTGGGGAGGGGGGGTCAGTCCGGGGTCCGGGCTGCCCGCAGCTTTTGTGTGTCTGTCTCATTTCACAATTCATCAGCCGAGCGTGACTGTCAGGCGGGCCTTCGGCAAACCGGCGATCCATCAGGGCCTGTCACCCGAGCATCAAAACTGAGAGATGAGGCTGCCGCCATTCGAATTCCATTAGCCCCATCAGCCCGGCCGCCGGCAGGCAAGGTGGCCCAGTCAGCCAGCCAGCACCTTGTTCGGGACTCAAAGAGATAATAAAACCATATCAGCGAATCAGAAACAGCTCCCATCTCCCGCCAAACCCCCCCTCCCCCCACCCCCCCGCCGCTCCCTCCCACTTCTTCCCCCTGGGAGACGCCGCTGTATTAAAGCTGTATTGACTGACATTACTTTTCTTTTTCTGTCCTTTTCACGTTTTCACTCTTGAATGAAATATTTCTGCTTTTGTCCCCAACAAGCCCTCCCCCCTCCCCCTTTCTTTTCTTTGGATCTGGGCGGCGGCTCTGAGGGAAAAAAAAACATGGAAGAAGACATCAGCTTTAGATTGGCTTTGTAATCACGGGGTTGCACAGACAATAAAAGATAGCTGCCAGCCATATTATGACACCGGCAAGGAGATGACAGGTTGCTTCTGCATTCCAGTTCGAGTTGATAAAATGTCTTTAATCACAAGCACATTAATGGATGCTTTGAGTCTCATGGAAGCACAATAGCGGTGTGTTGCCGTTAGAGTTTGGACACTATGTGATTTTTCAAGGCCAATACAGATACTGAGATTTTTTAATTGAATCTGTGGACAGCCAATTTCACTCAATATCTTGAAATATTTCCTTTTATTTGCATAATAAATTCATTTTTATGCCAAAAAATGAGTATGCAGTGTTTCTCCCGGGAATTTTAGGTGAAAAAGCCTCTGAAACAGCATTTAGACCATCATGGGACACAAAAGGCAAGGTGATCCACTACATCTATTCAATGGCAGGGAAACTCTGGGATAGATCATCACCTTGAACTGAAGAATTAATTTACAAAACAATATTGAACGATTAAATTCATAAATAAAATGTTTCATATGTCAATGTCATATTGGCAGTGGACCACATGACTGTCCAATTTCTGATTTTTAGACACCAATATTGGCCCAATATATGGGTCTAATCCTATAGCAATCAGATTCTGACAGCGTTTACTCGTCTTTTTTGATGTGCATTTGCAGGTTAAATGGAAAGGCAGCCTCTTCATTTACGGCCTGCTGGGAGCAGTAATGTAACCCCCCAGGAACAAATACCACTGTTATCTGCATTCACGTAGCTTCACACACGCTCACACATGCAACTGCGACCGACGTACAGAGCGCACGAGAAAAACACGTCTGCCTGTAATAACCGTGCACATAGTGGCATAATGTCAAGTACTGCAGGCAGACCTTGTGAAGAACTAATTCTGAGCATTCCCCAAGAAACAAAGTATTTATTTTGTGTGCCTGATATAAAGTTTGAGAGAAAAGTCTTAAAAATACAATGAATTTACGGAATATTTGTCACATTGCCGCAAAAAAAAAACAAAGAAAGAAAGAATTGAATAGACAAACAAATAAGATAAATAGTTTAGGGGCCATCAAAATTTACAATTCAAAAGTGACTTTGCCAAATATTTGACTTTGACCCACGTCCTGTTTTTGAGTTCTGCCTTCCATTGAGTCCTTGTGCAGTGAAGGGACATTGATCCCAGTAAGTATATGCCCTCCCATCTCAGCAGCAAAACCCCTGGTGACAGGATTATGTCCTGTCACGCTGCCTTTTCTTTCTTCTCCTGAGCCCCGCTATTCTCCAAGCACCCGGGGTTTTTTAGTAGGTAGAGAAGATGAGCAATGTTGTCTCATCTCCAGCGTGGGCATCATTGCCTTTCTCCTTAATCCTTCAGGCAGTCAATTTGCAGCCAGCGAAGTGTGAAGCTCTATAATGATGGGTTATTGACCCGTTTGCTGTTTGGGCGATGAGGACAGAGGCGAACTTAAAGGATAGTTCCTGTGTTTTTTTTTCCATGTGATATTCAGATGGTTCTTTGGGCGGAGGGGAGCGAAACTGAAATTGATAGTTGGGTTCTCTGATAATGGGCATACAAATATCAGCCGTATTTTGCCGCCGGTGACGCTTAATGGATGGAGTGACGGGGCGATAGCAGCATCTTTCAGATATCGGGTTAAATCATCCTCACTTAGCGCTGAAGACCACGTCGTTGATGAATTTTGAGGCAATTTTACCAAGAATTATGGAACCGTTCCCATTTCTCAGCCTCTATATGTCAGCCTGCCTTCGCCACTTAAACACAAACAGCAATTTCAACAAAGGAAACGGAAGAAAGTTTTGGTATCCAGATTTTCTGGTAATTACCATTGCCACACTACAGCGCTCTCTGTCGTGTAACTTCCTTGGCATTTTTCAGCTGTCACCTGGCCCACTAGCCAATAATTAAATGCCAAGCAAGTAGAGCAATTCATCCCGGTTATTTCTTTCGAATCATGTTGTAATCAAATCTCCAGATCATGAATAAAGAGACATTCATATAGGACGGCCTGGGAAAAACCTCAGAGTGACTAATCAAAAAGCGAAACCCGATCGCTGCTCCGTGTGAAAAGCGTCAATCAAAAGTTTTTAAACGAAGTAATAAAAGCAAAATATCTGGTTTTTAAGACTTTGCTAACAGCTTTTGGCATATTGGTTTACTCTCCTGCTGCTGTGTTTCTCTCCATTAGAGCTCTACTATCTGAGCCACCCATTCACTTAAAAGATTGCGCTATTATTTATATGGCAGGGGGGATATAACTTCAAATGCATAGTGAAGGACACGCTGATGGCTATTAAAAAAAAGTTGTGCTCCATTACCGTTAGAGCTTTTACTCGCGCCGCATTGTATCCGGCGAGCAACAGAACGGAGAGAAAGTTTGTTATTAATGGACAGATCGCTTTTTCCTTCCTGGGTCGCTCTCTCTCTCTCTCTCCATAGCTCCATCTCTCCACCCCCAGTCCTTCCCTTCCCTGCATATATAAATGCAACTTCTTTTTGTGTATTTCCGGAGAAAGACGGTGCTGATATTCTGGGCATGATTTGGGCTGAGGGAGCGTATTCTCATGCAGAAGAAATGACATAATCTGGCCTTCCTAGAAAGCGAGTGACGCTTTCCTGCTGCCTCCTCTCTCTCTCTCCCTCTCTCTCTCTCTCTGTTTCTCCCCTTCTATCCCGCCCTGTCTTTGCTTCCCAGGAGGTTATGGCGGTTATCTGTCTTGACGTGTGGGGAGGGGAAGCCTCGGGGTAACGCGAGACAGGGATTCCTCTCCATGATGCCTGGCAGGTCTCTCCATTCCTCCGCTGTCACTGTGGGGGAATATGAGGGAGCCATAAAGGAATGCTGTCATGTCACTGTCACAAACACTATATGCAGCCGAGGCGTCCACCTGCAATGGCAGAGATGCGTTTGGTGTGTGTGTGTGTGTGTAAGTGTGTGTGCGCGCGTGTGAAAAGAGGAGTGTCTGTATGTTGGTTAGTGCTAAGTGTGTGTGTGCAGGCAAAACAATAAAACAATAGTGATTCAACTCATATCCAGTTCATGAAAGCTTTTACTTTTGCTGTTCTAAACACCCAGTGTCTGGTAGCTCTTTCCTGGGAAAAAGCCTCTGGTGCACAGTTTTATGTTTCCAGTTTATTTGGAATAAACAGAAGAAGAGCTGTGTAGTTAGCATGAGCAGTGATAGCCACCATGGCTGAACAGACAAAGAAGAGAGCGCCACCTACAGAAACTCAATTCATCAGCAGAAAATCCAAAGAAAAAGATGTCACAGTACTGGACACACTGTTTGATTGACAGCTGATCTCTGGGAAGAGCAGTGCAGAAACATTTGTACATAGAAAAAAAAAAAAATCATGCATCGTGCCGCTTTAACGAAACAGCAGAGGCCAAGTCTTTTATCCTCACTAGTCAGACAAGATCAATTTTCTGCTTCGCTTTTCAACACCAGTCAAAAAGATGAATTTTCTACTTCACTTTTCAAGAGCAAATCACAGCGAATGAGCATCACCTCACCTGTCCTTGTGAAATCATGCCGTTACCTTTGGTTCAAGACTGCGGCCCGCACCGCCGGCTCTCAAGTAAACCAGCGGAATGGTCAACCGGTGTTTTGACCTCTTTATGTTATGAGGGGCTAAATTGAGCCACGCCGAGTACAGCGGCAAACCAAGTGGCCCCTAGTGAGTCATTGGACCTTGAGGACTCATGAATAAAACATCGCATGTGGGCGGTGATCATAGGCAATAGTGTTATGGAGCAGGCAGTCCGTGGCCCACTGCGCCATATGGTGTGTCTCATTTTATAATTGATTATTTATTTGATATAAAAATTCTAAGCACAACAAGCTACAGGGTATTGATGGATTCCGCAGAGGCTGTTGGTGTTTGCTGTGGTCTCAGTAGACAGTGAGGCATTTCTGATTTACAGTGGGAGATTATAATGAGGAGCTGTTATGTAAATGTTGAACAAAGGCGCCATGCCTCGGGGCTGTTTCACTCATGTAAGAGAATGGTTTTACTGTAATTACAGTTGAATGGTGGAACAAAATGATCTGCTATTGGCAATACAGGAAAAGAGCAAATGTCATGGAGTATTAATATGTTAATCTAGCATGTTTTGGAAGGGAGAACAGAGGCACCATCTTGATTCCAAAGCTAAAAGTGAAATCATTCAACACATAAAGAGCTCAGTCTACTATATATATCCAGACATTCAGCGACATTACAGAACATGAAATCGTATGAGATCCTCAACATATAGTAGTACCATTACTATTCATTATGGAGTGTTGGAATTAAGCCGTACTAACTGCTACCTGTTTCACAGCACGCTTTTTTTCCCCCCAGGGCCCAAAACTTAGTTTAATGATAAGCCAATAAACCTCTGTATCACATCCATCTGTCTTGACTTGTGTGCACTTAGTCCCAATGACCTTTGCAGCTCCTGGAGTTGTTACTTAGCGCAGGTGACTTTTCTCTGCATGGTCGCGCTCGGCGATCCGTCCCGGCGGCGGCAGCCCTCCGATGACTGTCTGACATACAAGAAGTTCCTCATCTGCGAAGCGGCCGCCTCCGTCGCCGCGCGCCTCGAATTCCTAATTTCTCTCTGTCACCTTGCCTAACCCGCCTCCCGCTCTGCAGTCCGTCTAATAAGCATGTGCGAGGGAACTGTTTCATGTAAATGGAATGGCTTAGAGGACAGAGGAAGCGCCAGACTGGTATCTATCGGCGACGGGGTAACGTTTACCGAGGAAGGAACATCAAATTCAATTATGCTGGCTGAGACAGTGGCCGTGGTGTCGAGACGTGTCCGGAGGGGGACGAGCGCTCGCCTCGGCCCCTCTGATCCATCAGGAATCCAAGGCCTTACCATGCTCAAACCACTCTGCAACTTGTACCGGCACCACATCTCTCATGCAGATGACATATTTCTCTTTGATCTCTTCCAAGTACCCACCCCAACCCCTAAAAACCCCGACACTCACTATGCAACAGAATTCAAATCGTTTTTCAGCAATATAGAGCAAAAAAAAACGAGTACAAGTGTGGTCCTGCAAAACAGCTTTCTAAAGGGTGAAAGTGAGGAATTGAGGTATGCAAAGGGTATAAACAGAGTGAATTCACATGAAATAGAGTGTAGGTTATTTGATGCTTTAACAATTGTCATTAAGGGACACAGTGTTGTCAGCTCACTGAATTGGAAAAGGGGGTTGCGATCGGCTCAGAGAAGAAAGAGCAGCCTGGCTACGCCGCCCTCGGGTGTGGGACTTCACCTTGGGCTGACTTTGTTTTGGGATTGATTTGCGCGGAGATAACTCATGACTCCATATTTTTTTAATTGAGCACCGTCCGACCTTATTCACCCCATCGGAAATGCCAGAAGCCGGCGAAAGCCAGCAGAGAGAAATAAATTGGGCCAAGGTTGTGGGAAAAGGGGCATGCATTTAGCGTAGCGAGAACGCGGACGAAAGGATTCCGAGGAAGTGTTCTTCCCCGGCTGCTGCGAGTAATAAAAGATAGATGTTATGTGCGAGACGCCATTGAGCTTTGACAGCCAGCGCTGGTTTCCTTGTCAAACACGGATTGCGGTGTCTTATTTTTTTC
This sequence comes from Centroberyx gerrardi, assembly GCF_048128805.1. NCBI lineage: Eukaryota > Metazoa > Chordata > Actinopteri > Beryciformes > Berycidae > Centroberyx > Centroberyx gerrardi. The sequence continues at coordinate 26,338,047 of NC_136007.1, read as the reverse complement.
ACTCCTCTAAAGCTTGAAATGAAAAAGCCCCGCGCCTGGTATCAGTTGCAGTACCCAGAGGTAGCTCCAGCGCTGAGGTTTATGCATTATTACTGCTGGGGACAGCGAGGAGAGCTTGTTATCTCTGCAACATGTGTGACCTCCCCCAGGAAATTCCCCCTGTAATGACTACTGATGATGCGTACGTTGGCGTGTTGATATGCATCCTTGATAGTACGCCACATGTATGCCAATCTCTGCACTGACTCCATCTATTTTGTTCTTTTTTTCCCCTTTCTCTCCCCCTCATTTAATGCATAATGGGATGAGCTCATGGGTTTCGGAGGAATTTTAAGTCCTTGGTAATGAGTCATTTAGTGGGCTCCTAGCTTCTAAATAACATCTTCTGCTGAGATGTTTGCTCGTAATTCCCCTACATATTTCTCAGTCCTAAGCTCTTTAAGGTAAAATGCTGTCTGGAATCATATTTGCATACCATACAGTACATGCATACAGAAATATGACTAAGAGAGCTGTAGCTCATTCTAATGTCCCTTTAATTGCACTGCCCTTGAACTGTGTCATTAGTCCTTGTCAGGCAGACAATCTAAGCAGTCATGATGTTGATATGCTCATGGCTACAACCATTACACAGTATAATGGCTCATTTGGCTCTCATCGTTTCCCATCTACTGAGATTAAATGCTTGCCCCGTGCAATGAAATTTATATTTGTTAGGATAATAATAAAGAAAACTAGCATATTGTGCGCCATGCGGACTGAACTCGGGGGAGAATAGGCTTTAGAATTGAATATTCACCTTATTGGAAATCTTTTTGTGCTCCTGTGGTACAATTTTTCTCAATTCATTGTGTAAATAGCATGGGAATACCTTACCTTTTCCATAACAAAGACCTTGAAGAGATGACTGACACACATTATGAATCCAAACATATTTTCAGTTTTCCCCTTACAGAGCTTACAGTAGATCTCATTTGATGAACCAGTCAATACTGCTGGATATTCTAATTCACAGCTTCTGAACTCTGTAGTAACCTTTAAAAAAAAAAAAAAAAACTCTCAAGGCCATTCCCAAATGTCATATCAAGTCCCAGTGTGTTATTAAAAACTGTTAATTCATTTCACCATTATCAGGCCTTCTCACAATTTTAATTAGGGGTATAGGTCCCGAGAATAATACAACACCAGACAAAGAATAGAGTCAATTCAGCAAGTGAATGTGGCAACGTGCTGGGTGAATGAGAACTCAAACGCATACATTCAGATGAATCAGAGTAGGCATTGAACATTTTCCATTCAAAAAGTAAAATAAAGTTAAAAATGGTAAATCAAAGGCTACTTTTTTAATGCGATGCAATGCCAATGCTAACTTCCAGCATCGCTCTATCATGAGCAGCAGCCTTTTCTCCCCTAAAGCCTCCAGTATCTGTATCACAGTTAAAGGCACACACCGAGTTTTTTGGAAGATTTGCCCACTCAGCTGTAGTGATGAGAACACAGACATCAGAATCATCCATGTGTCCCCAGTAGATCATTGGCTTCAGTGCTCCATGCTAACACTTTAGCATTCACTATGTTGAGTGATATTAGGCTATTAGCATAAGCAAAAGTGAGAAAATGAGAACTTGTAGCAGCTCTAAAGCTGAATGGTAAATAATCTTAAATAATTTGCGACCAAGTCTGGCAGTTTTGTGGAGGAGATTAGTAAAATGTACACAAAATCTGATACAAAAATAGCGTCACTTCCCTGTTTGCATAGGAAGTGAAGGTGGTGGGTGATGGGAGACTGTGTGCAGCTCACACAGCTCACAACTCAACATAGTGTATGCTAAATTGTTAGCATGGAGCCTACAATCTCTCAACATTATTTATGCTAAAGTTAGCATGCAGCACCGGAGCCAATGATCTACTGGAGACATATGGATGATTTCAGTGTCTCTGCTCTCATCACTTAACGGATAAGCCGACCAATTAGGACAATTTCCAAAAACGTGGTATATTCCTTTAAGCAGCATGTGCACTATACAATATGGATTTGCCCCATCTGCTGAGGGTTTCAGCCCCTCCGCCCTTTTTGCCTGTTGGGCCGACATCAGACAACATGTTGCCGGAACGAGAATGGCTCCACACCGGGCTCCGCTGGCCATCCTCTGGCCATCCTCTGCCTCTGTGTCCACATCTGAGGGCAGATAGCTGGAAGGACACTCCGGGATTGTTGTCCTCTCTGTCCGTCTGCCTCGCTCTCTCTCCCTCTCTCTCTCTCGTGTGAGTGTATGTGTGTCGGAGTTACCGCCAAGTAGGGCATGCTTCAAAGAGAAGCCAATGTGTTTATTTGCCAAATGCTAGAGATACTTCAGAAATACTCTTTTTTTTTTTTTTTTCCAAGAGGGGCAATTATATGGAAAGGGTATTTACAGTGCATCTTTGGCCCTCCAGCTCAAAAAGCGAACAGAATAATTACTCTCCAAATATTCAGTAGAGACTGCCTGGCAAGGTACTTGTCCCACGCCGCATTTCTTCGACAACATTAATGTCTTGTGCGTCTGTTTATTTTACTGCGGGTAACAGAATGTTCCTGGTTAGTGATATTGGTCTTGGCAAATCGTGCTTAAAGAACTGAGAGTCTTAATGATGTTTTTCTTGCGCAGAGAAAATCTTTCAATATCTCGATGTTGGGAGATAGTACAGTGGGTCCTATAAATTCTATGTTTTATTTTGTACACACTGGTATAATTCAGATTTCAAAAGTGGGAGGCAAACTAGACCACACAGTTAAAGGTTACCAGTAAGAGTTGGTGGAGGAATAATGGATGCTGCCTTGTTGAATGGGAGTACCAGCAGACTCGCTGCTCTAAATCGAGTTCAGTGAGCCTTACTGAGGATGCTCGAGACCTATGACCTGTACTGTAGCCTGGTATTAATCTTGTATTAATCCCTCCCACTCATCTCTATGCCTCTTTTAACCCTTTAGAGGATGGAGAAGTGGATAGGGTTTTGGCGCAGGCTAGTTGGATCAGGGTTTGTGGCTGCTAGCTCACGTTAAAGGTGTCTTTGTAAAGGAATCTGAGTTTAGTGCAGGACTTAGCCTATTTTGTCATGCACAAACTGACCTTTTTCTTAGCTTATATATATCTATAGGTGCAGAGCCCAATTTCCTCTGCTCTGTACAAAATATAGAATGAATCCCCATGCCTTGTCCCAGTTGCCTTTGAGGGAAGATGTCCCGGCTGGTCGCGGGAACAAGCACAGCTCCTTCAGAGAACACAGGTGACATGCAGTGGGAAGCCACACAGATGCCCTGGGGGCAGCCGCGACTTTCTCCTATCTGACACACTCAGACCTAATTCCTCTTCTGCTTAACGAGCCACTTGATCATCCTGCCAACTTGTGCCGCTGGATCAATTCCACCAGAAGCAGGAAAAAGCAAGGGCAACGTTTCTCCCTGCTAGAGATATTTGAAGCTGCTTATCAACAAAGCACAATGGAGCAAGACGGGCACTGCTGACCCCTGCGGCCTCTGTGTAATATGGTGGACTCTGGTATGAAATGAGAGGTTGTTGTTGGTGGGATTGGGGGGGGGGGGGGGGGGGGGGGGGGTAGTTCAGTAGCTAAAGAGATGGCGGACTGTTAAAAGCCATTCTGCTTTCATTTACCAACAATACAGTATCTGCAGCGGTTAGCAGTTTGACGCTGCAGTGTGACATGTATTTACTATTGGGCCTCAATAGTAATATCTGCAAAGTTATAATCGCAAACACAACCATCAGACTGCTGGCTCACTTTCTAATTGGAACGCCTTATCTATTCATTTTTCACACAGACAAGCAGCCTGTTCCCTTGTGCCTTCTGTTATGGGCTGGGATGGGATGTACGGATCATTTCCATTCAAAAGAGACAATGCTGACCTTTCTCTTATGTGTCCAAGTCTTTGCTGAAATGCAGACAAACACCTGTGACAACAGCTGTGATAAAATACAAATAATATCTGTATAATATAACAATATATAATAACTAATTGGATGGTGAGTAGGTGCTGTTCCCATTGTTCATTTGGATGTGTTTCCAGAAACACAGCTCCTCTTCAAAAACCCACTTGTTAGCCAATAATGCACCAGTTGGAAGTGAATGATGTTGGTTGCAACATGATGGAAATATTTTAAGCTGTAAAATATAGAGAAACTGTGTTATGTTCATTATTCCAGGTGCTAATTGCTCCAGGCTTAATGTATTCATGGTTTTACGAACATACAGTTTTTTGTATGGCGTCTATAATGGGTTGTAGCTCTTAACGCAATGTAATGCTTTGTAGCAATGCCTGCATATGCCATTAGTGTTGAGGCCTTGAAAGCGCTCATGTTCAGCAGGTAGTCACACTGCCATTACCGTTCTACTGACGGCCCGCAGCCTTGACCCTGGCTGTGCAATAAGCACGTCAGCAGAACTCTGCGCATCAGCATTTACCTCCAGTTCTGCTCAGCCAAGGTTAGCATCTCATTGTGAAGCCCTGTGATTTATCAGAATATATGGGACTCCAGCGGGATGTCAGTGGGGAGACTCAAATGTATTGTTTGAACTTTAAACATACAGATATGCATTAAAGTAAACTTGCTCTCCCTCACTCGCAGGGATCAAAGGATGGCCTCTTGAGATGGCACAGTTGGCAAACACTTCAAAAGGCCGTTTTTAATGAAGATCGATTTGGTTCGCACCTACGCCGAACACTCGGCTCCACTTTATGAGGCCCACATTATGCGTGTGTGCGAGTCCCCGCTATTTGCCGTTTAACTCGGATGCCTATTTGTTTTTGTCAAGTCAATTCTTGTTTGCGGAATTAATTAATATGGAGGAGGTAGTTGAGAAGGAATCGTGGCGCGGGGCTTATTTCAGATTAGTTTTGCAATACAAAACAGACAAAAAATCTGTACAGCACAAATATTGACGGATATGCAGCATATGTTGAATTTAAACATTATTTATTCAGCTTTATTCAGTGAGAACCTGTCTTTCATTGCCGTCCTTACAATGGAAATATTCGATTTAGACCACATACATTTACGTACACACGTTTTGGCTTGTGGGGGCATAGTGAAAGCTATAGAGCAGGCCCACTGTAGGTTATGGGGATTAAAGACCCATGTTGGTGACTTTCATTTCAGTTTATGCTGTCAACAAATCACCTTAAAAGTGCAATAAATTCACTAAAAACATCTTTTTACATTTCACTACATCTAGCACCTGTCTTGATAACTGTGGGTGTGGTCTTTCCATTCACAACAGAGCACTGATTGACAAACTGACAGCCAGTCACACACTGGAGGTGACCACGCATGTAAACTGTAAACAGTGTTGGACGCTGGCATTTGAAAGCTAACATTACCTGTGAATAAGATAAGATAAGATAAGATTCAACTTTACTGTCCATTTTCATGGAAATTTGTTTTGCGACCAGCGCCAGAACAACATACATCACACATAAAAAAAGCGGTGGCTTCTTGCACATAGTTGCTTATTTGAGTTGATTGAAGGAATGGCATCAGGTGTAAATCTAGCAAATATGTTGAACCCACTGCATAGGGATGCTGAATCTAACCAAAGAAGTCCGATACTTGCAAATGCAATAGCCAGGCACATACAATGTATATTTTGAATATCACAAACCCTGATTTTCAGTATTCATTCATGCCAATTTACAGTCCAAATGCCTCATAACTGCAGAAAGCTGGAAAATTGAGTTTTTCAGTGGAATGGGACTTTAAGGTTACCTTGTACATCTCCAGTCTTCGAGAGCGAACCTCCTTCTGTCTCATTGTTAGAAATACTGGCACTTCAAAAACACAGAACACATTCATGCATCAAAAAAAGAGTTAGCAATTGAAAGTCTCAAATTTTGAATTCCATCTAATTATTGCATTGTGATCCAAGTATCATGAGGCACTAGGATATCAGGGGCTCTCTGCCGGGGAAAATAATAAGTGCATGACCATCTCTAATTCCAGACAATTTGTTATCCAATTTTTTTTTTTAAGCTGGCCTTATTCAGAGCAGTGGTGGCAGCCTCATTTCCCATCTCCACGTATATTTGACAGAAATATCCCAAGGGAACAGAGTACCTTGACACCTTCATACCAAGGTCTTTTATAGGGGACTGCGACGGTGGGTGAGAGCAATCTGACCAGCCCTCATTAGCTTGGCCTTATTTCAAAAACTAAGGCCCCTTTACTGCTTTTAGCTCTTTCCCCTCAAAGGCTGAAAAGGGCCATTTCTGTTGGGAAATGGAGGCAATCGGCACTTAACAATAATCGAGTATATGAGCGGTGACAAAGTTTCCTTTCCACCTCGAGTCTCAGATGCACTCGGATGACTGTGAAGCAACGCGCTTCTGTTCACCGTGCTCACACACCGCCGCTCCCTCTCCGCTATCCCGCGTGCCAAACCCGACTTAACTGCCATTGTCACAAACATTTGAGTGCGACACTTGTTTGTGTCATTCATGTTCGCAAGGACTACGGCTCTCTGTCAGGATAAGTCTCAGACCCGTGAGTCCCACGCCTGCCAGCATGACGGAACCCATTTCAAAACCAAGCTTGAGTTAGACGATGAGCGCTTTAACTGACGTCTGTGACTCCATGAACATCAGATTTATTAATTCTGATGATGAGGTATATGAAAGTTCCAATATGTACCTGTGTAACTCTTGTCTCGCAGCAAGAATCAATATTATCAGTGTGAGACAGAGCAGCACACCTCCAGCTACCCAGATTGCTGTCTGAGAGCTGCAGTGTGCATTTCCCACGTCAAGGCGAACCCCACTCTGTGTTCATTTAAAAAGCCTAGATCGCCCTTTTCATTGATAGTCCTGAGCAATTATCAATAGCATTATTATGAGAGAGATATGTTTCTATCGTGTAGTGTGTTTGCGTCTTCAGATGAGAGGGGAATGCCTGCAGCTCAGCGCTCCGAATCAATTTGGGGATGAAGGCGAGTTTGCTGTTAAGTTCACGTTCGGCGAGAGAGAGCAGGATCAACGGCGCGATGACGGGAAATTGGTAGCAGCTCTGTTGATGCATCAGACGAGTAATTTTATGTTTGTCTTAGTTCAGGCAGGTGGGTTTCCATTCCTTAGATGTTCGGAAGCGCTGAGATTGTTATTCTTTCATGTCTGCTAAGAAGTGCCGACCTTGAAGACTGCACTTAACATTTTTTGATCTGGGAACTTTGCTTTAAACCCATGCGAATACAAAATGTTTCCCTTCGTTCGGCAGCCCTTGAAAATAAACAGCAGAATATGACACATGGTTCTTTACTTCTGAGACAGCTTAGTGTTACTTAATGGTGCTACGTGTAGCATTTAAAAATCAATAAATCATTACCACAACAAACAAGACCATTGCCAAGAAGACTGGCAGCCTCTGCTGGCCTCTATGCTGCATTTTACATTGTTTGCCACCCGGTCGGATTTTGCAAGAAATCTGCACAAAACTGGAAGAGGGCAAAAGCGTTCACAGCAACAATGGCAGATAGTGGAAGGAATGAAAGGCTGATGGAAAAATCACTTCCAATATCAATGCAACTTTTACCTCTTCACCTCTTTTTTTCCCACTTTGCACTTTGGAAGTTTATGGGAAATGTCACTGGGATGGATAAGAAAGGGTAGGAGAGGAATTAGAAAAAGTGGGAGAGTTAAGAAAAAAAGAGCGCAAAGAGAGAAGGACAGATGCACTGAAGAAGTTTCCCACAGCGAGCACGGCTATGAACGGTAGTCCATGTGTTTCTCATTTGCCTCCCTTGACAGTCTCTCCTGTCTGCGCTGGAACAGCTCTTCAGGAGAGCCTGTCTGAAACCACCGACGGAACTGCTGTAGGAACTCACAGAAAAAATAAATAAATAACACATCAACCAATCACATTAATGGGTAGTGGCCAGGGAGTATTGATTGAGCTGGGTGTGGGGGGATGCTTGTGTACGTGCGCTGGGGAAATAGTAACGTAGGGAAATGATTTCCAAGCAAATGAATTGTAGTTCTTTAAAGAAATGTGCAGTATATGTTCCTGATATTTCAGACAGGATAGCTATTACCAGCTACCAGTTGGGTAGTCACTCTGTCCTCGGTACTATTTTCAGGCAGGGAAGTGAAGACAATTAAGACGACAGAAAAGAGGAGCAGCAGCACACACTAATCTGAGCTGTATTCGGTCCAAAATAAATTCCAGTGTTGGTGTGAGAGGGAAAGAGAAAACTGTCTCCTAAACAGCAGTGAGTGAGCGCTCTGTCCGGAGAAAACTGGACTCACCAGTGTTAGATCTTTTGTCTCTCTCGTCTTTGGTTTCCTTTGGTATAAAGCAGCATAGATGAGCCGGGTTGGTAGACAGGAGTGTGCTGTGTGGCGTTTACAGACATCACTTTACGCTATTTCTGGGTATTGAAATTCAAAGTTTTCCAACAGTTACCTCTAGGTGCCATTTGGAGCTGCCACTGTGCAAAGTTGCCCAGTGCAGCTTTTAGCCGATCTCATTATTCGATTCACAAAAAGATTTTTCTTTCACATTGGAAATTTGTATGAGCAAGGCAACGTTTTGGAAAGCATGCGGTCCTTTGTCGAAAAACCTCCAGAATCAAGGATATTTGATTGTAACATAATTGTAATGAACATACGCATATGAATTATGCATTATATGAATTCTAACGAATCCCATAGTCGCTGACAATGACGGCAATCTGTCATTGTTTTGTTGATTACCGCCGCTGCTTCTTCTGTGTTCTACCTTTTTCCCAGGATCTTTGATGAAAATCTCACACCCATTTAAACACTCGGTTTGCTTGAACAAACTGCAGCAAAACATTTTTTTAATCAATTTTCATGAATAATACACTCACAGATGCCCGAGTCGTTTGATGGATTTGCTTATGCACATTGAACTATCATACTTCCAGGGCTCAATTTATGTTTCATAGGACTATTTCTTTATCTTTATCAAAGGATTAAGGTAATAAACATACCTCCCTGTGTGCTGTTAATATTTGATGACAGAGCCCAGGGATGTAAGCATTAACTCAAGGTAGTGTAGTGTTGGTTTTCCATCAGTCAGCAAGTTCTTAAGTGTGGAGTTGGATTGATGAGCGCCACATTATTTATTAGAAATGGATCTGAGTTCTTCAAAGATATGTTTTCCCATATCGCAGAATCTGCTGGAGTACTACATCGTGGTTTTTTTATGATCCGGAGTGACTGGGCTCTGTGAGAATCCCATAAAACGTGGTCAAAGTAATTTGCGTAGTGTGAGATAACTGGGAATTTGTCTATGGGATTCATCAGGGTGCGGGAACTCTGCTCCTTTTTGCAGAAGCATTTAGATGCATTTGTAAAAACTGAGTTGTGAAATGACAACCTTGTAACCGTGTGTCTTTGGATAATAATATACAAAAAAATTAATCAGGGTTTTGTTGTTTTTGTTGTTTTTACTGGAACACAGGCTGAGAGAAAGTAAAATATTGAATCTATTGTCATTATTTTTTGAATGAGAATTCCCAAGGCGGAATAAACCCTCCAGACATTTTTTTATTATGGAATTGGCACCGCAGCTCTATTTGACCTCCATGTGTTATTGCTCGGAGACCGAGAGAGACCAGTGGTCTTAGATGCTCATATTCAGATTCTGATCTGTTTGGCCCACTGAGAAATCTGCAGTCCTGCAAGTCTTGCAAGAGCATATTTGCCCCGGGTTGTGGAATTATCCTATAGTGAACACCTAATAGATCAAAAGGCCAAGGATGGCTCGGCACAGTCATTTAACCAGCTGATGAAAAGAGGAGATCACAGCTGTGGCAAAACACCGCCACCCATTCTGCTCGCCCCTTCCAGGAGGGTTGGAAGAGGGTGGGGAGGGGGGAGTTGAGAGGTGGGGGCTGGTGTGTGTGTGTGTGTGGGGGGGGGGGGGGGGGGGGGGGCTGTAAATCAAAAGAGGTTGGTGTGCGGATTTCCTAAACCAAACAAGTTGTTCCAAGCCGTGTGTAATTCACCCCACAGATGATGGGTTTTACAGCCTTTCTGCCTGTATTCTATCCAGCGGGGATCTGTAAATCTGTCAAGGAGAGAGTCAATTCCATTCCCCCTGCCGTAATCTCATTTGCCTCTGGTGCCAATGGTGCATCAAATGTCGTCGCCCGGCTCCTGCGGTTGGGGTGCGGTGCATTTGGCCCGCCCGCCCGCCTCCCCGCCGCACCGCCGAGTCGAGCCGGGGAGTAAATCCCACCTGTCCCACATGAGGTGCTCCATCAACCACAAAAATCCATTATCCCGGAATGTTTTAAGGGGCTAATGGAATCCTTATCTTTATTTTGCACTGGAAGAATTTAATTACATGCCGTAGTAAAAGTTCCCCTGGTTTATCAACCTACATGCATATCTATGCTGCTTTTTTTTTTTTTGCAGGCCATTAAGGCTGTTTGTAAGGATGTTCCCGGGCTGATGTCTGTGTTTTACAGTACTGGCTGCCAATCACACTGTTCCATCGTCAGACTGTTCCAGTGTGTGTCATTTCACATGACATCCTCTGAACATAGTTCGTGCCAATAAGATAAGAAGAAGTAAAGGCAGCGAGGCACGCCCCCATCCACCCAGCTACCCTTAGTGAACATCGCTTGGCATTTCCCTGCAGATTTGTTTTGTGTTATTAAGGAGAGAAAAAAACAGAACTGGTACCATGCACGCATTACAGTAATGTGTACAGTGGAAATTTGATCAAGCCGACTGCCTGCGCTTTGTTTTCCTTCCAGCACAGCAGAATAATTACTGTCGTCACATTTTGTTTAGGGAGAGATAATGCCGGAATGTGTTTTGTTTCTAAATTGTCTGGAAGCATATCTTTGATGACAAGTCTATTTAAGTGGAGGCTGCAAATATAATAGTCGGAGCTCGTTAAAGCCGAACATTTCCATCCTCCACTGGCGAGGGGCTCGGTGATTAGGGAGCGAGCTAAAGTGGAGGTGCTGCTGTGGCATTTCCCAGCACAATGTCTCCAACCACATAATTTAGGGGCCACCAAGTCAGCTTCACATCCACAGGACATTGTTGCATTGTTGCGAGCTACTAATTATAGGTAATTTCACCAAAGTATTGTGGTGACGTCAACGAAATGAATAAAAGCCTGTATGTGTCGTGGGTGTGTGGGTTATTATAAAAATGCTGCACTTTTTATTTAATTTTTTCACATCATTGAAATTAGGGGGAGGACAATGGATCGGTCTCCGTTTGTTCAGTTGTTTGTTTGTCCATTTAGTAACACATCACTTGTTACATTAATTGTTGGTTAGATCACATTATAAGTCATCATTCGTGCAGTATAAGCACACTGTAATTACATCAAAACCAACTAGTTATAAGTAATATATTTACCGGAACCTATATATTTTTTGTAACACATCATAAGCGCATTGCAATTACATCATAATGCCATCAGAAAATGTCGTAATACGTTATAATGCATTATGAATCTTGCATAGATTATGAGGCAATTATCAGTAATATACAGTATATGTTTATTTTGTTTATAAGACATCAAATGTATTATAAGCTGTGGAATTCTTAGTGTGTCAAGTAATTAATGAACTCATCATATGAACTAAAGTGACATCAAATCATCTGTTATAAGAGTCATGACCTTTTCATAAACTCATCATATTGCTTACAATAAAGTGAGATCGACCACATCATTATTAAGTGAGGCATGACACATTGTAATATGCATCTACTTTTATTATGAGTTGTAAAATAATTGTTGCATGACATAATATATTGTAACAGACAAGATTTTGGATCAGGTTTCAGCAGCTCCATTATTCACTGTGTTCATCTGGAAAAATACATTAGCTCAACTGACAGATGAAACAAATTGTCTTTTGAATGATATCAACTTGCATATCATATTCATAGTAGGACCTCAAACCGATTTAATATAGAGGCGCCACAGCTCTCCATTCAACCACGGTTGGTGCCGTCATGGAGGTCCACTGGAGAATAAGCTGTGTGCAAATAATGTCTAAATATGAAATAACCAGGATAGACAAAGAGAGATAGGTGAAAAAGATAGTGGTGGTGTGGGTGTAGGTCCATTCAGTAACATTCTAAGTAAAAGTGAACTACCTCTTTTAGCCCTAGCCTCCTGTCCTGTTACATTTTTGCTAGCTAACTAGCCAGCAAGCTAATTTAGCAAATCCACTTATGACATTTTCTGATTCTAATAATGTGCATATGAAGTGTAACCATTCATTCTTTTGTTCATTTGTTTGTCCATCCATCTTTAACACACAATATCTCCGACACTGCTAATGGGATTTTAACAAAACTTGGCAGAATGATGCATCTCACCACTTTGTTGTAGCATTTGCAGAATTAGAAAATAGACTGTTGGCACAAAGGGGGCATCTTTCATTTGTTCCTTCAAATATTTGTTTCTCCATGTGTGACATGCGATATCTCAGACACCAATGATCAGATTTTTGCAAAACTTTGGGAAATGATGCATCTCACCACTGTATTCTGACATTTTCAGCAGAACACTGATTGGGCCCAGAGGGTGACTGCATCATTCGTGGGGGACGACATGTTTACTGTTGCCTTGAAATAAATGTGAGCTGTGAAGGAACAATAAACTTTAAAGTTACAGAGTTACATAACAGTTGGATACGCTTGTGTTGATGTTTTTCCCCATAGAAATCAAATTTGAAGCCTTCGACTGTTATTTAACAGATGTTGTGAGAAAACGCAGATGCCATGCAACAGAGGTCAATTAAGAGCACATTAAAGATGACTAAAGAGAATACATTTAAAGAGGGGGGGAGCATCAGGATTGCTGTCACAGCAAACCATAAAGCAGCATGGTGCAGCAAAACTAGAGGAGTCAGTCAGCAGTGGCAGTGCATCAGGCAACTACTGTAGCAGAGTTGGTCTGATGGACTCTAGAGGGCCAAATATTCTCAAGATTAGTGGTTAAAGGAATAGTTCACCCAAAAATAAAAATTGGCTCACCCTCATGTCAGTTGAAACACAGGTGAAGTTTGTATGTCCACATAACACACAACAAGTTAGTGAGTTCTGAAAGGGCAAAAAATGATCATAAAATCATTCCAAACAGCATAATGCAAGTATTCTGAAGCCAAACGAGTCCAAATTACCTATATAAGTATTAGAAAATAGAATAGAATATTAGTATTTAGCACAAGTCTAAAACATTCTAAAGTCTAAACCATCATTTTCAAAATGTTTTCAAAAGCGTTCACCAATACTGGTGTAAATGTAGGTCTTTTGGACCCACAGTGCCATCGTTTGGCCTCAGAACACTTGGATAATGCTGCGCAAGCTGATTGGAGTAGTTTTCTGGTAATTTCTTTTGCCCTTTTTGGAACTCTAAAGAACCATTTCTCGTTCACTTCAGTTGTTCTGGGCAAAGCTGACCTTTCAAGTGCACAAAAGCACTTTGGAAATAGCAAATGACATCTCTTGGTAGGAAAAAAAAATACTGTCTACAACCTCACTGACATCCACCAGAGAAAGATACGTTTCAAAGAAGCCACATACAAAATGTGCCAATATCAACTTTGAAAGTGTAAAAATTCAGGAATATCACCTTAATTTGCGTCCAGTAGAAATTGGTCTAAGTGTGACAGGAAACTTAATGTGAGTTATCTCTGGGCACTAATTCAATTAAGTAGAACGCATCTCTTGTACATTTGTAACTGTAATGATATCAGCAGGAACTGGGCCTTCTTTAATCAATTTTGGCTAGTTTGAAAGAAAATGTCACTGATTCTATCGGCTGCCCTTTTTCTTTTTCATGCCGGCTCTGTTGATAACATCTGGCAGCAATAAAACTGCACTTTCAAAAACTAAATGTCAAGCCGGGAAGTCGTACATTAATGCACAAATAATGTTGCCGATTTTAATTTGAAGGTTATTGTCTCAAATTTATTTGCTAAGTTTCTTTCTAGACACTTGGTGATGCAGTGGCCAGCAGCAGATGGACATAGTTCACCTTGCCATGAGTTTCATTCAGTGATCAGTCTGTATATAAATACAGCTTCAAAGTGTACATTTACCTTCCATTCATCCATGCGTGCACATTTCAGGAAAAACAAGTTAAACCTGGAGATAGCATGATTGATGCCAAGATGCATATTTTCATTGACAGCATAAAAAAAAAGCTGCTTCAATCAATTAATTGTATTAGCAAGTGTTTCATTTTGCAATACAGTCCAGTCTACTATTTCTGGCATGCTGATGAGTATCTGCATTGCTTTCTTAGCCAATTCCACACACTCAGTTTGTGTGTGAAGTTCGCTGGGGAAACTCAGAGTTGTTCTATGGCAGAGGGAAGGGCACTTTATCTGCACACACACACTAACACACACAAGTCATGCAGTACATATGTGTAGGTGGTTGGGGAGTGGAGGGGGGGGGGGGTTCTCTGGGTGCCCTTCATTGCTTCACTGAGCAAGAGGATTATTTCAGGGGGCATGGTGACAGCTGGCTGACGCAGCAAAAATTGAAAAAAAAAATTCTTTAAATATTGCGGAGGGGGCGTGACCCACTCAATGTATATGGTGACTGTGGAGATTGAAACATTCAGTCAACTTTTTTGTGGTATCACTGTCCACTTAAGCCACTTTAAAGGTGCAATAAGTATGATTTTTAAGCACAAAATGAAAGGGACGTGATGCCCCTTTAATGCAAAGTTTCCATTTGAACTAAACACTTCACCCTACGTAGAGCACTGCAGAAAAGTTGGAGGGACATCTGTCAGACTCTGCATGACAAAGTCACCGTATTCTTGCTTGGCTGGCAGCTTTTTTTGTGTTTGGACCTGACACACTCTTGGTTCTATTTCAGCACAATCCCTCACTCTCCCACTGTCTGACAGGCCTCATCAACTACTAAGAGGTAGGTCTGAGGTTGGCATTTAATCTCAATGACCCCTCTGCCATGGCACAAGATGCAAGTACCACACAGCAACTGCATCATCTTTAGATGGGAGAGCAGAATTGATGGGTAGCCTAGAAGTGTCCAGGTTTTGTGTGTGTGTGTGTGTGTGTGTGTGTGTGTGTGTGTGTGTGTGTTGTCTAGCACTGTTGCTATGCTCCTGCTATTGTCTGCTATTCCCAATTTCTCACTTGGCATGTAATCAAATATTATGTATTTTTTTTCATTCAGTATACACAGAGATTTGTCAAGGCTGTTTGGCTGTATGTTTGTGCTTTGTCCAGTTGCCTGTCTACCAAAATATCTTTGCAGCTGTTCAAGATGGAGCTGTCGAACAGGAGTCAGAGTGCTGAGTCAAGCCATGAGGCAAAAATGAATCCATGCCCTTGACCTAGAGGTGTATAGGTGTTTCAGTCCTCGGGCTGTCTAGTTTTATTTTTATTTTGCCCGACACTATCATCCACCTCTACCGGTGAAGTGAGAAAAAGGCCATAACAGGCTGAGCGTGTTCCAGGCAGTAATATCACTTTGGTGCATTTTCTTCTTCTGCGTATTCAATAAAAGCCTTATTGTGATAGACGTCACAAATGTGAAGTTGCAGTATTACAAATAGCTTGCATGACACTAAATTGTTGATATCAGATGTGCATCGCTGAAAGGCAAAATTTGCATGTATATGCACTCAGTGAAGCGCCTACTGAGATTAGCTTCCTCTTTTCTCCCCAAGAGGGCTTTTTTCTCTCTGTTGAACTACAATGTAACAAACTGAATTGCATGCACTCTCTGTATATGTTGCTTTTATAGCCTGCATTTCGTTTGCCAGTCAGTGTTTGACTAAGCACCATCCCTGAAAACAGGTTGGGAGGTAGTGCACAAATATTTAAGTAAAATGACTAAGCTACCATACACTCACCTTACCTGACTTTTCAATGTTGATGTTGTTTACATCATGCATAGTAAACTAGGTAGGTACAGTGAAGTATTGCACACTCGCCATGGGACGAAGAAGCAGTTTCTGCCTATTTTTCTTGTTTTGCTTTGATGGCAAGCTGCATTTTTAGTTCATAATTTCTCCCCCAAGTGGGCAGCAGGTTCTTGAGGCGCCGACCTAGTCCTCGGTGTGGTGCTGCTGAAGATAAACCATCAAATATATCATGTGAGTGCAAGGCATTAATAGTGCATGGTGTGTTGTGAGAACTGTAGTCAAGGTCAAAAACCATAGACTCCACTGGCATCGAAGCAGTACTTTATCTTCTTAAATCCCAGCTCAAAATACTACAAAATACAGACATTCTCAGATTCAACAGCAAAAAGACAGATTTTGCCCTTTACTGTATTTTCAACACGTATCCATGTTGCTAAATAAAACAATCTGATATCTGCAGAATGTAATTAAAAGTGACATTGATCACTGCTGCACCGCTGGCTCTATACGCCAAGAGAGCCACATTGTTATGATATAATTACAGCCCAAGACATGCAATGTTTGTGAAACACAGCGCCTAAATTTAGCACACGTTTCAGCAACTTTTGCTTTTTGAATATGTGTGCAAAAGCTGTACCTAAAAAAGTCACCAAGTTAAAGCATGTGGGTGGCCATGAGGCTTTGCATATTGCTTTGGTTAATGCATTATTAGTCACAGTAAGCTCCTTTTTCCATTCCCATAGGAAAGCTTGTAGAGGCTTGATTTTGTCAATGAAAAGAATATAACCACATAATAATTAGATGTGTGCACCTTCCCGCCTTAAGCTGGCACTTTTATAAAGCTTTACTGGAAAATTCCATGGAGCAGCGAAAAATGTGTTTATTAAAGTGCCTCCATCAAGGGAAGCAAAGTGTGAAAAGGGGGGGTGGAGGGTGGGGGGTTGGGGGGGTGCAGCTCTTTTAAAACAGCTGTTGTATTGGCGGGTGTTGCTCCCCCCTCTCCAAAACTGCTGAGATAAATAACACACACACACACACACACATACACACACAAGCCCACACCATCGCCATCAATAATTACTGAAGTCCTCCCTCGCTCTCCAGATTATTAGACATCTGAAGATAGAGTCGTTTTTCACATTGTGCATTTATGCCCGTAAATCGCTTTGACCCGTGCGAATGCGAAGTCCATCGCCCCGAGCTCGACTCCTAACTCCGCTCTGGGTGACAACATCTAGTTGTTTACATGGATGCGTTCCTGTAGTTTGATATATGGCCTCAAATCCATTCTCCCTTCCCCACACGGCTCTCTTAACCGAGGCAAAGGAGAAAATAAGATGCTTGTGAGAATGCTTCTGCCTCAATGGAATGTGTTTTTTCTTTCTTCGGAGGGAGGGGTGGAATGGGGGGGTTGGAGCGGGGGCGGTGGGGGGTTGGGACTGATAGCTGAGTACGTGTCACAGCAAAGTGCACTTAACATGCCTCCCAGTCAGGAAGCTATTGCTAACGGGTGATGAAGACGAGTTCGCTGGCATCAATCTCTTTATTAGAAAGTAATGGTCACTTCCACTCGAGGATGTCTAACACCTAAGGGCCACTTTCTTATTGATTGCTCGGGTCCCGCCGTGATTAAGATCTTGGCAAACGCTTGTTCTTTGGTGAGTGTTTGTGGGACGGGGGGGGAGGAGCGGCAGTGGGAGCCGGAGGTGCGATTGTTTTCTGATTCCGCGCCAATCGGAAACCTCTTCCAGGCCACAACCGCCGTCTTCACGGCCACTCGGCCGCGGTGCTTCTCCCGCAGCCGTTGGTTGACTCCTAATTATTGTTTTTCTCCATGAGCTGAAACCCCAAGTGAAGCGCATCCTGTCCGCCCCGTTCCTGAGCGCTCCGGTACAATTACTTAGACATGCAATCACTTGCATACAATGGAGCAAACCTCACGAAAACACAATTCACATTGTCATCTTCTCACCAGGCTCTCTGGAGGTCCAATTATACCGCGAGCTTTAATTCTACGCTGGGAGGAAACGTAAGTGATTCGCGTTTTAAAAGAATTGACCCCGCGTTTGAAATCATCCAGATTTTCCAGAATTATTCTTGGCATTTTCAGCTTCGCCACGTAGGTTGAAGCATGCAGCTAACCTGTCACACTGAGACTCCCCCCACCCTGCCGCTCCCTCCAACCTGCAAGGTGATATTTCATTAATGCCAATGACTAAGACCTCATTACCCGAGCTTCCCTTGTGGACAGAGAGAGTCTTAAAGATGGAGAATGACCATCTGGAAGTCATCAAGAGGGATCACAGTGCAGAGCAGCAGAGACGCCCGTTTAACTCGCTGCCCGCTACCTCAACCACCATCCGTTCCGCGCACATCTGTCCTCCGGCAGCCAACTAAGGTATAAATTATATTGTAAAAGATATACCCGACTGCCACCCACCAGGGACGGCTGCGCTTGTTGTTTGGTAATGCAACGTTGGAATTTGTTCCTGTCAACAAATTCCAACAGCAAAATGACGATTTCTGTCATTCATTTTCCCAGCATCTACTAGATGTTGCTTTGACAGGCTATCTATCACACAGCGTTGTTTTTTGGTACATGAGAAGCTTGTTCACACTAGTCAATCATTTATGGCATGGAGGTAATTTTGAATGAATCTTCTGCCCACTCTTCAGTCAAAATTGTTGGATATTATGAAACCAAACACCTTCTTCAGTTTTACATTTATTTGTCGAGTGACTCATCTTCTATGGGGTATTCAGGCAGTTTAGGTCTCCCTATTTAAACATATTACAAGGGAGCTGTTATGGAAGTATAGCAGCTATGCCTGTGAGACATTATGCTATGCTGCCACATTGACAGTGGAAATAGGGAGGTAATTTGTTCCATAAAACACAAAATTGATAGGTTTGCATGAAAGAAGCACTTAGAGACGTTACTTACAACATGAAAAAAAAGCTGATTACAGATGTGTTATCCGAGGCTGCTGCTTTCTTTCAGACCAAAGCATCGAGGGCTGTGGTTCTCAATCATGGTCCACAGGACTCAGAGACCTGCTGGTTTTCATTCTATCTACTCAGGAACTGACTAACACATGGGAGACCAGGTGAATGCACTTAACTACCTGGCAGGATAGAAAACCAGCAGCACTCTGGTTCTGGGATTGAGAACCACTGGGCTATATAAAGCTGCATTTATTAAATCATTATTGAGTCATATCTTAGAAGAAAGTACGTTGGAACTGTAGCAAAGATGTTTTTCCTACCTTTAGTGTATGTATTTATTTTTATGTTTTAAACCTTTATCTATCCCAGGAAAGTCAGCTGAGTGCACTTGCTTTTTTGTTAGCATTGTCCTGCTTCACATTCATACAGTTAACCACATCCCCACTGGCAGCTGCCCAGTACAGCCACAGTTGGAGGTTCAGTGCCTTGCAAAGGGCAGCTGGACAGTGGTTGCTGAGGGAGGGAGGAGTGTTACTCATTCACTTTCCCCACCCACATTTTCCCAGTCAGTCTAAGGATTTGAACCAGCAACCTTTCAGCTCACTTCCCTAACCTTCTGTGTGGAAAAAGACTCACCTACTGTACTTCTCACTCAGACAAAAAGCACCTATCCATACCAGCATTACTGTATTATATGTCTTGGGTAAATGGTGAGGACTGGCCTGTCCTGCTGGTAGTCAGTCTGACTAGTGTTTGTGATTCACAATGCTCATGTGTTTGATTGCTGCGTGACCTCACACTTAACCCATCACTTGTCCTTCATTGAAGCTATAATGATCTCCTCTATTTATGCATAATTCCTTGAATCAGGGTGCGATCTACGTGTGGAGGATTGCTGAATAGCGGTCATTAAGTTGCAAATTACCGAGTCAGTCGTGCCGAACGGCCTGCTGATCAGCAGTTACTACTCACAGTGACAGACTGTTAACCAAAGACATACACGTCGTTTTTAGTCCGTCAGTCTTTTTCAGCCTGTCATTCATCCCAGTAGACAACAGACGAATGGCTCCTTGTTGCCTTCAGATGCATCGGGAATCTTGTGTCAGATTACCTTGGAGTAGGGAAGTGAAACGCTGCAGAGCAAATATGTTTTTTTCCAGCAACGCCCTGCTTAACTCACTTACTTACTGCACAGCTTTTCCCTGTAGTCTGGAGGTTCAAACCTTCCAATCAGGGCTGCACAGCCATGACAAAAATGCTAATCCCAATTATTTTGCTAAATAATGTGATTCATGATTATGAGACATAATTATTTGCCTTGGCTTCTGGACACTAAATTATTTTATTTCACTTTTGCACCTCAGCATATATTTTCACTAGTGTAGTATTTCTCAAAGTAGCAGCAGCTAGAAAGTCTTGTTTTCACTCTTACTGTGTTTCTGTTATTGTGGTTCTCATTTACAAACTTACAAAATAATTGACACTTTATTACTTTGGGGCAGAGCTACAACCCAAACTTTGCACAGTATTTGTACTTGTTTGTCGTCATTTGGTTTAAAACCAAATTATCTCCAAATGACAGATGATGATCCACTTTTAGGGACTCAAACATTTTCAGCATTTTCCTAATCTGATGTTGGGTTGTTCCGTTCTTTCCCACTTTGCTCGTCGCTTCACTCTTCCAAAGATGGTCTATGTGAGGTTTCTCTGCTGCTTCTCCATCTGAACTTTTGTTTTGGTCACATGGTGCACTTTGCACATAATGGAAGCGCTTGATATGTCACACTGGGACTTTCAGGGGAATTGAAAATATAACAAACACTTAAATATCAGCGAATTGCATGATAATTAATTGTGGAGGCATAAAATTGTGTGATTACCTGTGATTAATTGTTAAGCCCTACTTCAACCAACAAACTGCCTTAACGGCATTTAGGTTACTGCCACAGAAAACCCTGTTTTATTGATTTTCACCCTTACTCTCCCTTGGTTAGGATATCTGCATCCCTTGTTCAGTCAGTTAACATGCGTTGTTTCTCATGGTGACGCTGAGCGATCGACTAAGCAGGAACCTTCAGGCTGTTCCGTAAGTATCAGGTGGGACGCATTAGATGTCACCATAGGAGGCCTTACCTCACTGATTCATTTACCTGACAAATTCATTCAGGTAAGATTGAGAAGTGCACAGAGCGGGTGGCATCTCCAGTCCGTGTGGAGGTGGAGCCTCCGTGATGAGCCGCAGCGCTCCCAGCTAGTCGACTGACATGATAGTATAGCTTCCCGAGGCTGAGCCGCCTGGAGGCTTGTTGTTCAGGATGGTGACATCTCATTCTCTCGCTTTCAAGATCTGGACTAGGAAATAGCTGGGATGCTGTCAAGCCTACAGCACACCCACTTCCTCTGTCCTCATAACTTACTGCTTAGAGGTGCTGGGGTAAAAAGTAAAGATACAGTATAATATTCGCACCATATAATATTGCCGCACACTGCAACCCAAGTATGAAATATTTTGGTTTACATTTCAAGTCTACAAATGAATGACCGCATACAATTTTGTACTAACTGATGTTCTTGAAGATAGGAAAAAGCTTAGAAGTCAGAAAGGCCTTGAATTTCATCCAACAATTAATTCAGGGTGTCCTGTTCAGATGTATTACTCAAGTCTTTTCAGACTGGAACACAAATGAATAACTTGCATCTTGGGAGTCAGACCAATTAAAACGTATTATGTTTTGTGTCGTGTGGGTACCATCTACAGATTAGGAAACCTGGACATAAGGTATATTATTTATTTCATCTTTTAATGACAGTCAAATTGAAGGAATAAACCAAAACATAGCATATTGTACAAAATAAGAATTGCTATTGTATACACTAGTAATATATTTGTGATAGCAACTCTGGTCATTCCAACGATCTACCTACACACAGATTGAGTGACAAATTGAGGAAAAAAATGCTGAGATGCAAACAGGTTAACAGGAGAATGCTGGTATCAAATGAGTCAGAATAGCAGTTGCGAACGCAGGGCAGAATAACTGCAATGCAAATCCCAATTTTTTGCAGCGTTGATTGTCTTATGCCATGCTACGAATTGGAATAGGCAGAGGAGACTGCTATGGGGCCGCTGACTGACAGAGAGCCTAATTAGGCAAAAAATGAGCAAGCGTGGATTTTAGTGATCGGTGCCATTAGTGAAGCCCCAGCAACCTTTCTCTCCTTCCGTATTATTTTCTATCAGGCATTGTGAGGATCAACAAATAGAAAAATTGCATCCGTGATCAATGTAACTCATTTATGTAACGATCAGAAGACAAGCAACTGTTTTTATTCAGGTCCTAAAAGTATTTGCTACCCGTATCACTTTATTTCACATCGTTTGATTAGTTCACTGGGGCTTTTGGAGAGTTGGGGTGATGACGGATAGGTGGATATGTGTATGTGTGTGTGTATGTGTGAGTATTGGTATCTTCCTGGTTTCACTTATTAATAAAACAATTCAGGCCATATGCTCCTAACCTATAGCCTAACCTTTATTAAAGGACTACACCAACATTTTGGAGTTGGGGAGAATATGTGGCGAGAGGATTGGCACCAAAAACATCTCTGTGTCTCCAGTAGATAACTACAAGATACAGTATGCTAACGCTTTAGCATACAGTATGTTAAGTAATCGTAGGCGATTAGCATTAACCAAAGTATGAAGATAAACCTTTTAATAATCCAAAGTTGGTATTTGGTTTTTATTCTATTCTATGGCCTGTACATTCATAACTTGTGAAAACAAAAACTTAGTGAAGTCCATTACAAATCAACAGCACAAAAAACTTTAGCTGTCTGGCTAACTTCGTTCACTTTCTGTGTAAACAAAACAAGTTGCACTTGAAGTTTTGTGGGAAGAGAGATCTTCTGCCTTTGAAACTTCATTCTTTTTGTTGAATTTTATGTCTATTTTACCAATCCCCTAAACAAGCCTGGCAGGTTTAGATGCTTGTCATTAAAATTAACTAACCATCAGCCTTAGAGCTGCTACAAGTTCTCATTTTCTCACTTTAAGGATAATGCTAGCTGCCTACAATTACTTAACATACTGTATGCTAAAGCGTTAACATGCGCATAGAGCTTTCTACCAGAAACGCAAGATAATTGTACTGCCACTCCTCTCGTCACAATGGGCCAAACTTCCAAAAAGTCAGAGTAGTACCAAATCGTGTAACAGCCTCAAAGTTTCACAATCAGTTTGGACTGTCAGGCATTGCTTTTTCTGCCAGACTGGCTAAATTATTGTTCCTATAGCCACTGTCAGACTGCTGGCTGGTGCACAACAATCACTTGCAAATGCGGGTGGATGCAGCTGACGTACAGTAGTGGCAAATGGTGGATGCAGGACAGAGAGCCTATGCAGACACCCATATACAGGCTGTGACTCATTAGCCTATAAATAGGCTGCTGTGTTTACCTGCATGCTTATGACCCACCCATTGCATTAGCTTATCTATATGATGTCCAGCAACATGCGGCACGCTGTTCACTATGGAGGTCCGTTGCCAAACTGAGATAATGTATAATTAAGCAGATCACCTCACATCTGTAGTGCTATTCACAAGTGCTGCCATGACAACCATTCTCTCTCTCTCTCCCTTTTCTCCCCCCGTCTTGACTCACAGCCTACAGCTTGTTTAGGGTATGCATTGTTTATGTTGGGAGGTTTTATTTTGAGAGTAAATAGGTCTGGTGTGTATGTCTGTGACAGGCCGTAAGATGCCAACACCTAAATGGTTTTCACATAGATTTCCTCAACCTTATGAATAACTGTGGAATGAACAGAGAGGTCATGGGCGTGACCCTCTATCCTTTACTTTGCCTGGCTTCACCATTCCGGGTCAAAACACTGGCTTTCTGGGTCCAATGTGCTGGCAATTTTACACACAAAAGCATTCTAAATATGGAATTCTATCACCATCCTGTTGCTTCAAGAAAAAGTTCCATACATGCCTTCACATTTTGCCACTGTTTTTTGAGGCAGTGCCAAGCATTTTCATTGGTTACATCATCTAGGCGCCGGATTCATCAGTGGTTGTTTAAAGAAAATCAGAGTAATCAAGCATTGATTGCATAGGGAGAGCCGGAGTGGGCTTGATACACCATGCAAGGCAAATGCAGATCAAGTAGACATGCCACGACATGAATTTGCAAACGTTGAACACTCAGTTCAGGGTTGCAAATATTCATTTCAAGTTAGCAGCTGTTTCCATTACAAGCAGCATGTTTCAGATTCAGATTGAAAAGGAATGTAATAGGAACTGGAAGTGAATGTTCAGAATTATGAAACATAAACTTCTATACTTATGCAAATGTATAGTTGGTGTAAATGAGACAAAGTCACAGGATTGCAGCCACTAACAGTAAGGATTGGGTTCGTTGCTGTACATCTACTTTTTCATAATTTGATCCTCAGTAATAAAGTAGGAGTTTGATTTAACAATATGGGTTTTTAATGGCAGCGTCGTCAGCTACACTGCTACATGGTTCATGCAGCACCCATGATATAACACTCTGTCTCTGATGGCTGCTTTGATTCAACTACCGCTCATCTAGTAGCAACTCCGCCTCAACTCAGAACCTTACGCCTTACTTTTACACATTTATGCATCATTGGCGTAACCCAGTCCAACTATGACACTGTATATAATATGACAAGATTCATCTTAATATAACTTTACTAATCCTACGGCTGCAGGTACATCTGAATGTTTCTATGAGTCATCAAAAGATATTTGCTTACAAAATAGTGATGTTCTTGAGGAATTGAATAGACCAAAGTTTTTGAAATACTGACTGATGGATTTCAGGCTGCTCACAAATGAGCCATCCCATAAAAGGAACATTTTTGGGCCGTTTTATTGCAGATTACAAGGCCAAGTACCCATAAAAAAGAAATTGCCCAGGCTGAAAGGCTGGTGTTCCTCTGGCTTTGTTTACATAGTGGTTGAATAGATTTCTTTTCACTCTGAGACTATGTGTCAGTTAAACATGGTTTTATTATGTATTTTGAGGCTTTAAAAGGTGCATTTATGCTTGCAAACACTGCAGTAAAATACAACTGAATTTTAGGTTATGATAGATTTATAAAGTTCCAACAAGCTAATTTTCCATCTACCAGTGAAACCCTTCAAGAACGTAGTGAACAGACTCAATATTTAGATGGCCAAATGAATGTACTTATTGCATCTTTAAATATGCATAGGCTAATGAATTTTGCAGCTGCAGCACTCTTAGCAGTCCAAAACCCATGAATAGTGTTTACATAGAGTGATGAGTGGCAACTGAAATGTCCCCTAAATTCTAATAAAATAGAGAAGTGGTATGATCAACATTAGACTACATTTATCTAAATACTTCTCATATAAGTGGAATATCCCATACTGCAAATGTAAATGACATGCATTCGATATTTTTTTTTGCCAATTTTGCATATTTTGAAACATATTCTACATTCTATTCATATTCTATATTCTACATGTGAAATGTATTTGATAGCAGACACAGTAGGGTCAACCACTTGTGAATTAACTTATGAACCTTGGCAGGCTACCAATATTAATGGATATTGTCTCCAACTCTGATTATCACAGCCGCATTACATCATAGCCTCCCTTACAAAAATGAATTGCACTAATCCTGTAATAAATTGTAGACGGATAGCCTACTCTACAGATATCACAACCAAAAAAAAAAGTATTTATAGGAATATTATTGTGATACCATAAAAAGCACCTGCAGATAAAAAAAATATATATATATACCATAAAGCACGATAAGGTCGCTATAAACTCACTAGACACACTACAGGTGCCCATAGGATTATTATAGGAATATTTCTTTCGTGATGGCTGACTGTGCACTTGTGAATTCATTTTGCCCTCACCACTACCCAAATTGCCCATCGCAGACTCTGACGTAGCCCGAGTGCAAGTCCTTATAATATAGAGCACCGCCAGGGAAGGATCAACTCCAACTCATTGACAAACCAATGCAACTCCCAAACTTGGCATCTGTCTGTTTTCTTCTGAATATGGCTCGTATTTCACTCATTTGTTCGCCTTTGTCCGCGTTATCCTACCGATGAATAGTTTTTATCACCTAAGGTTTTTTTTTTGTCGGAGACTATTTTACATGTACAATGTCAAAAACAAACTTGGTGAATGAATAGTGACACTGCACGCTGCCGGACCGTCTAGTAAAAAGGAGCTTTTTTTTTTTTCCCCCTTTTTTTTTTTTTTACACAATAAACAGACAGTGGATGTTTTACAGTGCAGCCAGATAGGGTCGAGTGTTTCTTCTCCTGCACACACCGCTGCTACCTGGCGAGAAGATTTGGATTAAGACTAAATGAACTGAATAAATAAGCTCCACGGGACCGTTTCGCGTGGTTAAAACAACTAAACCCGAGATATTGTCTCGCGGTGTGGGATTTTTTTTATACACCTCCGAAGGCTGAAAACGATGTCTGTCCGTGGATACTTGCTCGCTTTTTCCAAATGCACGGTGCTTCTCTCAATGAGGATGTTGCTTCTTCTGCCCGCAGGGTTGCCAGTCCGCAGCCAAGGGGACTCTCAGTCCGACAACAAAGTGATGGACAATATCACCGTCCGACAAGGCGAGACGGTCTTTCTCAGGTGAGTCACCCCATTTTTTTTTTTCGTTTAGTGTTTTCTTCCTCATGCTACTGCTTATGAATGTCGTTTCCAAAGTTGGGCGCTGCAGGCGAAAATTCGTAATTGAAGTGTTTAGTGTCGGAGAGAGAAAACAACATGACAAGTGTTGCCTGTTTTATCATGTTCCCGCCATTGAAGAAAAAAAATTAAAAAATAACAAGAGGGGAGAGAGAGGTGGGGGATTTCAAAGGATTAGTCCCTGGAAAAACACTCAATTCAGAGACGATACTCTGCTAATCTTTACCAGCTGTTAACGACAGACTTAGCGGTTTTTAATTGTTATGTGACAGTGCAGAACTAAAGGTGTGGGGGAGAAAAAAAAGTGTGTTTCTTGAAGGAGAGAGGAGAAACAGTCCCCAAGTCGCTGCTGGAGACCGAGGAAGAGTGTTGCAAGGTGGAAAACCGTAAATGTCACGGGTGTAGAAATGGACTGACTGACAATTCTTAAGGATGGGAGATTGTCTGCGGTGCCCTTTAGCCTACTCTGTGCCCTCGACGGCTTACTGGACATGGAAGGATTTATGCTGCCTTCAAGTGCTGTCGGGAATGTCGGAATTACAACCGGTGCTGCACATGCTGCATGCACCCCCAGCAAAGAGGTTTATAAAAATGAAAAATAAATAAAAAGCTTAGGAAACAGTGGGGATTTTCTTTGATACCCGAGCTGGCGAGATAGGACGTTGAGGAGGTGGAGAGCATGGAAGCAGCGTGAAACATGGATGGTAAAAGACTGAAAGTGATGTGTTGTGCTGCGTTCAAGTCATGGAATGGGTTCAAGGTTAAAAGCATGCAGCCACTTGGAAGCTCGTTTGAAGCTGTTAAGACGCCACGATTGAAGTTTTCTGAAGACTTTCAGTCTTAACACACGTGCACTTAGTCAGTGACACATTTGAAGTCATGTTTTACCATGATCCAAACATTGCAATGTCATCTGCAAAGGAAAAACTCAGCAAGTAGTAGCCTACTTGTGTCCTGCCACAGCATGCAACAGCAGCACAGAGTTGTGATCACAAAATGACTTGTGATGTGATGGAAATCATTCATTTTGTTGGTTTTATTTTAAATGAATATATCATTCCCTACAGTTGACTGCATGTGTTTCCTTGTTAGTGATGTCAGAATTCAGGAAGTCGAACAAATCTGTGTCCATGGCTAAAACCCTGATTTGAAGTAGTATTTATAGTACATCCTGAAAGCTGATGTGCATGGTATTTTCATGTAGGAAGCTTTTAGCTAACTGTCTATCTCATAATGCATCATTGCAGCATCATACAGCAACATTTGGCTAACATATTAATTAAAGCATCATTTACATGCCTGATGCACATTTTCTCCTCTTCATTCTGCTGCAGCAGCACAAAGCAACTCTATGTCACTTGATCTCTACATTAAAACAAATGCCACCAAAAAACTACTTATTACACGGTCCGTTTTGGCATTTTTTTTTTACCAAAAGCACTTGAATCCGCGTCAAGTCTTATTTACAACCTTCCATTTTGGAAGTAGGGACTCACAAGGAGCACTTAAAGGCAGCATAAGCTCGTAACGTTGATTCATTTGAGTTCGTAAAGTCTTTCAGTCCCAGGAAGTCTTTATCCCCACTTTTTCTACCCTACACCAGTTCGCAAATGGGTGTCCAGGGGTCTCCAGCAAAATGAGGATGAGTTCAGTTTCACTGTTACTTCATTACCTGGAAGCTAGCACAATGAGGGAATGTACTGTATAAGGATGACTGTTGTGATCAGAGGTTTCACTCTTTCCGCTGTGTTTTCCCCAACTAGAGACAAAACTGAGATCGGTGTATCTGGGGGTTTGTTGTGTTTCAGTCTGGGGGTCCTCGATATGAAAAGGTTTGGAAACCCCTATACCATTCTTGCAGCAATAATTATTATTCCTGCAAGCATAAACTGCTTTTGGATTAATTTCTGTGTGATTTGTATTCATCTATTTGCAATGAACAGTTACATTAACAGTTTTTGAATATCCAATTTCAGTCTGGTTGAAAATTAGTTTCAAAATGCATTAATTTCAGATTCTACACATTAACTTGGAACTTTTTAACTTTCAAGAAGTTGAGTGCCTAGTATTTCAATTTCAGTTCTAAAAAAACATAGCCTTAGGAGCATGCAGGCACCTGGGGAAAAGCAGAGGATCAATGATTCCCAAACAGTTCCAGTCAAGTGCCTCCTAAGACCTTCAACCTCCCACCATGAGCCCCCTTCAGCACCACGGACAGCGTACTCAAATCCCTTTGACTTTGTCTGGCCCATTTTTAAATGCAGGTTGCAAAAGGTATCAGTGAGAGAGTAAGTTATTAACAATTTCATCTTTTGGCTGTGTTACCATATTACAGGTTATGATTTCTTTCTGGACAATTACAAATTTGTATCCCTAAGCTGCCCTGCATAACAGGGTTTGCAGATGGAAAACATTGTTTTGCAACTGTTATTACTTCCTAAAATAGGCATGCAGGGCCATTATTAGTCCAGTGTTCATCCCTGCACAGGCCAATGGGAAGAATGAACTTGGCACAATGTACATACATTCTCCAGGTTGGGTTGTATTGGTATGTTTCGGTCTCAAATTGATTTTCACACACAGTCCATGGCTGTACTTTGCTTTCATCTTGGAGCCGAGAGCCCACTCACACCCAGGTACATGGGTTGAAAAGGCATTTGAATCTTTATGGCATGCTGTTAAGAGGTAGGATGCTGAGTATGTAACGCTGTCCAGCCATCTAGTGGGTTCTGCCGAAAGTCAATTTTCTGTGGCCCACTATTTGCTATTTCAATGAGGCTGTCTTATTTTCGAATTGTCAAGTGAGATGGAAGGGAGCCAGACAAGGGATAACAACTCCAGTTGTTCACTAGGCAGGCAATCATAATGTCTGAGCTGTGTAATTTTTTTTTAATCTATTTTTATATTATTTCAGGGGTGTGTGTGATTTTCATGTCAATCATGGTAAGAATGGATGTGTGGCTGATTCTCACTGCAGGTTACATTAGATTCATTCTGGCAATGAGCTTCAGCATACGTTAATAGTTCTGAAATTTAAAATGATGGTAAAAATGGATTATCATCAAAGATTTGTTTTTCTGTTGTTTTTTTTTTGCGTGCCCCCGATATCATTCCATGTACCCCAGAGATATGCTCCAGCCAGTTTTGGAAATAGGGCAGTGGACTCTAGATGTAATCAAGCCGCCTGCCAGCCAGTCAGGACTGGGTAATCATCCAGTTCCCACCCAGCACAGTTGCTAACTTTGTTTGCATGAATAGCGAGGATGCTTGCCCTTAATAAGCTTTACTCCACTATTCAGTGCAGACTCTTTAT
The DNA here is from genome assembly GCF_048128805.1 of Centroberyx gerrardi. NCBI lineage: Eukaryota > Metazoa > Chordata > Actinopteri > Beryciformes > Berycidae > Centroberyx > Centroberyx gerrardi. The sequence continues at coordinate 26,308,156 of NC_136007.1, read as the reverse complement.
GCCATGTTATTTATCAGACAGCTAACCAGGACAGAACTAGGCTAATAGATAGTCAATTGAGCACACTGGGTCAAAACTACCATATGACCCTTATGTCCAGTCAAGTCAACTTTATTTATATAGCGTTTTAAAACACAGAACCAGTGTACAAGTGCTACAAAATAGAGGGTTGCAAAACTGAGAAAAAGGAGACAGAGCGTGGAATTTCAACAGCAAAATTAAGGCATATGGGAAATAAGAACAAGGTTAAAAGCACAAAGTAAGAGCAATAGAGCATCAGTGATGCAGGGCTGCCAATGTCGATCAGCTAGCTGGAGCAAATTTGTATTATCTTTACAGTCTCAGATAGCCCCTTTGAAATTTTGATGTATTATGTACTTCTTCCACAGACAATGTTATAGACATGGGAGTTAACACCCCTGCTGTAGTCTGTGCTAACAAGCTCCCCGTTGCCTTTTTTGACAACTGTCAAAGCTGAGGGTGGTATCACATTTTAAATTGAGGAAAGTCAGCCATGCCATTTTCTAACTCTTATTGATGGCATGCAAATACGTACAGATTCTGGTCTGTCCCTGGGTGCATTTTCGGCGATGATGTATAGACCCCCTAGTTCATCAGCTGCTACAGTATAATCTCCTGTGGAGAATACAGTAATATTATCACTAATGCCTTATAGCATATTACACACATACAAAGAACCACGGCATACATCACTGTATCACATACATCACTGTACTCCCATTGTGTGACAATTTGGAGTTTAGTGAAAAATTGCACATAAGGTGTGAAGATTCATGGGAAAAGTTACATTTTACAAAAAGGAAGCGAAAACTTTTACTTCCTTTAATTAATTAGATACTGCAAAATAACAATTGGAGAAAAAGATTTTTTACCACACTTGTGATTGCACCCAGGTATAGAGGAGGGAAGTGCCACATTCTGACTGGCTGACCTGAACTCGCCTGTTGCCTCTTGAAGACCATGACACCATGGCAAAAGTGAATTCTCCATTCTTCTGTTGTCATAGTGAAGCGACTACTGTAAATATTTTTTTAAGAAAACCTCTATTACAGCAATAAAGCTTTCCTTGCCTTATAACCAGGGACTGAAATTAACACCACCACTCGCCAGATGTGGGTAAATGGTGGGCGCAGGTGAGATAGACATTTTTTTTTAAACAAAACACACTGTGCTTCTATGTAGACATAATTACGAATTTGATTGTCAGCCAATACGCAATTATGTCACTTGATTGCCACTCAAGACATGGCTGTTAGAAATCCTGCACTGGATGTCAGTCAACAATCAAATTTCCAATCATAGTCTGCATGGAGGCGCTATCAGCAAACGTTACCCCCTATTCTCTCTTTGTACTCACCACTTGACACAGTCCGCTGCCTCACTCAGTACAGTCTGGTGTGGTGTGGCACTTGTGCTGTAAACTCACGTTATTTAGAAAGCAAGTAGCGGTCCTCTACAAGTGGCGACACTTGCCTGGGGTAAACAAAACACAGGAGAAGAGAGCAAACAAGTTTGGCCCTTGATGAAATTCAATACTACTGACTGAAGAAATGAGCAAAAGTTTTCTGACCATCCACATCTCAAATGTGAGCTTGCAACTAAGTAAATAACGGGGACATCATTTTTGTTCAAACCAAATGGGAAAAATGTGAGTAATGAATAATAAATAAGATGTTATAATCATTTTAAGGAGTGTGGATCTGATTTGAATGTTTTCTGCATGGTTTTCTGCCTCAATTATTTTGGTGCAAAGAAATGGCTGGTAGGCCTAATGTTTTTTTTTTTCATCTACCTGCCATAGTGGCTTGGCAGAGAAAAAAATAATAATTTCAGACCTTGCTTTGTAACACTTAAAAACCCTAATGTCAGAAAACCAAAAAAAAACAGGAGCTGTTAACAAAAACCTGTCTGGAAATACAGCGACCCTTTTCATACTCTTAGCGCATTTCAATTTTCTTACATTATAACAGATATAATAGAGTTAGGAATAGGGTATTTGTTGTTGATATAGCCTCGTACAATAAAGTCTTTCAAAGCATAACAGCAAAGGAAAATATGAAAAGGCCGTTTTCAATGTGGCTTGAGTTGACCTCAGTGCAGTCACTTGATTGGAAGGCTGCGCTTCCCTTTGTCTTTGTCTCTTCCATTCTGGGCTTTCTCTTGATAAGTTCAGCAGCTCCTGGCTGAAAAGAATTCCTGTTTCTCCTTATGCTTCACAGACTGTTAAATCCCCCCATGAAATGTAAGGGCTGCAGTTATATGCATGGCTTTTGTGTATAATGATAGCTGTCTTTGCAAGGGAGATGGACTTGCATTCACGGCAGTCCTAATACAGAGTTATTACCTTTTGTGGAGCGGAAGGTCAAGCTGCACTCTTTTCGCAAACTCTGTTAACATATATCTTCTGCAGCAGCACCTAGGCCCTTTCCTCAGAATGTCACTTACTACGTATCAACTGTGCTTTGCATAAAAAAAATCCACTATTGATGGACTGAATAAAAACCACATTAATTTCTCAAGGCTCAGCTCCCTCAAATTGACTTAAAAGGAGACAAGCAACCGCCTGAGACTGCGATTAATGGCCACAGTGAATGTCAGCACGGTGGCCGAGGTGGACCAACAACCTCCTGAGACGCTTATCTACCTGCACAGACCACGCTGGCCCCCGTAGCCACGTGATTCCTTCTGTCTCATGTTCGCATTTCTTCCTTCCTCCCCTAAGCGCTCTTGATTCAGGTTAAATGCATTAGGAAACGAGGCTACATTCCAAGCATTTAATTGCCTCGGAGTTTAGTCTGCGTGTAAATATGTTTACTCGACACATGTATTAATTTTTCTTCTTACACGTGCCCTTCAGCTTGTTTGGCGCATTGAAGTTGTGATGGAACTATCGGTGCACAACGCTTCGCTGTCAGCCATGAAGGTTTCTCTCTCCAATCCGTGTTAGCAGTAAAAGCAGTTAGAGCTCCCGTTTTAAAGGGATATTCATTTTCTTCCTCATATGCCTTGGGCCAAGATTGGAAAGCTGATAATTTGATTTCACAGAGGGATGCTAACGATTCTCTTGTAATTCCATTTTCTTTCACCTTGCGTCGCCTAGCCCAGTTGCCATCCATCAGTCCCACCTTCTCACATGTTGTCTTCAATGCTACTGCTGTAGAAAGGGTTTTCATTGTCAAAAGGCCCCGATAGCGAGGATGGTAGTGAAGTAAGATGGCCATAGAGTTTCATCAGTTAACAAGATTTTATTGAGTCAATTATGCTAATAGAGAGTTGTAATATTACTGAAAGCATTTTTTATCATTTAATTAAGCACTGGTAGATGGAAGAGGGTTTTTTTTCTTTTCTGTCTATATAAGTAGCAAAGAGTGAGTGAAGTTGGTCTGTGTTGTCCTTTAGGAGGAGCAGATAAATGAGCAGCAATATGCACAATCTATAAATCCCTTTGTCTTTTCCCTTTGTTATTGTCTCTGCTTCAGTGGAAGGGGATGAGTGCAAACAATGTGATTCTTTTGACCATTCATTTGTAACATGTACATTTCACCATAACTGGGGTATGTGCTTCAGTCCTGGAATCAACATGCACAGGTATTGTACTATAATAATATTTATTGTTTGTGATAAAAACAACAACAAAAAAACAATCTAACCCTACTCATCTCTAACAACCACCATTATAAAAAAATTATTAATTAATAATAACAGTTATTAAATCATTTTGGTTTTTCCCTTTAAAGATCCTCATATAGCTTACATCATTTTGATACTACTTACTATGAATTTACACTATGAATTTCATATAAAGATTTATATCAGCCTAAAAAGGTGGATGAACTGGGCGGCTTTAACCTCCACTGCATCCCTGGGTATGAATCAACCTGAACAAAGAGAGAAGGAGAGAGAAGGAGAAAGAGAGGGATGGAGAGAGTGAGGGAGAATGGTAAGCTAGGTCTATGCTGTGATAGACAAGCAAGCCATCTAGCTGTTTTCTTTCATTTAAGTGCCAAACCAGACTTGTTGCATAATCCAGCGCCCCATCCATTTGTTTATGCTCCAGGATCCTTACTTACTTACTTACTTACTTACTACTGAGTGATGTTCGACTAAACTGAGTCTCAAGGCTCTACATCAGTCGAGCGCGATCGCATAGTGTGCCGACTGATTTTCGGTCATTTTGTGGTGCGCGGCACAACTTCGGCGCAGTTGGAAATGGGGTGGGAGTAGGAGGAATACATTATCAGTAGGTGTGGTAGGGGCTGGCATCAGTCATGACCAATCAAATCACCTCTTTTCCTTCCCTTTGTACAGTCCGGTGCGGATCCGCTACAACAGCTTCTCCCAAGAGCAAAATCGCCACCAGCGAATATATGGCACCTTAGATTAAAGGTCCCTCTTGTAAAAGAGATCTTGTATCTCAATGAGGCTTTCCTGGTAAAATAAAGGTTAAATGAATGAAATTAGTTTGAGAGCAGATAACACATTTGGTTACCGTGTTGCTCTGGTCCGACGAGAACCGCTGGCCAATGTAGGAAACAGTTTGATGATATTAGACGAAGAGTGAAACAAAGCAGTTTGTCTACGGGGGGGATACCAACCAGTTCTGACAGCTATAGAGGATGCGCCCGCCTCCACAATCCACACCCTGCACGTCATTACGCAGAACATGACTCTGCCTTGTACCATCCGCTTTTGAACCTGGGCGGAGCAGGCGGGTGGTGCAAGTGCAAATTCTGGTAATCCTTGATACCAAAATTGCACTGCGCTGCTAGATAGTTACTGGCACACCTCCTACTGCTCCTCTCCTCCCACTTAGGCGCAGTCAAGTTCACAACGAATCACAAAAATATCAAACGGGTGCAGGCGAGAACAGAATGATGACACTTCGCCGGGCTCAAAGCCCCGCCATCTGCCATCACAGAAATAGAGCTCTCAAGCTGCAGTCCAAAAGGACACATGACTATTTCAAATGTCTCGATTATCAACTAGAAATCTCAGGTTTAAAAATAACTATTCTGTTGACTGTTTTTGAGGAACAAATAGTTCAGTGCTATGGAGGTCATTTGTACCTCCACGCTCATTTCTCTAAATCATTAGACAATTTAATGTATTTTTAAATATAGACACAATTTACACTAACAGTTTTTTACTAGGGCATAATTTCTCGGTTTGAGCAACTTTGTTTGTTGGGCAAGTAAAAAAAAAACTCTTTGACACACTTGCTTGAAATTTTAAGATTCTGTCTGGGTGCAGTGCAGTTCTAAGATATTGAGCATCAAAGATTTGACATCCCAATTGGCAAAACTGTAATGTACTTTCTATCTTTTTGAATATTTTACCCCAAAAGGTTTTGAAAATATAACACCACCCAAGCATAAAGCAACATTCAAATATCATTAGTATGTGGATAACTCAATTTTAATTAAAATAAAATAATAAAGTCAGAGGGAACCTTAATAAATCAGAGCTTACGACTTGTCCAAAGGCTAAAGGGCAGCGGGCTCAAACAGTTAATGTCCGCCCCTGCAATCATACATTTCATTAACAAATCTTAATCGAAAAAAGAGGAGGAAGCAGTCGCCTGGTATTGGATTTCACAACATTAACTCAAGCATATGCTCTGGGAAGCAGCTTGGCCTACATTTACAGGCTCTCTGTATTGTTGATGAGAATAATCTCATATCTCCAGTGGATTATGGAGTAGGGACTTGCTGAACTGCGGAACAGCGGTGGTTCACCGTTGGTAATTTCTGGAAGATATCCCCCCCCTCACCCCCCTCACACACACACACACACTCAGATATACACACACACATCTTGCTTTGAAGTGATTTAATTCCATCTTCAATGCTGTTCAGGAAATTACAAAGCCACTGTAATGAAGTGTGGCTGATTGGACAAGTACCGATGCATGAGCGTTCATTTTTTCGGCTATCCACGAATGTAGAATCGAGTCCTGGGCAGGTTTGATGGCACACATTGATTTTTATAGCCTTAGCCCACAGCAATTTGTAACTATCTGGTACCAGTTCTGCAAAATTGATCATCTTTTGATTGGGCTGTTGCCAAGGCAGGCAAAGTTGAAGCTGAATCTTGTAGTTATTTGAAGCAGCTCAAGCTCAGATAAAATGCCGTGCGTACCAGTGTTGGCTGGAACAATCCCTCGCACCATCAGTCATCTTTAAGCAATTTCAACCAGTCTGAAATAGAGCCTGCCCCTATGTACAAGAGGTTGTGGTGCCCGCCTGCGCCACCAGCGCAGACTTCAAATGGGCCTCAGGTTGGCGCATGATCACGGTAAACAGTGTCAGAGTTTGACTGACCTATGAACAGCGTGAGTGGAGCTGCGCTGTATCGGCTGGTGGACTTAAGCAGGGCTCCAGTCCTGTCTGGGTATTAGAGAAAGAGCTGGGTGGGAGAGAGGAGGAGTGCTCAGGATTAAGTACTTAAAAGATTCTCAGCTCCCCCTCCCCTATAGCGCCAAGACATCAATACTGCAAGGCGTACGAAGCATCGTGCTCGCACGCGCACACACACACACTCAAGCACACGGTGTTTACCAACACAAGGATTAGTTATGGATATGCCTCACCATTGCTTAGGTAGACTCGGCAATATACAGGGTTCTCACAAAGGTCTGGAAGGTCTGGAAAGGTATGGAAAATTATTTTGAAAATTCCCATGTCTTAAACAGTATGGAAAACCACAATAAAATATTTAACAGGTTTGAAATAAAGTCAGGAAACTCACCACCACAATGCAGACAGAGTATATTATTAAGGATAGGTAATATTATCCGCCTACATAGTCAGGCATATAAAACACGAGTAATAATTCTGCATTGTCTAAAAATGAAGGTCTTGCAAAAAAAGCTCTTACTATTCAAACTCATACACATGGGTGCATGTTATGCCTTAATTACTTATAAAGGCAATGTGTATACATATATATGGATATATACTGTATATACACTGAATGTACACAATATTATAGGGACACACTTACTCTTTTCATGAAGTACACTGATGAGGTGAATCCAAGTAAAAGCCATTATCCATTATTATTTTTCCCATATTAAATCTATATTCTAAAGAGAAGCAGAGGAGTTAGAGAAGCATTTTTTTTTTTAGCTCTGAGACAACTGAGATGTGGATTGTGCAACTCAATATGAGCAAGATGTCCCTCATATTTTGTACATTCAGTGTATATTAGAGACTAGATGCACTGTAGAGCTATTGACAGATATGTTGACTCCTCAGACAAGCAAACACACACTCAGGAACACATCGAGTGTTTGCCAGTGCACAATTGATTTTAGCAATACCCAGTACATTTCTCTCTTGATATAAAACAAAATATGGAGTTGATACAAGCACACCGCAGTGGAGATACACACCGGCACATTTGCACGCGCACACACACACACACTGTATACTGCACTCATACAGTCTCAAGAAAGTATTGACCTCTTTGACTTTCATGCATGGTTAGAGCTTGCATAAGCCTGTATTTGGATGGTAAAAGCAATGCAAGTTCAGAAAATTACAGGTCTGGCAGACACACTGAAAAAAAATATGTTAAGCTTCCAGTTGCATAGACAGCAGTATCAAGGCTAAACATATACTGTAGCTACAGGGACTGGGCATCTCCCTCCCATAAGCGATAGGTGAGAACAAATGAATGATCGAATGAGCGCATCCGATCGATGAGAAGACTTTTACTTTTGTTTTCACTCTCAAGCCGGCTGGCATTTAGGGGGGAAAACAAACAGCTTTATTTATTTTTCAGTTATAATTGTGCCCAACAAACTTTTCCCCTGGCTAAAATAACTTCTTTTTATTTTTTATTTTTTTTACTGACTTGACACTTCAAAGTGGAGAGATGGGGAGAGTTGAGCGAGAACAGGCAGGACTCCGGGCAAAAGCACCAACACACCCTTCATGGCGGATCAGAAACTGTCTGTGTCTGTGCGCGTGTGTGTTTGCGTGTGTGTGGTGGTTGGATCTCTTTGCTTATGAGGACCGTGTGTCCTCACAAGCATAGAGAAATGCAGAAAATCCATTTTGCCGGTCCTCACTTCTACAAGGAGCTAGTTTAAGGTTAGGATTTGGGTTTGGGATTAACATTAGAATTTAGATTAAAGTTAGTTTAGGGTTAGGATTTGAGTTTAGGATTAAGATTACAAGGATAGTCTGTTTTTTAATAATACAAAAAACCCTATTCCTATATAGATATGCCTGGCAAATGAAAATTATACCACATACTTTGGCAAAAATACAATAAATCAATAGACATCTGACCTTTTCTTTGACTTGTAGTTAGGGATTTTGAACAATATGTTATCTGCAGAATGATTCAATTGGATTTTGGTCAGTCATCAATCATCACATTTTCTTTGCTGCATCTGGAAGTATAGAGTGTCTCTTCAGTATGAGTTCCTCCTGTTTAATTTTATTACAGAAGTCAATGGAGAAATTGGAGAAATTGGATGAGATGAACTGCACTCTCCGGAGAGGGTTGTGGGGGGATGGGCAGAGTGGATAAGAGTGTATGTGTATGTGTGTGTGTGTGTGTGTGTGTGTGTGTGTGTGCGTGTGTGTGGATCAAGGTCATCAACAGGTACCACATACAAGTGTTATATACCGTCATAAAAAAGCTAGATTTATTTGACAGGCAATTTAACTATGAGTGCATAAATATGTAATAAACTGAAAGTGTACTGAATCATGCCTATTCAGATGATGAAAGAAAATATGGCAGAGGTTATACCTTATGAAAGCCACTCCCAATCTGAGTTATGGTTGTTAAATGTTTTCAACCATGTGACTTTTTGCACATTTTGGTTTAATAGACCAAATATATTTATTTTTTTCATGTCAAATCTACACCAAAACTCTATTCTGCCTATAACTAGAAAGGGTATTCTAGGTATTTATCTGAAGCTGAAACATCTAGTCTCTAAAACTATTTAAAACTAGTTTCTTTTTGATACAATTTCTGGAACGGTCAAAACTTTGAGATTTTATTGTAATCAAAATCCATCCTTATGTAGTTCAGTGTTTTCAACAATATTTTCCTCTCAAAATTGTTTTAATTCTGACTTTCTTGCTACCAAATCTGAATCAGCTAGGTTTTAGTGAGTAGGGTGGACTTCAGAACAGTGTAGTTGCTTAGGTTTCCAAGACAAAAAACACAAGCCAACCTCGCATGTCATGGTTTGGGTTTCGATTCCCACTGCAGCCACCCATGTTGAAATTGTGTGCACTCATGGTACTGCACGGCACTTTGGATAAAAGCCTCCACCAAACATATCATAACCGTTCTGTCTCATCATTCACTACCATAGTAAAACTAGAAAAAATTGCACCTTGTATGTATTTTGTATATAATGTGCACAAGCAGGTTTTACAGGATTAAAGGATTAAATGTAGGCCGTTATTATAGGATTAGATGATAGGATACTGAATCTAACAGACGCTTGAATCTTGTCTCAAAAATTTGCCTGAACACCCTAAAAAATGTTTTATTTTGCATTCAATTTCTTTTCAAATCTATTGTTTTGAGGAATCCCAAACTTTTCCCAGATGCAACTCTGGTGTGCGCACATACCATTTATGCACGAAGGCCCCTGGTGCCTTATTATTATATTTAGGACAGTTCCTAAGTCCATGATTTGTTTCCTACCTGCGAGTCAGTTTGCAACTAGAATACCTTCTCTCACTTTTTCTCCTGGGCATCCATGCTCCATTAACCAAATAGAGAAGCAGTGTTAGGTGTCTTCCAGAGGATAAAGTGAAATCATGTGGTATTCGAAGCCGATTATCTTCACCTGAGTAGCAGTTCACCTCACTTACCTAAAGCGCTCAGATATTTGATGCTATAGTGGGCGCGGAGATCTACTGGAGATTAGGGAATTCTTCATCGTTAATGCACCAGGGAGGTTTAAAGAGTAGGCAAGACAGGAATGTTCTTGCTCACCACTACTTTTGTTCAAAGACTCTTGCCTAATGTCGGAGAGCCTCTATATTAGTGTAACACAATGTACCGCTGCTGGTTTCCTCTGAGGAAAGGTTCAGCGGGAGAGATTCAGCCCAGGTGTTTCTATCCAAGTGTTTCTCATCCCACTTTCTATCTTCAACTCCAGTAAAAAGTGACATAATCACAAACATTGTAGAGGCTTATTTATTTGCATTTTTAGCAATACTACCTCTTTTTTTTCCCAAAATGCCAGGCTACACTCAATTTTAGGTGGATAGTAGATGTGCTCCTTTTTGATATGGCTCTGTTGCAGCGCTTTCAGTTCAGTTCCCTCCTTTGCAAAGTACCTTTAATTTTTTGGCAGAAAAAATGTAAAGCAAAAATATCAGGAAATTGAATTCTTCTTGAGGTTATGTCAGTAATTTGTCTGTGTGTACACATTGTTATGAACACAATAACTCTTATGAACACAATAATGGCAAGGCATTAGGCAGCTCAAGTGCCTCTTGTTATTGGTTTGGAATTGAAACCATGAAAGCTTGGCTTGCACTGGTACTGAAGACACTACTTTATATAAGACTATGTAAAATTTATGAGGCACCATAAAAGCACCAAAGCACCATTCTGGTGCTTTCAGCAATTGGAACTATTACCAACACTTGGCTATTTATGCCAAACATTTTCTTTTATATTTATATGCTTTTGATTTGATAGCACTGTATAAAGGCTAATCTGACTGAGCATTGGGCATTACACACAAGAAACAGGCATGAAATTCACTGTGCAGGCTAAAACATTTTATTAGAAGCACAATGGCATGCTGTTTTTCATATTTATAATTGATATATTAATAATTGATATTGTCAGCAGGGTAGATCAGGGACCAGCCCAATGTCTCTGCCAGTGCTTTCTCCCATAATGCATTGTGATTCACCACTTTTGCATGCTGGGCTGATTGCAAGATGTGTCCTCTCTGGCCCAGTCCACAGTTTGACAACCTGTCAATGTCAATGGAGGCTGCATGTCTCTGATGGCTGTACCTGTCCGTCAGTGTGTGTGTGTGTGTGTGTGTGTGTGTGTGTGTGTGTGTGTGTGAGAGAGAGAGAGAAAGAAAGAGAGAGGGAGAGAGAGAGAAAGACAGAGAGAGAGAAAAGGGAACTTTGAATCGCTGTTGTTCTTCAATTTTTTTGTTGTGTGCTACTTGAATGCCATTTATGAATGCCATTATAATCTGTTCTGGTTTTGGAAGCCAGGAAATGTAGCCTAATTCTTCAGTAAATGCAAATGTAGCAAACAAAATAAATACTGAACACAGAGATGAACGCATTTCTCATTACACAAAGTAAAGTCAGATTTACACTGAGTAGCCAGCTTATTAGGTGCATTCCAAGGTAAACTCATGTTGGGACAGACTCTGTTTGACCCTTGCCGAAGCTGGTGATTGTGTGTGATTGTATGCCATTAGCCTTCCACCTCTTATCAACGACCTATTCTCACCCACAGGACTGACGGTGACTGGATGTTTGCTGTCTTTCGCACCATTATCGATAAACCCCACTGACTAGGTCTAGTTAGGCAAAACTCAAAAGCCACCACGTTGTATTCCACATAAACTGGGAATTACTACATCCATTTTGGAGGCTAAAGAACAACATACTGAGTGAGGAAAGGCACAATTCTCGGTTTTCTCTCATGCCAATTTAGGATTTGTGATGATGTAGAGCTGGGGTGAGCAACCTGGGGTTTACAGTGTAGCAGTTGATTGTACCTGCCAGTTAACCGTGGAATTATTTTTTAAATTGATTTGTATCCAGACCAATCCCTGCCCTATTTTGCTCAGTGGGGACCCAAAGGTGGTCTCCATTGTGGCGTACTGGTTATGAGTCACGGGGATGAGGGCAAAAAAAAGTGTTAAAGGTTGCCTGAGCTAAGTAACGTCCACATCCAATTTATGAACAAATTACACAGGTAGTTGTGTATTACTTTCACTAACAATTTAGCAGCCGTGAGCTAATTAGGGCAACTAGGGTTCCAGAGCATTGATTACCGCACACTGACCAATGATGCTAATTAGCTTGTTAGAATAGGCCTAATCATTTCTGCCAGTGTCCAATAAACTATAGAAACAGCACACACATGCGAGTCGAATAATTATAATTTGAGAAAATAATTTAATCTACTGCAGCTCAGGAGGCAATATAGCCAAAATATTATATACACACAATATAAATAGAAAATAATAATATAAAAAAAAACTATATAGAGGATACTTCAAACCCCTATCATTTAAAAGATGACAAGGTGACAAGGACAAGTTTTACAAATAATGATGTTTTGTATTCAATAAACAGTCAAAGTGCTACTCAACAAGCAGATCATCACAACTTATGTCTTATCTAGCAATTTTCTTCAATTCAACCCCTTTAGGGAAACGCACTGGAAATTGCCTTGCAGTTTTTCAGAACAATCTGTCATTTGTTTGTCTGTCACAACAGTCACAGAATCATTTTTGAAAGGTGGAACTATAGTACCTTGAACTTGGAATTTATAAGGTTCCATCTGTGCTCAAATTTAAGATAATAGGCCCCTTTTCACATCGTCATGGTTACAGCTTCCGTATTGAGAAACAGATGCACTACAGCCAGCTCTGGCCTTCAGTAAATCACTCCATAACCTGCCCAAAATTAACATTGGTGAAGTACAAAGACTATTTTTGTTGACTCTTGGATCTAAACTAGAGAACTAACTAGATAATAAAAATAAACTAGATAATATGAATCACTTTTTGACCAAAATGCAACCTTATAGTCTCAAGTTCATGAAAGACACTAAAGTTTGCGAACAGCGAAGGGTCCTTCAGAATAATGTGACCATCCCCACAACAATTGGTTAAGCATATCTTTATTGACACACTGTGCAAATGAGGCCCTCACATCTAAGTACCGCATGAGTCTTTTTGTTGAGTCAAGCATCTTTCAAGTCCTGCAGAAAGTGGCAGTAAAAAGGCAGAGTTGACAAGCGAAAAATCAATCTAGGAATTTCCACATCACAGCGGCTCTTGAGACAGCAACTAAACACATTGAGCGTCTGATGAAGATGATGATGAGGACCCAGGTGCCCCAGCAGAGTTCTTCTAATCAGCAAGGCCTTCACACGCGAAGCCTCCTCTCCTATTCCTTGTTACCTTGTGATAAAAGGTAGCCTTTGTTCACTAATCATTGAGTGGAGAGCAAACCATGTCACTTCTGCAAACTCTGCACTCTTTTCTCATTTGCCACTTTAACTGTTCATTATATGAGTTTATGCCTACATACACCTACTTGGGAAATTCATCAAAAAACGAAACACCCTGCTGACCTTGTAGTTTTACAAATAAGTGCATTTGAGATGTAATGGGGAGGAAATTCATGGAACTCTGATAACGCCAGACCTCTTCAAAGAAATCTGAGCAGTAATGTAACATTCCTTTAATAGTGGAGTTTCTGTCATCAATTGAAAAGCACAGAAAATAAAAAAAAAACTAAAAAAACAGCCAAATGGTGCTGCAATGACATGAGACTCAGAGAATTAATCCTAAACACTGTGAAAACTAACGCCAACATTAGATTGTAGAAAGACCGCATGCTTTCCTCCTCAGTAGTATGACTGGTATTCCAGCCTCTTCTCGATTTTAGTAGGTTTTACCCTGGCTGATAACAGAGATAGCAGGCTATGTGACTGAAACATATTTCCATGTGACAGTCTTTGAGTTATGAAGGGTTAAGAAAGTTCCACGAAGAGTAGCTACTTGTACAAGTCAAACCCTGGTCCCATAAATTCCAAATTGTATTTTACATTTTTATGACAGAAAAGGTATTCAATATTGTTTATAAGGCATTTTCACTTTTATTGGACAGTTCAGAGTAAAGAGAGAAAGGAGAATGACGTGACAAAGGTCCTGAGCCGGATTTGAACCCCGGACATCATGTTTACGCACCTTACGGCCGAAATACATGGGACACGGACGCGGCGCGACACGTCTGCCGCAGAATGCCCGCAGCAGAGCGCGTCCAGTATAATCAACTGAAGCTGCTACACGGACCACGGAAGCCGCGCGCACCCGCGCGGGCATCGCGCAGCTCATCTCTAGTTTTGCGCGACTGGTCTATTTTTTCCCCTCTACGCGTGGCTACGCGGCCCTCAAACAGGTAAAAACTCCATAGAACTGTGTAAAAAACGAGTACAATCTGTTTAAAAATGATTAAAATAAATACCTCATTGTACCAGAGGCAATGTGACGCAGCAGAGCAACCTTGTGGGTGCTTTTACATTGCACATTAAAATAAATCAATCAAATCAATGTGTATCCATGATCCTGTAGTTAAAACGATCTAGTTAATTAATTCAGTACCAGTTAATATAGCCTACACTTCCAAACCCTGCATAACCAACTGCATTATCACTTGGCAAAACTCAACTTGATATCTCCTCAGAAAACCACGGCTGGCACGCAACCACACGCTACAAAGACGGAGTTTGTGTAGCAGGTAAAAAACCCTGCTCCGCCCCGCCTACGTGACGCGTTGCGTCCGTGTCCCATGTATTTCGGCCGTTAGACCACTGACCCACCAGCATGCTTAGAAGTCAAACCTCAGGTATTGTGATAATCCTTGAATACCCAAAGTTTCCATGAGCCATTCTATGACTTGTTCTATGTATTTAGTACATTGAATCAGGCTTTTTAGGAATTTAAAACAAAGCGTTACACCCATATACCTAACAAAGAACAAGGCAAAAATTGATCGGGCGGGATCAGTTTCACCCTAGGTAAAGAAGAGTTCAGATTGACTATGGGTGAAATGCCCGTTTATGTTTTTCGAGCCCCGTTCAGAGACATGGATAAAACCTTTAGCTGCTCTATTGAGTAGAGAAAAAAAAAGTGAAGCGAAGTGTGCAGTCCAGCCACCTGTCACAGGCTACAGGGGACATGTCAGGTGAGCGTCTTTGTATTCGGTTGAGGTAGGCCAGGCGTTCGCCTCTTTCTTCGTTTGCTCTGAAACTGCGCCTCCGTCAGCAGCCCCTCTGCATGTTTCCTGATCTAAATATTATCTGAGCAAGAGCCTATGTTAGTTGGTATAATTTTGGATCCACCAGAGGGTTAGCTCTCACCTCTTGTTCTCCTTGTTTCACCTGCATTTAAATATGCATGAGGCATCTGTCTTTGCTGGGAATCGTTTTTTTTCCTCCCTTTTCTTCACCAAGGTAGAGTGTGCAGGTCTTAGTATTGCAACCATTTATCAATTGGAAAATGTAACTCAGGCAGGCAAGCCTTACATTTAAATGTAGAACCCAGTTGGAAATTGTTTATCGTCGATGAGACTATGGTTGGTGGGCAACTGACTCAAGCATGTCGGCATTCCCGCGAGGGCCTTACCTCATCTCATCTTGAAGGTTAAGGGCCAGCTTCATGCCAACGGTCCGTTCTTCAACGGGATGCGCTCTTTTGACGTTTTCCATTATTTTTCACACCGTGGAGCCTTGCTCAATAACAAGAAACAGATAAGGTTGTCATATTGGTCATTTGTGATGGTCATAAATACATGTGTGCTCAATTGGAAAACTGTTTTCACTCAAAACGCCACAGCTATCAGAGCCTGATGTGTCTTTTTCTTTGAGTCTTTGGGTCTGATAATGTTGTCCCAATAACCATGTATAACTCTGACACTTCCATACTTACATACATTGGATTTCCTATTCCAATGCACATTTATTTGTTTGCAATATGAACCTGACTTTTAAATGACTGACCTTTGAACACATATGACTGGATGGTATTTATTTTTGGTAGTCTGGTTATTCAGAAAGACATTATTAACCTTCCTTTTGGAGATCTACTGCTGCTGAGATGTACTGCTCAAGGTTGTGATATTAAAGTAAAAGTTAGATCAAAAGTAGGTGTTAAAAAAATTGTCATAAACTGAAATAAAAATAAAAAGGACACTTTGAGAAAAATCACCTATGTTCTTGAAAAAGCCTTGACATGAAGATGAAAAGTCAGTTTTGTAGGACCATAACTAAAAATACAGGGCTCTTCAGTGCTTACAAATGTAATTTTGTTTACTGCCCCAAAGTGCATGTATAAGTCATGTTTAGCTGTCACATAACTGTCATTTCTTTTAATAGAGGCTACAACAATAAAGTTGAAGTTTTCCATCACTACAGTGAGTTTTGATCATATAGATTATGAAAAGGCCATTTTGGAGAACAGAACGGATCGCCGTAAAAAGCGTTGAGCTGTGAACCCTCAATGATTTGAGCAGTCTCCCTTTGATATGACTTGCTGCACAAGCACGCTGGCAAAGGTCAGCAGAAGTAGCCCATGGGCATTGTCTGTCAATAAAAACAAGTCAAGGTGTTGCCTCTTCAAAGCATTGGCTTACAAAGGACAAATGGGCCATCGTTATTACAAGACAGGGCCCAGCCCCACAGAGAACCTTTGAAGAGTCGGCACAAAAGAGACATAACTTTTTCTTTTTTTTTCACAGGAGAGGAATCTGTGCTTACAAATCATTACAAAAGTAAATGGAGCAGGGGAAACATTCCATCTATATGCCCTAGCCTATAAAGCAAATACTCAGTGACCAGGTTGCATTAGTAATTCATAGACACACACAAGTGTGAAAGGATGATGATGAGGTGATGATGATGAGGTGCAAAATGCTTTAGGCACATTTATTCATGCCTTATGTCCATTAGTGCGGCTGCTCAGCCACGCTGGGGCCTTCGTTTCACATTCCACCTACACGGATAAATAAATATATATATATATATATATATATCTCTACTGTCAATAATCCTGTCTCTTGGATGGCTGTAGCTGTGATATCAGTTAAAGGTGACTTGTTAATTCAAGATTTACCAGGTTTAATGGACTTTCCCTCTAGGTCAAAAGGTGGGTCAGAGCAGGAACTCAGTGTAACTTCTCTACTTAAGAACTTAAAGGGGCAATAAGTAAGGTTTTTATCGCCCCATAGCACAAAATGACCATAATATATCTGCTGGGAGGTGATAGGATTGTGGATCAATACCACTGTCTCAGTGATTACTTGGTCAGGTGCGGAGTTTTGTGGCTTTCAGAACTCACTTCCCAGGCCCGTACTCTGTTTTGGAACAAAAATCCCCATCCATTGGCGTTTCAAACACTCCCAATCTCCTCTCCCCCACCTACTCGCAGATGAAGGATGGTGCCATGTCTTATCCAATGCATCACTGTTTAAACAAAGCCAGGAGTAGGGTCTCGGCGTTTCAACAGGAGGCACCATACTGCACCTTAGGCTCGGGCCTTTTAAGGATTCCGTGATTTTTTTTTTTTTTTTTTTACCTAGTCAATCTTGAGTCAGTTTCTCTATTATCTGCTGTGATACCTTTTGTTTCTGATGGAAATCTCATCACTGGATTGAGTATTGAGCTCCTAGCGAAATGGTTGGCATGGGCTCTTCACACTGCAATGCATTCCAATGAGGCCAATATGTTGAAGCTGCATTAGGTAAGTTTGAAGGAAACCAGGAAGACGAACACACTTGGCCTCCCTCTCCCCTCCCTCCCCTAACCACCAAGCCAGTGGCAATCAGCATGCAGCTGATTGACAACTTGGAATGAAGCTCTCCTGCTCTAAAGTTTACCTCAATTGGTCAGATGCCCGAGCCTCAAAATTTACACTGAGAGCAAACAGCAGAGCAATGGCACTATCAATATTGCCGAGATTCTGACATTATTTTACTGATGCTAATTCACCCAACATGGGGATTACTTTTGCTGAATTCTCTTCAAACTCTTTTTCATAACGCTCACATTCTTTTGTGTCTGAAAACACCCATTTAAATGGTCATGAATTAAGCCCTTGTTGTATAGTTAATTAGCTCTTGTTAACCTTAATTTCTTTTTCAAAACCAGACAGTGGAGGTCAGCCAGTCATATTGTTATATTTTGCATACCCATAAGGTCATACATGAAATAGATTTGGCGTAAGGGGCATAGATGTGAGAGAAGATGATTTGCATAGATCCTTGTCTTTGTGTAGAAAAAAAAGAGCACTGAGTCAGACTTTATTCTTTCTTTTCTTTGTTTGGGGAAGTAATTTCCAGAGACATGTTGAAATAGTGTGTGCTTTATTGCTCTGGATATCTCCTGAGGGCTTTTGTTGGTTGGAGCAGATGTTGACTAAATGAGGAATTAACTCGATGCTATTCAGTCAACATTGTCTTTGTCTTCTCCTTGAAGTCAGTTAGGGCCTGTGCATGTATACATTTCAGATGCAAGCTGCCATTAGGTTCAAACATTTTCCCATCATCCCATTTTCTCCTCCTCCATCATGTATTTCTGATAGCATTCCCCTATAGAAATTATACACAGGAGGGCTTATTTACATATGCACTAAACTAAGACTTCAGCTACTAAGACACCTAATAGTGCAGCCTGCGGTTGAATTCTTCAATGGGGTGAAAAAGTTGTGTTTCTTCCAGGAATTGGCTAGAAGTAACGAGGGAGGTGTGAAAGTAACCTTAACAATGGCAGTAAGCAGACTTAGCTCAGAAATATGGCAAAGGAAATTAACTGAACTATGAACTGTGTGCAGTCACAAAGCATTTGCTGCTGGAGTTTCTCCTCGACTCGAGTGTACAGTAAAAGTTCATATCGAGTTCAACATTTGGCATCCGCTTCATTCCAACCTGCGTTGCTGTTGTTAGAGCTAGATTTAGGGATTCGGCATTACCACTTTTTCACTTCAATCCCAAGTATTAAACATGAAGTATTAGCCAATACCAAGTATCAGTCCAATCCATGACTTTGTCGTAGATTTATGTTCTTTATTTTTTTCTCCATCAGAAAGATCTAACAATTTCTTTGATGTTACTCTTGGCATGGAATTTATTACGGTTGTATTGCATTTGGATAATTCTGATATCTGATACTGGTAATGATTTAATAGCCAATACCAGTGTTAGTATTGTTGCAGGCCTCTAGATTGCGTTACAGTCTGCATGCATCATATTGCTAACTCAATTCTTTCATCAGAGGAATGGTAAACGAAGGCAAACTTCTGTTATCATGGCAAAGGTATCTTAAATTCTGTGTTTAACTGCAAGAAGATGGGAGTAGTTATGCAAGATATGAGTGTTATGTTCTTTCCAACCTCCTTACAGACCTGACAGCTGCTGCTAATTTGGTGCCCAACTATCCCAGCTCAAGATCAAAATGTGTCCTACTTAAAAATAAATAAATAAAAAAAAACCTCTTCAAAACAAAAAGTGGAGGTGTTTATTAATTTGAGACATTGCCTGCCTTCCTTTCTTCCTTTTATCTGATTGTAAAATATATATTACACACACACGCACACACACACACACAGTGAAAAGACAGTGGGCGGATGGAGATAAACAAAAACATTACACAGAGTAAATAACCTAACACTTCACAGGTCTTGGATATGGGAACACAGACAACAGGGAATATTTCTCCTTGGTCTGTTTTTTCCTCCTAAAGGGAAGTACTGACTGAAGTACTAACTTCAATGAAACAACCAAAACAGTCACGCACAGTTGATCACCAGTCCCGGTCTCCTCCTCCTGCTGAGGAACAACGGGCTGCATGTAGGGGAAGGTTAAAGGATAACACTGGTGTAGTTTTATTTTTTTTCCTGTCACAAATCTGTTAAAAACAGCTCAGAGACATAGTGCTTCTTCTTCTTGCTTTTCAAAACAGACGGACCGACAACATTCTCTTTGCAGCGTGAAGCAACATGTTTATGGGAGTCGTGGTCTTAATTCTGAGAAACACAAAAAGCTACACCTGTAAATTGCCCCTAGGTGTGAATGTGAGTGCCGGTGTGATTGTCTGTCTATCTGTGTTAGCCCCTGTGATGGACTGGTGGTCCCAGCTGCCCAGTGCATGCTGGGATAAAGGAAAGAAAGGAAATAATGATTCACTGCGAAATGTCAAGCTTATTCATAGTGCACACGCTATCTTTAACCAGGCCAACAAACAACTTATCAGCACAGAAATCATAACACACGTCAGTGTCTAAGAAATGGCATTTGCTTTTCTTTTTTTCCTTTCTTGTATTTTATCATTTGTTGTTTTAAGGTACACATAGAGCTCACCATTCATTTTACAGGGGAATTTCTTTGGAGTATATGACTCTCATCATAGTCATTTCACTATATTTACTGAGTGAACATTAAATCAGCTGAGACTTTATGAAAACTCCATCATAGCAATCAGGCTTTCCAAATGGGGTCGGCCGCTAGAACAGACAGGCAGAGGTCAAAACGCACGCAGCGATTTTCCAAACAGAACTCCAAACACACACTCAGGTGAGCTTCCCTTCAACTGGCATTTTACATAACGGCTCAATTACAGTACCTGATGAATGCCAGTGTGCTCAGCACCCAAGAGGACATCACTTAACCTGCCCAGTGGGTGGCATTGTGTATGGTATTTGAGGAAATGCATCTCTTGTGCATCTGGTGTAACACACACTTTTAGGCTATATTTTTTACACTGTTCTTGGCTCTTCTTTACCAGGGGTCTGAATAAATCTTAACAGCACCTTACTCTAATAGGACTACCACTTATTTTTATGTCAAGTCTGACAACAGAACATTAACACTAGCTCCTCGGTTCCGTTCATTAATTCAGCCTCAGACCCAATTTTAGAATCAAGATTCCTAGTGTGACTTTTTGGACAAAAACAGACAAAAGGTGATGAAAATTAATTGCTATTAACATTGTTGTCAAACTTTGGTGTCTGGCTCTGGCTGTAGGACTTTTAAATCTTCTCGTTCCTATTATCAACTAAATAATGTTTTGAGAGCAATGTGTTTAATTGCATATTCTTGTATCGCCAAGCTGACTTCAAGCATTTACAGCGATATTGACAGAGTAGGAGGACAGCGGTGCAGAACACTGAGGAAGCAGCCAGCAAGTGAGATAATCAAATAATTATTAACTGAGAAATGCTACGCTGCGTTATGCTTCCCTTTGATAAAGGCAGTGCCTCATTTGTCCATGACAAATGTAGATTGCGTTCTATCTAGGCCTACAGGTCGTTTCATGTATATTTAGCTTTGATTAACTTTATGCTGGGAACAGTGCATGTGTATACAATTCAATTTCTTTCACAGGCACGCGGCATTCAGACACTTTCTGTGTGGGACAAAAAGGGTCTCAATATGCGTTCTTGTGTCCTCCAATGACGAGTTTGACATAATGTCTAACGGCCAAAGCACGATTCTAAATCAAAGGACACGCAAGGGCAGAGGACAGATAAAGATCCTGGAAGTTGACTTGCCAACTGAGGATGCTTTGAATGGAGACTTGGCCAACGAGAACGGATGGGAAGCCCCAAGATTCATTGCGAGAACGACACATCACGTCCAAACAGTGCTATAGTCTAGTAAGGAGCCAGTTGAGTCAGCTGGGAAAATGAGCAACTTTGTGTCTTAAAGGAAAAATCCACTCTCAAAGTGTATTTTTCTAAGTCCTGTGAACAACTGGCCAAACTCGGATATCATGACATCATATCGAGATATTTCCAGTGGAGTTTGATAGCAGAAAAATGTTCAACGATCTAAAACATCGATGATAAACGTCAGGTTTTTGTAGGAAATCACAATCCTGCGTCCTCAAGCGCACAGCCCTTCTCAAACTGCAAAGACGCTCCACTATGTGAAGTTTATTCACTCCAAGACAACTTGAGAAGAACGTTCATCCACAAGGACACAAATTGGCATTCTTGGATTTGATAATCCCTAAAGCGGCGATGCTTCCCTCTGACTCTGACAGCCGCCACAAGGCCAAGAGGTGAAGAAACAGCACTGGGATGTGAGGGATGATGTACATAGAGTCTGTTAGATCCTTACGAGTTCACTGACAGTAACAGAGAATTGGAGAAGTGGCGGGACGCATATTCCTCCGCCAGCGACACGGTCTGCCGTCGACCGGCTCCGCAGAAAGGCCAATAAGAGTGCAGGATTGAGCCGCTCCTTCTGGTGCAGGAACGCTGTAACCTTAACCACAGTACAATTGATAAAGACAGAGTGGTAAGAAGGTCACCTGGGACTCAGCTGCATGTCCGGGTCTGTATTATCATACTTTATTAGAAGTGATACCTTCTGCTCTTTCAATTATGTCGGGAAAAGATTAGGACTTTTTCATTAACCTCCTGTCTCTCTTACATAGCAAAGAAGCTTTGGAGCGGTCGCACAAAATTGCAAAAAAATAACCCCGATAGCTGTCGCACACATTTTTTTTACTAAGAGCTGCAAATCCTGCTTTCAGCCACTGCGTATTATGTCGGTGGATTGCCTCTGCCAATCATTACGCCCTGACAGATCCTAATTCAGAAGACAATAACACCAACTGACCAGTCCTGATTTAGAAACCGCAACTCTCCACCATATCCTCTTTAATATTCCGTTCTGTCCAGTCATATGTTTTGCTGGTTTATGCTAAGCATGGAGTCATGAATTGAACACATATATTTAATTGTCATTTAAGGACATTTTTAAATATGGTACATATACTTGCAGATTGTTGGGAAAGAGTAGGCAGCTACACTAAGAACTGTTCAATATGTATATGTATATGTGTGAGAAAAGTAATTTAGGAACAAACCAAAAAAAATCGGCCTACTCAGATTCAGATGGAGAGCAGACTGTATTGAAGAAATCAGAAATCTTTGTATTGATGACTGTATTGAATCAGAAATCTCTCAGATTGAGATTCAATCTGAGATTGAATCTCAATCTGACTCTGTTTAACGCAGTATCTTGAAGCTTTGTAAAAAAAAAAAAAAAAAAAAGAAATGCTCATCTCACCCATCAGAATGAATTTCGTTAGCAGCATCCTGCACTATAATTTCACCAGTATTTGGTCAGACATGTTCTCATTCTGTCTTTTGCCTGTTTTCTCCATTAGTAATCTCCATGTAATTGGGGTTTCATGGTGGGCTATAGGCCAAATTTTCATTTAAATTCAGAAATTAAGAGTTAGACTCGTTGGTTCAATCTCGACTACTCCAGATTTTTGATTGCTCAGATCAATACGCATGAAATTATCGATTGCCTACAGCTGTCGCTTAATGTCATTAAAGCTCATAAGCATTTTAATGAAGCTAATGTATAGTTTGTTCAATGGACTTTCTGAACATCTGAGTAAAATCATAAGGTACGCATGATCTCTGCCCACAACACAGCCCCAACCTAGCTTGTTGACAACCACTGAATAAAATTCCCTTACAATAGCATACGGTATCGTTTTATTTCATGGTGGCGTGATAGGCCATTATCACACTGTTATCAACAGTTCACTGGATGAAGAACACTGTGGTTGTGATAAGGGTCCACACACAGTCTGATAGCCTACGGACAGCACTGTACATGAAAACAGCAGTTGAAATGAAAACAGCTTTACAATACTATCAAATTTGTTTTATCATTGTTATCATAATTTGCAGAGGGTTATGGTCAAACTAATTTATTGGTGCAGGCCCCAACTGAATATCAAGCTGGCTGCAGTCAAAACGAGAAAAGAGTGTGTTCTGAAACCAGAAATACATTTGGGGACAAATTCAAAATAAGATCAGAAAACTAGGCTATCAAATGACGTTTTAGTATTATGACTCTTAGTCAAATAAAATTATCTGTAATGGAACAATCAGCCAATTTTGAAAATGCGAAGCTACAGGAAATGATAAATTTAATGGGAAACAAATCGGCTGTATTTGTTATCAACGATATGAATATGGAAATCTGGGCTATATGTGTGACTTTGCACATAATTATTAACAGTTCGTATAAAGTAAGCCAATAGCTGTATACTCATTGCCTAGTAGTCTCTCCATCCATTAACATTAATCAGCCTCACAGCACTTAAGTTCTCCCGATGGGAATTGCCTGCTTTCAAATTGATAGCTGCTTGGTAGGATGTAGTAAATATGCTCATAAATCCTTTTCTTGTGTGATTCTGAAAACAACTCCAATTTATTACAAACACGGTTGTAGGCAAAAGTCAAGGGGTGTTTTGGGGGGGGATTACTTAAATTCCAAAAAATCAAAACAACTGTGACATGGTGGCTTGGTCTTTTCAGTGCAGCGCTGTGGCCTTGACGTTAAGACGTGAGTTTGTATTTGAGAGCTCGGCCAGTGCGGATCCACAGTCCAGCAAGGACAACCGGGGTTGTTTTTCGAGTATAATTGGACATAGCTGTGATATGATATAATTGGGCTGGTGTAGCCTAACCTGCTGTACATGTGATCTTTTATAGGCCGTGTTGTTCGGCTAATGTAGACTGAAAAAATTGCACTACAGCCGTTGGCATTCAGGCTTTTTTCCCCCAGACTCTGGAAAAAAAGTGTGACTCTGGACATAATATCAGACCAGTGTCACACTTGTGAGCTCAGACTAGATTTTTAAAAATGAATGCGAGCCCTGGTGAGTACGAATATCAGAATATTGGCGGTTCACTCTAGATTAACTCATGTGGATGTATGCATTGTAAAAATGACCACGCTCTAACCAATGTGAAATGTATATTTAATGGAACAATTGTTGGGAATGGGGAGCGATGAAACCGGCATCTCGTTAACCTCTGCTTCAGTTCCCACACCCTCAGTATACAAATGCACTTTCACACCTTCTGCTTTAACCTGCCTGTTGTTTGATGTAGCCTAACCCTCGTTTTTTTTTTTTTCTCCCTGTGCATTGTCGGGCCTTATCGTCTCTCATGTAAAATGGGCCAGCGTGTTCTGCCGTTTTAATTTCAAGCTTATTAAAGAGAGGGATGAAACTGAGGGAGAAATATTAAAGGGTAGAATTAGCATGTGCAGACAATCCTCTGTGAAATTACTGCAATAGAGGGCAGCCGGAGCTGCCTCTGAACACGCGCCGCCTCATGCAGATTCACTCTGTGTTTACCTGTTTGCCCAGGGCCTTAATTAGCCCATCACTCACTTCTCAACCCCTTGTAATTATAGCAAAATCAGACAAGCCATCATTTCCGATGTGTAATTGTTAAAAATTGTTTCATTTAAGACAGCTGATTATTTTCGGTTAGAAGGGTGGCAAGGGCACCAGGAGAACTAAATCCACCATATACTGTCTCTAAATAAAGTAATTTGTATGATTTTTAAACGTACTCCTCCTGTCTTCCATGTCCATAGGCATCTGCTTGAGAACTCACTTGGCAAACTGCTTCCAGACTATTTGTGCTTTAAGTTTATATCTTATACACAGTGTCGTCAACTCTCTTCCAAGGCAAGTAGCTATTGGCTGCTCAGAAAGTCGCTAGAAGTCTCCAGATGACAACACATGCTAATTTGCATATGATTACATTTGCTACAGCCCCACATTCTCAGCAGAGGGAGGGGATACACTGTGTATGATACTGTGATCATCAGACCTCTTTGGATTAGACAAGCAAGTAGCGCAAATATATGTACATAGGTATCAGCCACCAGCCTGTTGCCAAATGCCTTGGGAGTCAACAAGTGTTGTTCCCCATGCTTCAAAAATGAGTAGTTGCTAGTCGCTTCTGAGAAATAAAGTTGAAAGAAAGTTGAGAAACGAAGTCTGAAAAGTTGCTAAATCTAGCAACAAAGTTGGCAAGTTGGCAACAGTGCTCATACATCTCCAAGAGGAATCACACCAAGTGAAAATAGTCAATTAACAGTCATCAGTCGTTAAAATGATTAATTAAATACAGAATACACAGGTGATTATCAGCATTTTAACAAGGTTAACACTATGGCAATTGTGTGTTAAGTCAGTGCAGACGTAGTGAGAATTGTCTGTAACAAATAACAGGTATGAACTGTATGAACCATGAATCATGTCTCTAGTGCAGGTTTACACATTGGGCCTCCATCAGAGAAGGAGTAATGAGTGAATAAAATTCAAATAACTTCAGTGCAAGGCACGGCTTTAATTTAAAGTGGTAATGAAGCACTCACGGAGGTCAACATGTTTCGCTAAAAGGATTTCCTCCCTTGAGCGTGATCCTGTGTGTCACTCCATAAAAAAGAGCTGTAATAAAGAAATACATCAAATAATTCACTACTTCAGCCAGCTAGCTTTAATATGAAGCACCATGAATGTTGGGCTTTGGGCTGACAGCCAAAGTACCACTGCACAAGTAGCCTACATGCGAAAGGACAGCAGAGTAAAATTGCAAATTATCACAAGTAACTGCAAAAAAAAAATGGTTATAGTTTAGACCTGTAGCTATCCATCAAGTTAGCTCGCATTAGCCATGTAGCTGTGACTCAGTACAGCTGTTCCACGAAGTGCAGCAACAGAACTTTTGCTTCTTTTTCTATTGCATTCCTCACATAACATGAATCTTGTATAATGCAGGCAAAATCTATTTTAAAATGACTAACCTATTGTAGGCTGCAGCATAAATAAGGCAGAGAAGCATCATTACCTGGCAGTAGATTGGAGTGCATCCTCCCTCACCTTTATCATTGAACAGCATGGTCATGGTAGCCAATATATCCTATTACATAGATTACTCAAAATGTCTTACTTGGCTGAAAACATTGCCCTTGGTTATTTTATACTGTATATCATTGCACAGTTAAAATGAAAAAGATTGTGATTATGATTCTCATGTTCTGATTACACCTAAGGTCGGGGAAGATTGTTGACATCTATAGACACTCATCACTCCGCGCTTGCTTTGACCTGAAGAAGATCCCTTACAGGATCAAGATGTTTATTCATTCTGAATCTCCTGAACTGTATTATTTTCACTCTGCACCAAATACAACCACGTGCGAATAGACCTGCAACTTTATTTACTTTCTAAATTAGAATTTCAAGCGAGAAAGTTCCTAGCTTTATATCCGCTTGCAATTTACATATGAAAAAGGTGTGAGGCGCACTTTTATTGACAGCCTATATTATGATTATAGTAATAATAAAGAACCCTGCAGTAGAGTATTTTCAGCATAGCACACTGCATAGAATAAGCCCTGATCAACGACAATTAGACTTGGATTTTCATAATACAGCGCCCTGAAGCTTGTTTATGTGTATTTGAAATCCTGAAGCGCACAGTAAGCTCCATACAGTTATTAGGGAGAAATACCCATTTTGGTTTTACATGTCTGCCTTGATCCCTGTTGCAATTATTTGAACTTGGTTTTATAAATCAGATCATTGTTTGCTCATTTAGCCAGCCGTGTACCGCATACTGCCTCTGACTAATTTAGAGCCAGAGGCAAAAAGGCTGCCAAGAGAACGCTACCAACACTCTGCTGAGCTCCGGTGTGTGGGCTTGGCCATTGAATTATATGATTTTGTTGACAACATATGAGAAATGACTACTTTATTGAGTATAATATTAATCTGCTGGAATGCTTAGGGGGATCCCCGAGGGACAATGAGCAAAAAGCTCCGTAGGTCTGTTCATCCTTTGTGGAAGAAAAGACCGTCAAATTAAAGCTGACAGTCTGCACTCATTACCTCATCATGACTGTGTCATTTCATGTTCAAAGTAATAACGTTATGGCAGCAGAATATCAAACAACGTGTCGCTCTCCAAATGGTTATGAACCTCACATTATGGATGGAAGGTGTGTTTGCAGCCCTAGGCAGCCAGAGTCAATTTCTATAAACCAGCTCTATACACAAGTTGAAAAATGATCCTAAGATCAAGTTGAAGATGGTGTCCGAGTCCATTTTTAGAAATGACACCCGAGGGCATTATGATGATAAGTTGCTCGACGTGTAAGAGGAAGAGGTTGCTTTTAATTCAGTTGGGCTTTCATTTAGCATACTCTAATAACGCTTCAAGCATGTCTGTTCATCCTATTACATGTTCTGCGTTTATCTTATCACCATCTCTTTCATGTGTTAATATAGCATGCTTTCCATACCTGCAGTTTCAATACGATGCTAAGATGCCGCAAAGTTTGCGCGCAGTGGAAAACAAACTTAGTTACATGTTTGACAGCTGTGAGTATCTTAGTAAATAATATAACAAATGTGTCTTTTATGACAGTGATGGATACAGACAACACATCTCATCGTTTAGCAACAATAGTCAGAAATATGTTACAAGTCATTTGTTTACAGTCTTGGATGACATCATGACTGATGTAAATGAGATTGACACTGTAGGTTGGGTATGGAGAACACATTGATAATCTAATGTATTATATTGCAGTTAAAATGTAATGATTGTTGTAAATATGCTTAATAAAAAGTGTGGCTGCGTGATGATAAAGCGTGCTTGCAGTTGCATAGGTCAATCTTCATTATAACTAATGTTTTAATGTTTTACTTAGAGAAGAGAAGATTAGTGTAGAGTAGCAGGTTATAATGCAGTTGTAGTATTACTGAAGTTTAGAGAAGTAATTAGCTAAGAATCTAAAGTCATTTTCAATGAAGCTGGTTAGTTAAATGTGTTGAGTGATCAGTTTGAATGATTATTAGTGAGTGTGTATTAGTGACTTAGTGACTATTATTAATGACTTGGTATGGTACATCTTTTTTGTTTGTTTGTCACACATTTTTATGTCTTAAAAGTGATTTTACATGGGGGCACCACACATACACACACACACACACACACACACACACACATGTGCAGTTCACCAAGGACCCAGTAAAAACCCTACAGTCATGTATCAACTTAAGCAGATCTAGAGGGATCTAGATGCAGGTGCTTGCCCTGCTGGCAAGCAAAACGCTGCACACAGAGATTGAAGCAAGTGAGCAATGAGCTTTTTTTTACTAGCTTGACTCTGTTGCTAGATTCATAAATCACAAATAGTCCCCATATTCATTCAATTGATTTATATTGAGATATGAAATGCTTGGGGTTTCTGCAAATGTTTCTATTTTTCTTTTTTTTTTCCCAATTCCAGATGTACGTACATCTTACATCTCCCTTCCCATTTTGCTGTCACTTGAGCTGAATGGATGTTCAGCTCACAGTTTACATGCAAGGTGCTTGTGTGGGAGTGGAGAAGAAATCAAAGCGCTATTCAGGGACACTCAAGAAGCTTTAGCGGTAATTTGTCAAGCGGCATGACTTTTTGATTGCTGCTTAGATTCATCTGCCATAGGTTTTTTGACGTGATTTTTTGTCCTTTTATTGGGGGGCTGAATTAAATCATTTTCTCTCCATCAAAATGTCAATATTTTGATGGCAAATTGATCTCATTTGAAATAGGTCGTCATTTTGGGGAGAAAAACATCAAAGATGGGAGGTGGGGATGACAGAGCTTTGGAAACAGCAATGAAGCTTTGTCATTGCCAGGCTTAGTCAGTTGACTGTATCTAGGAAGTGCAAGAGAAGAGTGGCACTCCTCCTCCTCCTTTGGTCGTTTGACAACCTCACCACAGGTTACTGGCGTCTAACTGAGCTGGAAATGCTGGGGTGCGCTGCGTTGCACCGTGGGGTCGAGCAGAAGGAACAGATAACAGCAAATGAAGGCATAAGTCACCTTTTAGCCCGCTGTCCGCTGCCTAACCACATAGATTACATAGATTACAGGCTGTGAGCGAGGGCCGTTGCACTTTAGCACCTCAAATGACTGGAAGACAGATATCTGAAGTGGTGAACTTGTACGACGTGTTGGAATCAGCTATCATCATGAATACTGCTATCATTATACCTCAGCTTCTCTTATTATCTCCGTTCCACAGCCAGAGCCCCAAAGTAACACCCCTCTTGCACGCTGACTGAGCACAGATTCCTCTCCACATGGCACACTATAATGCCTCTTGAAGGCAAGACATTATTTTCAATTGCTTGTGGAAAAAAGTCTTAATTGCAGACAAGTGAAATCACTCAAGAGCATTACCTGTGTGTGTCTGTGTCTGTGTGTGTGTGCGTGCATAGGTGCGCGTGTACGTGCATGTTTTGCTGAGGTTTGTGAGTTTAGTACACCGGCAATCATAATTTAATTACGTCTTAATTTAATCCCACAATCAGGCAATGGCAAGTGGGATATAGCAAAATGAATGTCAGAACTGTGTTTCCCCACAGGCAGATAAACCATGCGCATGACAAAGGGTAGCGATTCAATTATGACCATAGTGGGGGAGCTTTTCGAATGATAAAAGCCATTCAGATGCTCATACACACGATCAGTTCCATCTCCCTTCATCCGAACCACTGTCAGGGAAGCAGAAAAAAACCCAGCACCACTCGTAGATCAGTGTTTAAAGTCGAGATGAAATGAAAAATGCATTTTTAACCATTTTAGATCACATCCCGGTCATATTGTGCACCTATTTAACAATATATGCCAAAAAAAATACAAAAAATCAATTTCTTTGTATTCTTATATCAAAATCCAATCATGTTTTCTTCCTGTAAAACAAAATATGCCGTGTGCTTACGTAAGCATGAACCAACCAATTTCAACCAATAATATCATGACATCCACCCACCAATCAATCTTCAACCTCTAGCTAGCCACACCGGTCATATAAAACTGCACTTCACCGTTTCTGGGTCGTAGCTGACAGAGCAATATGGAGAGAGATAGGAAGAGATGTGTGTTTGGATATCAGTGGGAAAAAACTTTGTTTTCATTTCCAAAACAATGTCGCTGAGGTCTAATTCATTCATCTCTACCTTGTCCTCCTCCTGATCTAACAACAGGTGAGGGAGGTGTGTGTGGAGCCAACAGTCCTCTGTAGCTCCGTTTCTCTCTGTAGCTCCGTATCGCGCTAAACTCTAAGCACCGCCCTCTGTTTAGCGGTTCAATCAAATGCGAAGGATTTGATTTAAATCCCTCTTGTAACTGTACACCGCTCAAATATTCCGTTTCACTGGGAAATACGTCATAGTACAGAAGCTAAAGACGCTCTAACTTCCATTTCAGTGGGACTTTAACGGCGCCTTTGTCTGGCATCACACTTTTCCTGAGATACACCAACAGACAGCAGCTTGCGCTGGGGAACAGGCGACAATGCGGCCTGTCGTTTTAGTTTGTGATATTCCTCCAAGTCAGTATGCCGGTAATATTTTGGGCGAAATTGTGCAATTATAGGGCATGGCATGTGGAGATGGTTTAAAACGATAAATCTGGTGGCTGGCAGTGCTAGGTCAAAGGGAGCAGGCGTGGTGAAGTGTTACCACACAGTGTGTCATTACATAGCCCTTGATAGAACATTGGAGGCACAGTATTGCATATCAATAAGTTTACCTGTAATGCAATCTTTAAAGTGCAGACAGTAAAATCCCTTTCTTTGCCTCTCTCTACTCGCAAAAATTCTCCTCTCCCTCTCTTTATCTTTTTTCATAACCGCTGCGCTGCCTACCAACTAGCCGTAGTTACACAACCGCCTCATAAAAAATATAGTGCGGTTCTTCTCATGTAACCAGAGGAGCAATGAAAAGATCGCTGTTGAGACTGAGTGCATGTTGGCATCAGAGTTAACACACGGCGTTTCCTCTCCAATAACACACTCCACTCTACCTGAGATCCCGCTAAATCAGTTGTCTTCAGCGTTGCGTGCGTCTTTATTTTTCAAGGCATACAGTTGAACCAGTGAAATTAGTATATAGTTCTTTCCACAGTGCATCACAGATCAGAGGCACATGATAAGTTTTAGTCACAGCTGAATCCTCTGATACAGGCTGAAGCGTGGAAAAGCCTGACAGTGAGCGCTTTTGTGACAACAAAAGAAAGCACAATAGGAGTCTGATGATATCTATGGATTGCAGACTTTCAGAGGTCAATGCATACCAAGAGCATTCGTTACATATTTGGTGACATTTGCAACATCTTAATCTGTCCAAGTAATCTTGCCACCTGGAAAATGGGCGGACATTTACAAAAAGGGTTGCAGGCTTTTGTTTTCTTTTGTCTTTTCAGACGATTTGGCAGAAAATGCCCACTTATTTATACATATCAACTCAACATGCCAAGGTAACGACCTATACTTAAATTCATTCTCTTGTCATCTGGAAATTATGGATACAATATCTTGTGTTAACCAAAATTATAGGAAAAGGGGAAATCTGTTATGACTTACTATAGGTGTACCTTTGTTTTGAGCTAAAGAACAATACCGTATTTCCTCTAATATTGGCCCGGGCCTTTATTTACCTCAACTGCAGAGGGTACCAGGCCTTTATTGGAAGCAGGCTTATATTAGAGACAGGCCTTTATTTCTAATTCCCTCTGTTTGATAAGTATATTTGCTCATATTTTAGTACGAAGCTTCCTTGTTTTCTGATCTGCTTCTGTTGGGGTACGTTAGGTAGACGTTTTTTTGGT
The DNA here is from genome assembly GCF_048128805.1 of Centroberyx gerrardi. NCBI lineage: Eukaryota > Metazoa > Chordata > Actinopteri > Beryciformes > Berycidae > Centroberyx > Centroberyx gerrardi. The sequence continues at coordinate 26,275,877 of NC_136007.1, read as the reverse complement.
ACTGCAATGCATTACGATAATTACGGTAATCGACGACGGCATGCTCCAGAGACTTCCGCCGGCCGAGCCATCTTGTGGCACTTGTACGTTACTACAAACTACAGTTACAAACAGGTACCAGGAGTTTACCGGTATCCACCGTTGTTTGCATGTAAGCTGAAGCTAACTGAAGCTAACTGAAGCTGGGCGCCGATGTGTTCCCGGTGATCCGGCCGAGATTTCGGCGGGGGTCCCGATGCTGATGCGTCACCGGGCGTCTGGGGCTTGGACCGGGAGGATCAATGCGGCCGTGGGCGCGGTGGAGAGGACAGCGGCGGAGAGAGGAGACGGACACGGTCCAGCCATACACTAGGTTTTGACCTAGTCTTTTTCCTTTGTTTTTTCCCCCGGCCTGTATTTGAGGCCGGCCTTTATTTGTTCGTGTCGACGACGGCCCCGGCCATTATCGGAGACCCGGCTTTTAATTGACTACAGGCCACTATTAGAGGAAATACGGTATCTTTACTTGTGCAGTATGTGACACAATTGTAGTCTAAATTGATCCTTGGCTATGACAGAAAGAGCAAGAACATAGCCACATACTTTCCATAGTTCTGAACTAGTGTTTTTGACAGAAAATAGATCAGTGCAGTGTTTTTAGGAACTTTCTTATGGCTTTTGATGATAACAGTTCCATAAATGATAGATCTCATTGGGCCAGCTGTCATGGTTGTCTCCCTCTGGTGGCTATGAACCAAACACTGGCAAGTAAAGAAGAGCAAGAGAATACTATTTGTATATTTCTTTAGGGAGTTTACTTTGACCTGCAGTAGCAAAGTGGATGTAATATCAATAATTTCATGGATGGGGTTGGTTGTGTACCAGGTGTTATCCTGACCTTCAGGATTCTCCAAAGAGCCTTCCCAGACATTAAAAAAAACATTTTTCTCAAATGTGATTTGGACCGTAATATAAAACCATTAAAAACAAACAACGCATCACTTCATGTGCTTTGAACTCCATCTCTAACTCATGGTGTTGTGAACAGCCATGCATTCAGATGGGATCAGCTGCTCTAACACCTTGCCAGAGTATTGCTGGGGAACCTGTCAAATTTGACATCATGTTTATTTCAGTTAACAAATCCTAAAAAAATAAAATAAAATGCGAGCAACAAAACAGCAAAGGTGTTTTGTATCACTTTTAAAAAGCGAGGTGTCAGAGGCATTTTTTACAACAGTAAAGACCGCCTGCTCCATCGCCTCTCACCCATCATGATTTGGAAGTCACTGCAGAGACCCATTACCTTTTTAAACTGCATCGAGGCAGATATGGTTTTATGAAAAGGCAACACAGGGAGTCTACGCTACTGTACTTCTATTCTATTATATTCATACTATTTGCTGTTGTATTCATACAAAGGATATCAATCTATTTTAAAATCTACAGCAAATATAGCCTCATCGCATAATGATACATAGGATATCAATAATTATCTTTGTCTAAAATGAGAGATTCATCTGGTGAACGAACCTTGTTACAGCTCTGTGACATTCCTTCACACTGTAGTCATTTCTCTCTTTGTAGCTTTGGTAAATGAGCTTCTACTTACTGAGGTGATGTGGAAGAGGTGGAACTTGGGAAGTTGCAGCTGATAGTCTATTTAGGAAAAATATGTCCCTATAGAATATATTAATTTGTACTTATTCATTTACTTGCAAGTAATAGCAAATAGAAAAGACTTGGAATTTTTTTGTCAGTTATGTGTATTCAGTTTCATTCAGTTTCATATTGTTGAAAGTGGGAGACCACACCGTGTCAAAAGCACAACATCCTCCTGTGCCGAAACAAACGCCTTGTCATTTCTGAGGCGTCGCCTTCCTGGCGGGAAATCATCTTTCTACCGGCTTTGCATTTAGCAATGTTAACTGTCACACCAAGCCAAACCTTAAAGTGCTTGTCAGTCGCTCCGCGGTCGTCCATCGTTCCACTTGGCTTTGTAAATGGAGCAGTGTGAAGCTGGAGGTACTTCATCACTCGCTGCACGATGTAACTGATGATGCGACTCAAGCTCACAAAAACAATCCTGGGGGCGAGGATGAGCAGATGTATGCCAAGCACATTTGAATAATGCTCCTAGATTCAAAGTTATGTTTGTTTTGGGTTTTTTTTGTCTTTTTTGCACATTTCTAAGAAATTTGGAAATTGCTCCGGGTTACTTTTACAGTTTTAACTGATGCCCAATTATTAAGATGTATGGCTCTTTCATTTTCCTTTACACAAACAACAAACAATAATTGGAAAGTTGGTATTGATAAATGATGAACAGTTTTTAACCAGCAGCTAGTATAAGTCACTGTCGGTCGATCGGTCGGTCCCAAAAATTTCAAAAAACTAGAGGCTACCAATCGACTCAGCCATGGTCTCATTTATTTACAGTAATTATCACTATTAATTTGACAATGACATATTAATGTTTTTAAAATGCTACACGTAGCACCTTTACATTAATGCTACTATTAATCAAATAGAGACCTTATGGAGGATCTTGTCCATTGCTGACAAGTAGATTTTTTTGCTCACCCTGGCACATACCATAACCATCAGCTGTCTGCACACTTCATCCCCCTAGATCCTCCCTCTTTCCAATCTCCATAGCCAGAACAGCAGCTTTCTCTTGAGGGCGGATCCAATGACCCCGAAGCACCCCGACTGATCATAATCAATCCTTGGCCCCAGGATACTCGGGATATGGAGTTCAGATAAAGGCTGCTTTTTACTTAGTGGCAAAACACACAACAAATTGGTCACTTTTCAAAGGGTAACGCTTTGGCATATTGAAAATAGATAAAGAAATTAGCCATGTTTACAATATAAATGGTAGTGCCAATTGTAGTGCCAAAGTGATTCATGAAGGAACAATGGTGTTAAATAAGGAATACCAGCAGCTAGTAATCAAACTCCCACTCTGGGCCATATTTACTAAGTGTTTGCTGTGGCGCTAATCCAGCTGTCTGCATAATAAGTACTGATTTTGATCTAGTAAAGTGTGCGCACAAGTAGTTTGCACGAGGAAATGGAGTAGACTTCAGTTAGAGTAGACTTTACTGGAGTAGACTGCAGGAGACTTTTAGTGCGTTTGACCCAATTAATATGTATTCTGAGGAGTTGCAATGACAGGGCACAGAAATCACACCCATTGATTTACTAAACAAAAACGTGCATAACTGCACATGGTATTTAACAGCCAGAGGAAGCTCATCCTAACTTCTCACCCTGAAAAAGCCATGGCTGCCGGTTCAAAGGGACAACAGGCAGAGAGACAAATAAGTCTTGGAGAATTACTCTCTTTCAAATGTCAGCGGATGAGATTAAAAGAATTTGTAGATTGCCAAATCATATTTATAATAATAACGAACTGGCCTCTGACTCAGCTACTGTGGGGAATCACAGTCTGTTCAGTGTTAAAATGGCTTGTCTCATGTCTCACCTGCTATGTACACTCAGTACTTGTGCCTTGGGTATTCTAATTGTAAAATTGCACCTGACTTTATTTGCATAAGTATTCTTAATAAATCAGCAGTTAAACTGCAGAAAGTGAACTTTTGCACAGAGTAGTAATTAGCGCGCCTCGTAGTAAACGCGGCCCTCTTTGTAGAAATTATCAGTGGCTTTCTCAAATACATCGACAGGCTACAATTACTGGCCCTCAGCTCCAAGACACGGCATAATGGAGAGTCCGTTGTTAATCTACTGGCATGATAAGCCTTACTCGGGGTATTAGTTATTTCCATTGTGCATCACCCATTACATTCTGGCTGTCACCACTGCCACGCACCACTTGCCACAGCGTTTGTATCCATCTTCGCTAGATAAGGTAACAAATAAACAGAATTTATAAAAACACAAAACAAAACCACCCACCTCTTTTGTGTGTCTGCTGCAGCCTAGAAAGCTGCCTGCTGCCCAGCCCCGAAGCTGTGTCCTCTCCCTTTTTCTTGTGATAATGGAGCACATTGGTGTAAGACAGATAAATAGGCGGCCTTCTCCCCATTCTGCCGTGTTTATTCTGTGGGAGTTTTGTTTACCTGTTCCAGATACCATTGCTAGGCTCCCTTGGCTTTTAGATCCACTCAAATCCGAATCGATGTTCATCAGCAGGGGCCAGAGGTCACTGTACAGACCTGACAATTGTGCACAATTGATTAGCATCCACCCAGACTAATTCAAACTGCATATGGCATTATCAATACCTGCTACTGACCCAGATTCCGCATTACCGATCACCCGGGCAACGGAGAGGCGGAACGGCGAGTGGGAAGCAGCTGAATGCTGGGTAATTACAACAGAGGGTTGCGGAGTCCCTGACCATAAGATGTGCCGTCAGCCCTTTTGTTTGCTCGGCTGTTTGTTTGTTTGTTTGAACTCTTCCTACATAATGGACTGCCGGGTAATGAGGTCGCGGTGTAAAACATTAGGATGAATGTGGGCAAGGAGCGTTTTTGTTGTTTTTGCATCTCTGTGTATTCACCTGAAGCCTCCGCTGTCACGATATTTAGCTGGCGGATGTTTTGATGAGGATCTGCTGTAGCTTTGCACTGGCTTTCTGTCTGTATATCTAACTAGTCACACTCTTATATATGTTTTAAAGCATTGTGCATTAGCCTAATTTACTGCGGAGCGTTTGTATAGCTGATGCTAAGTGTGCAATTAAGATACACAATTTTTGCTTTTTCTTGCTTTTCTTGGTTTATGGCATTTCATGGGCATCCATGAAATGCCAAATCTATCCTAATCACAGATTAGTAACTTTGATGTGCATCAGTTAATTTTAGCATTAACTTGAATTTTGTAAAATGTTTTTCCTTTACTACATTTTAGTTGTCACACAAAGCAGCACAGCAAAGAGTGAGAAAAGGAGGAGAAAGTAGTTGGACAGATATGCTGTGAGAATTCTATCTTTCTCGTCATGACATTTAGTTATCAAAATAATCTTTTTTTTTTTTTATTATAGTATTCAGTGTTGTTTGAATGTTGTGACATCAAGTTTTCATCTGGTTTTCAGCATAAATAGGATTGCTGAAAAATATCTACCCCCGCCCCTCCCTCTCTCTCTTATATTTGAGGAGCAAGAAAAACAAAACTGTCATGCAGATTTTAGGTTGCAGAACTACAGTTCCTCTCCGAAATGTGAAGGGGCAAATTGTGAGTGAGTCGGAGCCCACGCTAAATGGGTGATGGCAATTACCAGACTGAATGAGGCTGCAATTTTAGATCCATAGACTCTACATCGCTCCTAATCCTCTTTAAACGTTCCACCACCACTTATAGTGGCCTATTGCGTTTCCTTTAATGCCGCTCTCATCTTTTTTTTTTGCCGCCAATTTTTTTTTCAGAATTTTTCTGGCTGATTAAAAGTTGGAAGGGTGAAACAAATTATTAAGAGGTCACAGAACTGATGGAGTTAGAGTTGAATAACTAAATGATAATGACTTTTTGGGTAACTGAGTCCTATCAATACCTTATGTTCCTCTTTGTTCATAATACAGTACTTTCTGCTGGTTAACTGCCATAAAAGACCTTGCAGCATTGGGAGAAGATTGTTAACTGCAATTCTTTGGAAAAAAATTTCTGTAGTTATGAGCTAGTTTGTTAGTAATGCGACACAGTTTCAGATCACAACACAAAAGCTACTCTAGCTTATTATGATAGTAGCTTATTAGGCTTATGCTTACCTGAACAAGTAAGCAGACAAACACAATCCTGACAAAGTACACACAACTCAGGTAGCACCACAGAAGCCAGTGGAATCATCTTACATATGAGATTTGTATTCCTTCTGTTCCTGTTCCTGTTCCCTGGGTCAGAACAGCGACATTTTCGAACATTGTGATTCATAAATCACAGTTTTGTCACTCGACAGTTCAATGAGGGGGGGAAAGGAACATCTAAATGCAGATCTCATGTCATTCACTACAGGGTTGAGACGTGCAAATAGTCAATCACAACTTCAAGCTTGTTTCCTGCTTGTATCATGGAAGATGAGCAGTGCTTCGCTTTCTTTTTAGATGCTCATTTAATATGTCTAAAGATCACGTTTGGACCTGCAAATGGGTAGCTGAGAGTTTGTATATTCAAGTGTGATTTTCTGACAAAAAGTGACCGCCTACACCCTAAATCACGTCATGTTCTCCCCTCTCTCAACAACTGTCCAGGTGCCCATGAGCAAGGCACTTACCAAGACTGGGATACAGCACTAGAGCCTTGTTCCACAGTGCATTGCTCTTGTTCAGTATTCAGAGAAGTCACAGACTAGTGCCACTCAAGCACATGCCCAGCCACTTGAAGCAAAAAGCACTACAACACCATAGATTCCTTTAGTCTAGGCACTGCTTTTTCTGTGCAAAAGTCAAAACACATTTATTATTGTTTCTACTGTGCTGTGGGTAGCCATAGAAATAATGTTTTTTTAACTACTGCACATAAAAAAAGAGTGTCTTGGCTTCCTTTCCCAAACCAGACTGTACCCTTGACTCCAACGAGCACCTTATTTTGCAAGCATTTTTTAAGAAATACTTAAAGGAACATAAAGCAAGGACACGCTCTGGTGTCCTTTTTCAACAAATCAGACTAAAACGGCTATAGGAAAATGGACGTGGTGCACCATCTTATTGTCTTTTGATATTCTACCCACACACACCAGTGATTTGACCCACCTCCCTGCATGGCTGCCTGCTACACAAGTAGCATGTTCCATTATTTAACAACCAGTTGGCATGGAAGCAAATAAAAAGCAGTCATTTATCAAAACAAGCTCCCACTCTCATCCATTGTTTGAGCTGTATAATGGTGAGTCTTAAGTATGTGTCTTAAGAATGCATCCTAGTGGAGGATAACAGAGTGAATTGCACTTTGAATGCGCGCATAGTACTTGGTAAAATACTTTGTTTTCAATCTATCTCCTCTTACATAATAGACAGATGTAGGTGAAGGCAAATCCTATTGTCTATTTCACGGATAAAGATGCATGAAACCAGCAGCAGTTCATAAAATGACACCAGTACACCATGGATTACCTTTCTGTTCCTCCGTAACTTCACAGACACCTACTCCAAAACATTTACATTCCCATTTGGATTCAGTTATCCTCACCTGGAGGGCCACTAGTGGATTTGAATTTGCATTCCAGAGATGCAGTAACTCACGACAAATCTTAGGAGGGCTTTGCCAGATCTTTGAAACGAGAATTTCCCCTCTCATCAGCTCAATCCATCTCCATACCCTATTCTAAAATGGTGCTAGTATAGTAGCAAAAAGCAGCAGAGCCTCGTGTGTTAATTTGTCTTGTTTGTTGCATCAGCATTTTATTGCCTGGTTTTAGTTGAATTGCATCCAGTTAAACCTATAATGAACTTGTGCTCATTTCTTTCATCTACATTTTTGAGCATCTCTGTTGCTCGTAGGAAGTTTGATTTATATATATTCCGATACATCATAGCTCAGAACGCTTTCTTGTAATGAAAAACCTCGCTGAGTTTTCCTCATGGTTTTTGCATGACTGCAGCTGGGCCAGGCCACATTAACAGCGACAAGGTTCCCGTCACAAAGAGGAAGAGAAGGAAGTGAGGACAAATCTGACAGAAACTAAGAAAGTAATAGAAGCAAACAATCTCCATCCTCCCGCTACTTATGTTTGCTAATGCACAGTCTCTTTGCAACAAGGCTGAGGAGCTCCGAGCTAATGCATGCTGCTTATGATACACCTGGACAGAAGAATCCTACTGGATGAAAAAGCATAAAAACATTCAGAGGAACCCAGAAATATTTCTCGATTTTGAATTCACATCCGTATTTTTTCCTTCCTCTGTGGTATCAGAGGCAGAAATGCAGAGGTCATATTCATGCTGCCCATTCTCCCAGTGTGAAGACTTCTGCCCAGTCATGCCCTGCTGGTTTCTCTCCACTCTGAAGAGCACAGAGTGTGGAACTAAAGATGACTATGCAGCCTTTGCCCTCCTGTCGGCTCAGCCCCAGTGATGTGGAAATGGAAATGAGCGGACCTCGGATAAATTTGCGCGGGGGCCTCTGACCCCGACACCTGACCCGCGCGGGCAAATGAAGATGTCAGCTCTGCAGAAAATAAAGCTACCTTTGGTGCACAAATCATCTAAACCAGCTTAATGAAAGTCAATCGGCAACGATCTGGAGGACTTTTTCTCGCTCCCAAAACATCTTCCCAGGTGGAAGTCTTTCACCTGAAAGACACCGTGCACGCAAGCTAGTCTTTTTTGAGCGCAGGAAAGTTTTCAAGGCCAGAGATTTAGCAGTGGAGTTAGTTAACCTTGTCCAGAGTCAGCCCTTTTCCCCCACTTCCACGCTAGCCCCAAGACGGTGATGGGTCTCTCATAGCAGCCAATTAGGCTGTGTCATTCCTCGAGGTGTGCAGGCCCCCAGTTTGATAGATCATGCACCAGGAGCATGAGGAGAGAAAGGCAGCCAAGCATGCTCTTAGGTCAGCTCCATCCAACATACACCAAGCCCAGTATCAGTCAGCCAAGGCCCTGTGATCAATGGGGAGGAAACTGTGCAGCTATTATTTATAGGATCACCAGGCCATTAGACCCAACTACCCACTTAGCCTTTGCCACTGACTGTTTCTGTGTGCCAAACTGGAGAGAAGTGGAGATTGAGGATGGCTAGCCAGCCCATATTGTAGGAATCATTCTTTTCATTTATCTCCATCCACACCAAATTTACTCCGGGCTCCAATGCCTATGAGCGCACAGTAACTGTTGAATTTAGAAAGAAAGCAATTGCACCCCATTTACAAACCGCACACAATGACGGAGAGTAAACATTTCATCCACAGCTAAAAATGTTGCACATGTGTTGATTATGCTCGGGCTATCCATTGCAAATTGGATCTTGGCAGAAAATTTGACAGATGTATTAATGGTTTGTGGGTTTGCTAGTAACAGAGTGATGAATTCACAAGCAATGCACACTTGCAGTGTTGAGCCGCAATCATGAAAAGGTGGCGGTGCTAAGGCATGATGTGGACTCAGCTGTGCAGTTAGTCTTGTGGCACAAAAGTTCAGGAGGCCTATGTGTCTCAGGATTCAGTTGTTTCTAGTTGAGAGAAGTCTTTTACTTTAAATTACAAATACAGTGAACATTAATGTCACTCCGTAACAACAAGTCTATCAGCTTGTTGATGGGATTGACAGTTGGTATTAATAATGTCCTTTCAGCTAGAGCGATGCCTGACAATAGAGCTGAAATGCGTCATCCCCTTTTTCAGTGGCCTTTGTTCAGAAAGTACATTTCCCATTAATTTTATCCATAGACATTTTAGAAAATCCTAATATAAGGAGTTTTAAGCTTTGAGCCAAACCAGCCAGCTACGAGATGAGTCATGAGCTTACAGATTGAGAAAATGTATGAAAAATGGAAAAAAAGGCAAGGGTACAGCACTATACATAACCTTTTTTGAAATAGTCATCCCATACAGCATTGCCAGTGGCGTCATCAGTTCTTTCTTCTCCATATCTTTAAAACAGACATCATGTCTGACAGCCAAAGCAGCACCAATACAGGTTGCTATGGTGGGTAAACCCTCTAAAGCTTGTGGTAATATAGTATTTCACAAAGAACTCAGGAATAAAACATGTTCTTGTGTTTGTAGAGCACCAGCAGTGCATTGGAGAAATGGGTATAACGGGTGTATTGAGTGGCTAGTATGTGTGTCATAGGCTAAGGCTAGATACCTTACTGTAGCAGATATCATCACTAATGGCAGTTGAGCTGAATGATATTTGTCATGTGTCCAACAGATGACCCGGTCCACGAGAAAACTTTTGAAGGGCTAAAGTGCCCCAGCATGACATGTGAGCCGCAGCATGCTTAATTTTTTCCCACCCCCTCAACCCTCCTTGAACTCTGCGACTTCATAAGTTAATGAAAGGCCTATGGGTATTATTTGCAAAGGCACCTTCGTTTCTATGTGTCCAAAAAAGTTAGATGATTTTCAGCCGAAGCACTAATCTGACGATGGTTTTCCTCCGGTGGGGTGAGTGTTCAAGGCCCACACATCAGTGAAACTGTGTCCATCACACCCAAATTTACATGTTACAGATATTCTGACAAATCATGGTACTGACGCAAATGTGCTACTACTGGGAATAGTATTGAAGAAATATTTGTCAGCAATCAACTTGTCTTTACCATGGAAACTATTCTGACAGCAGCTATTGATATTGACTTGTTTGTTTCTATGTGCAGCTCTGTAATTGATTCATATTTACTACATTTAGATTTTTTTGTATCTAACAATAGTAGTGTAGAGGCAAAGCCTGTAATATCTTCCCTCCTCAGTGAGATGTCTTCGCTAAAAGACATCTCTAATTGTTGAAAACTGTATAGGTGAATTTAACGGGGCAATAAGTATGATTTTTACTGCCACATAGCACAGAAAAAAAAACAAAATATATCTGTGGGCGTTGACTGTTGTTGATCATTACCGATAACTCAACAATTAGGACTTCACCAAATGCTGAGATTTCTGGCTTTCAAAACTCACTTTCTGACTTTCGAACAGCGTCACAATACATTTCCCTCTCAAGCCAAAAGAGCAAATGAGAAAGCAGTATTATTATTACAGACATATTACCTCTTCACTAGACTGTCATTAGCTAGCTTAATCGTCTCTATTGTGGAAATGTGACTTTTATATTTCTGTCAATTACAGGCTACTGTAACTTTTGTCAGAGACGTCTTTAGGCACTCAGTAGAGCGCACACCTCCGCCAACGCTGTTCAGTTGTCAAGATATGCCAGTTCCACATGTCAGATTTTCACCAAAAGTTAATTTCTTCCAACTTGTTTCACATCAGGAGATGCACACATTTTCCTGAAATAGGACACAAGATATTCCTTTTCCAATTTTGGCCACTTTTAAGCATTTTAGTCGATTATCACAACACTTCATGGCCAATCAGCAGTATATCTGTTCAGCGATCATTAGTGCTGCCCTTCTAATACTGGACCAAGTTTTGGAAAAATTGGCAGGGCGGATATGTCTAAACCGGAAATGAGCGCTCCAGTGCCCGTGTTGTTTGATTGGGCCAATAATGAAGGGTTTGCCTCTTCTTCTGTCTGCTGATAGGCCACAAAGTTTGATGGTGTTACCTGAATCCGTTCAGAAGTAATATGCCTTTTAGTGAGAAGCCACGTCCACCGCCACACCCCCTGAAAAACCTTTCCATAACGTTTTGTGCAAATAATGAGCCACATTTAAAAGCAAAGACGTTAATAGTTTTTTAAAAGCAGAATTTGGTTTGGACTTGTACTTTTGTCCGAGTATTCTCCCACCTACAGAATTCACACGTTACCCCTGTGATCTTAGGCAGTTCAATCAGTATATGTGAACATGAACAAATCTCCCAAAGCTATATACCAAAGAACAAAGTCCTCTGATTCTGTGATATCATCAAAAGACAAAAGTTACGCTATTGATAATAACTCAGAGTCTGACTTTGTGAACTCAAAGAACGTCTGCAAGTTCTTTTAGATGTAATACTAACTGGTTTAAACTAGAAAATATGCTCAATACTCCTGCAAAATCCTCTCGGGAAATGTCACTTTAGTCTGTATCCCATTAACGGGCTACGGAGCAGGAGGATTTGTTTCTCGATGACATTGTGGGTCTTGTCTCTTTTATGTCTCCAAATTTTGGAAGGTTTTGTTCATTTTCACCAATCGAGACCAAACTGTCCACGAGATAAGCATCGCAGCCTTTAATGAATTTGGCCCAGAGTGGACTGATAAATGAACAGGATGATTCCTGAAAAATGGGCCGGCTACTCACGCTGGGTCTCCTGAGCCTCGGAAAACGTCGGACATGTAAAAGCCATTAGCAAACTTAATACATTAGATTAGCCACTTTAATTTTGTAGATTCTTTGTTGCAATAAGGAAATGAAACACGGGACTCTCTCCTCTGGTCTCCCGCATGTGATTTATTGCATTTGTGCGGGTGCTGTGCGAAAACGTTTATACAAGGCAAGTGGAAGTGAGTGCTCCAGCAAATTTGGCTTGATGTGCGGAGCTGGGAGAGAGTTAATATTATTCATGGGGGTACTTCCATCCCTGGCTTGGCTTTGTGTCCGGCTCAATTAAGCAAAGCTCATACACTTTCTCAGACACTGAGCCTCGATTATCATCAGAGGAGCTACTGGCCACATCCCACCAGCCTGTGGTCTGTCTCTCTCTCATCTTTGTGTATTATGTGAAAACAGACAGGGTAGGAGGGGGGGTGGAGGGGTAGGGGGCGGTGTTGTTGAGCTAACTGACCTATTTTAATGTGTCAATTTGGGACACGGCGGGAAACATTGGGTGCCCGTGTGTGGATGTTTCTTGGCCATGTCAATTGCTCTGGGCCCGCTGAAGCTACCTTTTGGGACGAATCTCGTATTCCCCAAACAAGTGTTTCCTCCTCTTATTTAAGGGCCCCCTCGAGGACAAGAACAAGCAAAATCTGACTCTGCCTCGTGACCCAGGCGTGACCTCGCTGAGCTTGGCGGAGATAAAGTGGAGCAGTGATGTAGCACACTCATCCTGAAACACTTGGGACGTTTGAGTGTTGTGAGAGCATTGTGTCTGTATGTACTGTATTTGTGTGGCTAATTTAAGCATGTGGATTTACTACGGGATTTTGTGCAGCCAGTGAGCCCGTGAGCATTGTTGTGTATATTTTATTGTTGGTGAATGAAATGTGTAATCCTCGGACCAAAAAGTCTACCTGATGCGTAACAGCAAGAGCCGGTTTTCTACTGGTTCATTAGCGATAGAAAGGGGGGGGAAGTCACTGATAACTATGTGATGATGAACAAGGACACACAGTGTAGACATAGATGTGACTGACTGACTGACTGTCTTTCTTTCTTTCTTTCTTTCTTTCTTTCTTTGTCCATGAGTTGCTTTGCCCACCATGTGATGACCTAAGTCTGAAAGGCTTATAGCTCCCCATTGATGCATATTAGGGATGGTGCCGATACCAGGCTAAAATGGAATATCGGTATCGGAGATTTTACCCAAGACTAAAATCTGATACCGAAAGCCATGAGTAACATGTAAGAAATAAAAGCAAACTGTCTTGAATTTATGCATTTGTGGCACATAGAAGCCTGAATTTCTCAAACAGTGGGAAATACAAAGATTTTATCTCAATAATTTTGTCCATTGACCCCAAACTAAGGAAGTAAGCCTGCACTGTTCAGTAAAAGTAATGGATCGGATCGGTACTCAGTATCGGCCGATACTTAAACTTTCATACTCGTAATCGGTATTGGCATTGAAAAAGTGGCATCGGTGCATCCCTAATGCATATATACATTTATTATGTCTCACTGCATGAAAAGGGGGATTTCTAGAAGAAAACAGCTTAGCAGACTATTAGAGTTGTCACGGTGGTGTCATTTTGACACCGGTGTTGTTTCCCTCCTCAACACCGGTCACACCGGTTATACCGCCTGTCGCCACTAGAGGGTCTAAGCGCTATCAAAGTCAGCGTCACTACAATGAAAGTGAAACTTATTATTCCTTTCCAAACTCACGTTAACAGCATTTGTAAACGTAACACTTTTTAATCAGCGATTTATAACACTGCTCAACACTCAGGTAGTTAATGTGAGTGCAGTGCAGATTCTGGCACATTGCCCTTCTTTAAGGGGCGATCACACCGAGAAGCGTCGCTACAGGCGCATCCGCTTCAAAAACGCCTCGGGCAAAACAGCTTGATGGCCTGTGGAGCGGGGCTGCGTGTGCGACCGGGTTAAAGACCGCTAATATCAGCTTTTCATCTGTGTTTTCCTCTGTCCCACCGTTCCCACCACATCAAACCGCATCAAAACAGGAAGGAAAGCCCGCCTTCTGCTTGATTTGATTGGTTGCCTGGTCCACATGTGACATTGACGAGCGGTGCGACTCCGCGCCTTGCGCTGAAAAGTTGAGAATATTTTAACTTTTATGTGCGCCTAAAAACCGCCAGAAAAACGCGACGCGTGTCGCAAGAGAAGAGCATGCGCCAGGCGCGCCGTGCCATAGGAAAACAGTGGTTTTGGTGGCGACGCGTTTCTAGCGACGCTTCTCGGTGTGATCGCCCCCTTAGGCTACCATTGGATTGTACTGGACACATTGCTGTCACTAGGTAAAGACAAATAATTAATCCTATTCATCCTAATCTGTCATATTAGTGATCAGATTTAGTGATCAGTATGTTGTTAGTATGTCCATTTATCATTTTGTAGCCTACCTTGAACATGGAAGCTCTGAATATGTGCTTTTATTTTACAAAATACAAAATAACGGTATTCACGGTGTGGGGCTAGTGCCACCGGTGTGGACTCCAAAACCGAATGTCACCGGTAACACCGCCCACCGCAACAACCCTACAGACTATGGTTAGGAGCCAATACATTGACAGCTGATGATGGCTAAATATACTTTGTATTTCTGCGTATCTATTAATAGATATCCTCTGTCATCAGTGCCAATGTGAATGTAAGTTTTGGCCTTACTAACTTTCATGTACTCTGAGGAAGACTGCTCGGTTGCATTTCTCTCTTCATTTGTTTGAAGCATAATTCATATTATTAAAATTCAAACGGAGCCAAAGGCGGCATTTAAAAAATCAGGAGGGTGGTCTCACAATTTAAATTAATGCTACAGCAGTTTGACAGCAGTTCCCCTACTGCTTTTATTTCTACTGCAAGACAAGGTTTTTCAGCAGCGATGACAGGATCACTCCAGTGGCTAAACTCACAGACATTAATTGTCCCTGAGAGTTTTTTAAGCCCGCACTGCCATCCCTACTTTATTGTTTGTTTTATATAAGGGCTTGGAGTATTGAGCTCACGCTGCACCTCTAATCGGCACGATAGCTCATCCACCTCCTTCCCCTGTCAGCAGCCCTCAAAATAGTCGAACAATAAACATAGCAACTGCAGGGTAACACTCCGCCTGACAGGCGAACAAGAGCTTCATGTCAGCTACATGGAACTTTCAGGAATACTGATTCAACTCTTACGTCACCTTTCGTTGCGTGTTCATTTAATCCCTTCTGCACAGTGTCTTTCATATTCAGACAGCGGCTTCAGATTTCAGGTACTTGCTGTGCAGTGTCTTGTCAAGTGTTGGCCTGCTTTTTCATTCATTTGAAGGCTGATCGAGGAAAAGCTATTTGTAATTAAAGCTGCAGTCGGTAACTTTAACATTTATTTAGAAGTAATAAAAATAAATTGCTAGGTTTGGTGGCCAAAGACGAGCAGGATAATATGTCAGAATCTCAGAAACAGCGGTAGCTCCATTCCTCTGCTATTGTCATTTCAAAGTGAAATGTGTGGAAACTCATCCGACCAATGAGGAGAAGTCTGAGGCAGAAGGCGGGACTCAGTCCTATCAGTCACTCATCCTGTCACTCACAGTGTGTTGTTGTTGTTTCCGGAGACTTGATCTCTTCACTCCCGAACTTATTTACAGCAGCTTTAAGACTGCAGCTAGTTAGTTACGCTTGAACCATACGTCTAAAACAGAAATGTTCCCCTTTGCACCACCTACAGAAACTCAAACTGCATCAACAGAAACTCCAAGGAAAAAGATGTGACAGTACTGGACACACTGTTTGATTGACAGGTGATCTCTGGGAAGAGCAGTGCAGAAACACCACAGCAATAAGCGCTTGTCACTAAAGATGGAGAAACAAAAATGAAAAACAAAAACAAGGCTCTTGCAGATTACCACTTAAACGGTGTATGATGTTGCCTTTTCCAATTCATTAATTCTTTGTGCACACTCATCCCAGTAAATCAGAAACTTTCAACTGTAAGATAAGGTGTAAATAAGCTGCTTATCATTTCATTTAGTTCAATCTAGTTCTTAATCAGTTTTAAAATAAGAAAGGGCAAATAAATACTAAACTTTTTAAGAACAAGGAAAGGAATGGAATCTTTAAGCAGGTTTTTTGTACAATATGATAAACATAAGTTCTTCATAACTTGGGTCAAATAAAGCAATGGATTTAACTGATTAAAAAAATCTGATCAAAGGATGGTTTCTAATTCATGGAACTGCGAACAGTGTAAAATAACATTTCAGTGACTTGCTGCATTTCATAGAACATTGCTCATAGTTAAGCAATATGCCAGACCACTATGATAAGGTAATTTCATTTAAATGTGCAGAGTAAGAATAATGCATTATAATATAGGGGCTGTGCAGAAAGTAGTCCTCTTTCACATAGCGATGAACTAATTACAAACAACTACACAAACGCCTGTGTGCTGGAAAAGATCAGGATTCACGGCGACCTCAATTAATAATACAAACAAAAGGTTATTCATCTCGCAGCCTAGTTTAACACAAAAGCCTCTTTCACATTCCGCCTCCTTGCTCTGAGGCATCGCACGGGGTTTGACCTGACAAAAGTAACGCGGTACAAATCGGCGGTAACGCGAGCGGAGCGGTTGTACAAATGGCTCCGCGGTTACAAGGATGCAATCCGCCGATGACGAGTTGACTATTTGAAAGAGTAATGCTCCCTGGAAGTTATCCAGACTTATATATTACAGCTGTTTATTACTCTCAAGTGTTTCGGTGCTTAATCACTCCTGCCTAGACTAAATAAATATATAAAGAGTAGGCTCCCTACGTGCGAGGCAATCATTGCCGCTGCTGTTAAAGTGGAATTACCGCTCAATTTAAGAGTTCACATATGTTATTCCTGTGGGCCGGGGCGGTCGAGTCGATATTTCTGCGCAGCTCGCTCCTAAAGCTAGAGACAAAAGTAAAGATGCTGTGATGCCATACAGATGCACAGTGTGGAGCTGCTCCTGAATATGAGCAGGAGGCTGGCTGACTGTGGGGGCTTGGAGGTTTTATCTCTTTAAAGTAGTAATCTGTGATTTTTTCTTTTGGCGACGTCTTTGATGCTGAGCAGTCATTGCTGTGGTGTTTCTTCCCAGAGATCACCTGTCAATCAAACAGTGTGTCCAGTGCTGGGACGTCTTTTTCCTTGGAGTTTCCTTGAGTTTCTGTAGGTGGCGCTCTTTTCTTTGTCTCCAGTCCAGACATACGGAAAAAAACTGAAGCAGCAAAGACACCCGGGTGACCGAGACTTTACTAGTCTGAGCAGAAAATAAAAGAGCAGAAGGTTGTCACTGACATTTCCTGCCATCTTAAGCATGACTTGGCTGTTCTGCCATTTGGACGGAGGCTCAGATGCCCACAGGCTAAAACAAACACATCCAACAGCCCGTTTGTTCCTTAAGCCAACACTCAGCTAAACAGACTGGTGATAAGCCTGGGACAATGTGAGCAATCTTTTTAATGTACCTTACACTGCGTGACCTTCACACAATACTATGACATAATGCACTTTAGCTCTGCTGTTTTATACAGTATGGGACCCCACCTTATTACATTAAGTGACGCTTCATTTATGTGATGTAACTGTGGGCTGAATGGAATAGAAATTGGCCATCGTAGCAGCTTCATCCGCTGTGCTTCAGTTAACATGTACGCTCCTGTGAGGAGTTGACTTCAGATTTAAACTTTCTTTTGAAAGATGTAGGTTGATGAAATTTTGATCATATTCTGCATTAAGAGCAGTGCGTAAAAGTCTCAAGTAATCAGTTACCCTCTTTTAGCGGTTATCCATGTGGTTGTAATATACCACTCTAATCCTGGGATACTCACTAATCTAAATTGTATCACTGTGGCTTTTTGAGAGAAGGTTTGAATGTTAAGCAGTGAGCCCACTGGTGAGTTTTTGTTGTTTGTGCTGGAAGGAAACACCCGCTGGCGTTGGTATTTGCGGTAATCATCAAGTGCCTTTCCTGTCTTTCGCAGCTTTGGCCAATGCTAATTCTTCACTTAAACCAGATTCTGCTAATAATTACGACGTGATATATTTGAAAGGAAGAAAAACAAAGATTGACTGTCAGTCTTAATCATCCTAAGAAAAAAATCACGATAATGAGTCTGTTTTCCGCACGCATTTGAAGACTATATAAGCATTCTTGCCTTTGACAAGCTTATAGCCTCTGCAGGCCAGTCAGGCTAATCGCTTGGAGCTCTGTGAGGTGCAGTTATATCCTGACAGTTGTAATTGTGCCTGCACGGGAGATTTAGATCAAATTGAGACCACAGGTACTTTGTTTTTGTTTTGTTTTGTTGTTTTTTTTTTTTGGGGGGGGGGGGGGGGGGTTTGGGGAGTAAATGAGCTTTTAATGAACAGATTGCATAATTGTGTTATTGAGCTTGCTACATTTATTTATGTCACTTTTTCCTCAAAATTAGACTTCCCTGGGCGTTTTGCACTGGTGTGATCCTGTCATTCTCAAGTGTCTCCATTCAAGATCAATACTCAGATTTCTTTCATAAGTTAGATGTATCGTGGAAGTTGGCAAATTGATAAGGAAGTGTTTTGTTAAGGCTAAGATTTTAGATTTTGGTCAAACTGTCCATCGTATTTGCGCTCCCATGCTTTCCAAAACCCTGTGATATGATGCCCTATGCACAGTGTGTTTTTTCAATAATTGTTTTAATTGTGCCTGCTCATATTAAGGGGAGATGTGGACACAGTTGATGCGCAGGGTATTTTCTTTACAGTCGTGAGGAGTGAATGAGTCTAGAATGGGTGAATTGCGTGCTTTTGTTTTCGAGCCTGCATGGGTCATTTGATGTCTTCCTGCAGCTTGGCTATGGCTAGGCTATTTTGCACTGGTGACCACTGTTTCCAATATATCTGCATTCATAAGCAGACCTCAGATATCCTTCATAAATTAGATTTGCATAGTGTGAGTGAGAGATTCTTTTTGCTGCCAATTTCTTTGTTCATTTCCAATGACTTAGTAAGTCGTCCGAAAGAATTACTAAGTCATTGGATGAGATAGACTTGGACATTGGCAGCAAAAAAAACCAACAAAAACAAAAAAAATGTCCTTGCCTTTCAGGGCTTTTTGTACTTTAAAGACCATGATAAAGCAGGTTATTTCTGTGTCAAACTTCCTAAGCAAATCTCTGTCTCTATATTTTAAATGCCTCAATAAGCCATTATTAGATTATTGTCTTGTATAAACATGTATTCTTCTTTTTTTTTTACAATTATGTATTGTAGAGTGATAAAAATTGAATTTACTTCAGGCTACACAAGGCATCATTCAGTCTTTTACCTTGAAAGTTTTGCTAGTTATCCATCTGTGTGTCTGACTGCACTAAACAAATAAGGAAGGACTTGCCTTGAGAGTCATGCCTCCCTTTTAGACCGGCTCTTATTACTGACCTGCTCCTCCTGGGAGGGAAGAGGTGAGACACTGCAGTGAAAAACACCAAATTGTCCACCACATCCTTTCAAGGACTGGAATAAGATTCTTTACTTTCAGTTGTGGATGTTTGTTACTGAGGTAATGCTGCTATTATCTAAGAGAAATAGTAAATCGATTTGACAAACATGAATGTCTGTGGTAATAGTAACAACAAAAAGTAATATTAACTTTGGTTGAAGGCCCTCAAATTGCAAGATTCACACTGGAACTAAAGCAGTGATGTAAATAGGTGCGCGTCCTGCGTCTCTGACGCGTTCAAATCCGAAAGGACGCAGTAAACTCACTATCGTCGCGTCCAGGGGACGCACCCTATTTTTTCCTAGAAAATAGTCTCAATCATCGGGAGAGACTTCATGCCCTTGCCGGGCCTGCATCCAATGCTACTTTCGCCGCACAGATTTCATTTCAACAAGGCTACAAACTTGGTAATTGGTAAATAAACTCACGTGGATGCTGTATTCACTCATGTCGATGATGACCCGATGATGCTTTACCGTCCAGGGGACGCGCCATGTCGAAAAAAAATAATAATCCACCGGCCGCGATTTTCTCACCGTCTGCGCATATATCTCGCGCATATCTCCCGTTTTGTTCAGTCTCAATGAGTGAAAGGAAAACGTTTTAAAATGGCACCAAAGAAAAAGATCAAACATATTGCTGGCCAACAAACTATTGCAGGTAGGGATGTACCCGAATCCGAATCCGTTATTCAGGAAAGCACAGATAGGCTAATGCGATGGAAACAGATATTTCTTCTACCCGAAGTTGCTCGTTATTATTCGGGGGAAAAAAGCCATAATTGACATGTCTGTGCATCAGCCACTATGTTTCTTCAAATAGATTCATATCATTGTGGATGGCCACAAGATAAAAATGCCCATTCTGTTTGCAACATAGGACTTTGATTTCACTAACTAGTCGTTTCATTTACTACACATTAGAGGTCTGCAACCCGACCCGAATCTGACGGAACCCGAGACTGTAACGCGCTTGGTCGTGTCTTA
Organism: Centroberyx gerrardi; assembly: GCF_048128805.1. NCBI lineage: Eukaryota > Metazoa > Chordata > Actinopteri > Beryciformes > Berycidae > Centroberyx > Centroberyx gerrardi. Next base: position 26,255,514 of record NC_136007.1, on the reverse strand, counting down.
GCTTACATTAGCTTTGTGCTTGTTAGCTTTAGGGAAGTAGGCTAACGTTACTCCCATGGATGTATTAAACTGGATAGCGTGACAGAGCGAGACGACGTCAGTATTGGGTAGACTGGGAGTAGTTGGTAGTAGCCTACTCAACCCGTTGCTGTAACTCAGTCTCAGTAAAAAAAACAAGGAGCGCCACCCAGTGACTTAATCTGTTACTGCAACCAAACAATGTTCCAAAAGCATAGTAGGCATATTTGCGACTGTTACAGCTAATGTTGGGCTCGGTTGTTTTTTTTTCATGCGTGGAAAAAAGCACGTGTCACACAGGCTGCTGGGCTCTCTCTCTCTCTCTCTCTCTCTCTCTCTCTCTCTCTCTCTCTCTCTCTCTCTCTCTCTCTCTCTCTCTCTCTCTCTCTCTCTCTCTCTCTCTATTCAATTCCAAGGGGCTTTATTGGCATGGGAAACATACGTTTACATTGCCAAAGCCAGTGTGAAATAAAAACAAAAAATGTACGTACAATTAAAGATATACTAGAATAAAGAAATGTGTAACCAGAGCTGTGTAACATTGCAACATTGCAATCAAATATATAAATAGGAGTAGGTAAAATTAACTTAAAAATACAAACAGAAAAATTGTGCTTTTGCTGTTAAAAAAAAATATTATTGGGGACCCACTCAATTTCCCTGGGACCCACTCAAATTACCACCTGTGGGTCCCGGAGACTCACTACATTGAAAACCTATTTACATCACTGCTAAAGTAATGTAGGTGTGGGTGGGGTCAACTTGTGTATGATATTAATTTTTTGTTTAGTTTTTAATTTTTTTCCATGTGAGTTTCAGTCTCCAGGGAAATTGCTACAATACACTTAAATACACATTAGTGATACTCTTTAATTCATCAAGAAACAGTGGCTAGAAATAACTTTTAACTTGAATTTAATTATTGAATCATTCTATTATTTTTCCATTGAATTCTGATTTTTCAATGGAACCATCAATTAAAAATTTTGCCTTTTACATGTTTAAAATATTCATAGTGGAGTAATTGCTGTCAATGTCACTTTCAATTTCTGCTGTTCTAGATGTACGGCTACTAGAGAACTACACTGAAATAGTGTGGAAAATCTTGCAAATCTTTGCTTTGTTTCACAGCATAGTAACACTCAACAAGCCATATATTCCTCATTGATTGTGATTTCTGTGCAAAATGCAACATTTTGTATATCTGAGCTTACTCTTACATCAAATAGACACTAAAGTCCTTTCAGGCTGCTGTCACAATTATTTAAAGATGATTCTTTGGCATTTAGCTTCACATCTTATCTGTACATCTTAAATGAGGAAATTCATGAAGAGTTAATTCCCAAAATTATAATTTCGGGAGAACAAGTCTGTAAAAGTGATGCCAAAAAGCCAAAACCACTTTCTGAAACAGACTCAGGAGCATTGTGCCTCTGACGTTCTTAAGACATCACCAAAGTTACGTTGGCTTATGTTGCAAACAATAACCTTGGCTTTGTGTCCCCGAGTATTAAAGCGGTATTAAGTAATCTATGACCTCTATCAGCGACCAGTAGGAATTACAACATCGACTTTCCTCCTCCTACACAAGTCTCTGGTGTCACCTTGAGCTACAGTGGCCTGTAATGGACACAAACGATAAAATGTAATGGACACAAACGATAAAATAACATTTTCACAACAGAGAGAAGTAAACTAGAAAATTACAGCACCATGCAAAATAATATAATAATAATACTGTTTGGGAGTGTCACACCACGGGGAGTTAAACAGAGTACAGGCCAGGAAGTGAGTTCTGAAAGCCAGACATCTCAGCACTTGGCCAAGTAACCGTTGAGTCATCAACCCCTGCAGAAATATTATGATCATTTTGTGCTATGAGGCAGTACAAATCTTACTTACTGCCCCTTTAATAATTAAATCATGCATACAAGTTTTTTTTTTTGTTTGTATATTTTAGTTTCACTGATTTTTGTAGTTGCACTATCGTGAGAACGGCCTGCTGTACTTACCCCTTGCAATCGAAACTGCTGATGAGCATCGCCACTGGGCTGTCATTACAAAGCTATTACCCTTCCAGTGAATATGAGTGGAGATTTGTATTGTACTGGAATGATGAAGCAGAGAAAAGAATTGCAACCCACAAACGGTGTTCTTCTCCGTGATTCAGCACCGCAGTGACACCATCATGGATCTGATGACTCTGAAGTACATAATGAGAGCTGCCACCTGCCGCTGGCCCATGGCGGTGTTGCTCGACATTCTGGACATGGCAATCATCAATACTCATGTTTTATACAAACTGTGCAAGAATAAGATCAGCCGGTATGACTTCTTCTGGCAGCTGGGTAAGATGGTGCATGCAAACTATATGACGGTTTCTCCTACCATTGCCTTGGAGGGGCGGCCTGAAAAATATGGAAAAGGAGTAAGAAAATGTAAGAAAACCCAAAATACAATATATAGAATATTTCATAATTATATTGTGCCGTGACAATCGTCTTTCCTTTTTCTGTATAAAACAATTTGGAAACAAACAACTCAGATATCGTTGTTAAAAATCACACCATGGAGCGCAGCAATTACATCAACAAGCTAGTTAGTTTATGTCACAGCAACGTTGCTGGAGAAATGGCGGACGGTGCCAGCTCCTCTGAAAGGTCAGAGCCATGTACAAGCGCAAATCAGCCAGCATCAAGCGGCTGGTGAAGAAAACAGCTACGCCTCCCATAGGGTCTGACTCTACGCATCGGCTAATTACAAAATATGACTGCTTATAGAGTTACTTTAACTTTCGCTTAATGCATGTGGGTCTTGTCTCTCTCCCCGCAATGTATTCATGCCGATGTAAAAATGATAAAGTATGGGAAAAACTGTTTCTCTGTGCTAGAATCTTTCCCCAGTGTAAACAAATGTCACCCAGATTAGCTGAACTTCAAAATAAAAGCCACCTACTCGCAGCTCATAGACTTGTTAACACAGGTTTCGGGCAGGTATTGTGGGTACATGGTCAGGACCCCATGGTAACACCTACCAGCGATGACACCGGGGGGCATACCACCCCCTCCCTGAAAAAAAATCTAGATGGGACACTGTAAGGGAAGCTCTCTGTACTCCAAACTCAGCTAAGACGCCATGCCAAGACCAACACACATCACCATAGCTGCTCTAAGTGCTGAGAAAACTGAGATAGGAAGACTTCTAACACAGAAACTGCACAAAACTGTGCCTCGAAACTGTGTTTTATTCCCAGTTGAAAACGGACCATTTCAGCACTAATTAGGCTATTACTCTTGCTTGTGTGTAGTGTTTTATTTCCTTGCCTTTTAATAGAATGTATGAGAAATGTGCAAACACAGCTCTGTTGTTATTTATTTAAAAAAGCGGGACCTTTTGTTTCATATGGATAGTGAAGAATTCATTTTTGCGTGGCTGTCAACAACTGTTCCCCCGGACAGGCTTTTGTGTGCGTCGCGGGGGTGAAAAGGCTTGTCATCAATCGGGGGTTCATCGATCTTCTCTTAGAACCCCGGTGGCCTTTCTAGTGTCAAGCTAGCTCGGATCCTTTGGAAAGTACCGTCATTTGATTTAACGTTATGCAGTCGATCTTCCTGTAAAAGTAGGTGTCACTTTTCGTCAAATGGTGAATGTCTCATTTTGGAATATAACCCAAAGCCTTATCCATTATGGGTTTAGTTGTCTCAATGATGGAAGACCAAAATAAAGATGAGGAAGAAACGACACAGGAATGTAGCGACTTAAGATGCTGACATCTGATAGCCAGCAGTTAGTCATGAAGCCTATAGCATAACAAAACGAAACCAAGTAAACTTTTCCACTAAGGATGTCCCGATCCAATTTTTGGTCTCCGATTTACCCTTTTCCCTGCCGCGGGGTAATTTATCCACTTTTTTCAGCGCATCCTCTAAGGTTTGCTACTTCAGTGTAGACTTCTTGTGTGTGAGAATTAGTTGTACTCTTTCAAAAGGTGTTTCTTCAAGTGCTCGATTAAAGCAGTAGTGTTGTAATTACTTCTGCTGGTGCCACCCATCGAAACACTTGCATTACAAACAGAACAATTAGTTATTTGACTACGTTTGTAATTCCAGACTGCAGACACGACTGCTGCCCAGCTGCTTTCATACACTCCGCCGCCCGGTGGACGATGCTTGTTTACAGCAAATTCTTTTGTACGCAAATTTGCATAAATGGACCGGAGAGAGGGGAGGGATTAAATAAATACATTTATAAATGGATCGTAAATTGATCGAACAACGTGTGGCAGATACCGATACCTCAAAATCGACTCCAATTCTGATACTTGATATTGGATTGATGCATCCCATTTTCCACTATGAGGCTCTTGAACACATGGCTACATCTTCTGATCATCTACTACAAACCCAATATAAGATATGCCTAATTTGACAAACCAATGTTTAACTAAGTTGTAGTATTTAAAGAGCACACAAGAATGGAGCAGTTTCAGGAACATCATCTTTTTAAGTACATCTGAGTCATTAGAAGGTAATATTAATCTTTTAAAGTACAGAACGTGGAAAGAGATGACGGTCGTATTCCTCCTAATGTAGCCACTGATGACACAACATTAAACATTAACTCCATTGATCCACAGTGTAAACAAAGTCCACTGGCGACATCTAATTGTGGAGCAAGAAGTGTCATGTATTTTTAATGATCTGCACACATTAGACTCAGGAAGAAGATGGGGGAGAGGGCAGAAAGTTGTTTGTTCACAGTTAAAATTTCACCTCCCCAATCTCACATCTTCACTTCCCCCTTTCATGGTTTTGAGAGGATTGACAATTTGTTTGGATTAAATTTTGTTTGCCATCTGCGCAAGCGGTGATAAGGGGGGAAATGTATGGTATGTAAAATATTTATCCGTTCATTTTCTTTTTGGCGCTCTCCGGGGGGATTTAGCTGGTGAGGCATATACTTCTTAGAAAAATAATAACCTAAAGCAAACCAAGGTTGTTTTTTTCAGTTAAGGAATTTCAAAAATATATAGAGAAGCATTCCAATTAGCCTTTGAGCGCAGGTGTCTTGCTTATAATACCAGGTGTCTTGGATTGAACAGCAGGTGATGTCAGTATGCCGCTGAGGAAAAAGTGGTAACACTTTATTTTAAAAGTTCCCCGTTGACATGTCAGTTGACTGTCAACAACATTTGTCTCAACTGACAAGTAACAAATATCTATTGACTATCAGCTAGGGAGAAGCACATTCCTACATATTATGTGACTAATCTTAAACCTCAACCCTAACTTTTACACTCTATCAACAGTCTATTGATAGTATTTTCGAGCAGGTGTACCTGACAATCAACTTATAGGTACTTAACATATCATACAGATAGTTTGTTGAACATTTGTTGATAGTCAACTGAAAATACCAAACTGTTTCTGTCTGAACAATTCTTGTTGACAGTCAGTAGAACAGTGGATACACTGTTGAATATCAATACATTGTTGAGAGTCAACAAAATGATGCAGAAAAAGTAGTTATTGACATACATATAGACTCAGACATGTCAATGAGAACTTGTGGGCATGTACAGTGAGACATTTTGCCAACCAGTCAATGGTGCACACGCCGAGTTGACCAAAAAGGCACTGCAGTTGTTTTTCTTCCCATGCTGTGCACATTCACAATGGCTTTTACTGTCTTTTTCCTCAATGCATTTAATGACTATCGAAAGACTAGCAACTGAAATTTCATTTTTTATGACTGTTTTTTTTTTCTCTCAGTCTGTACTCTTTCATCCTAGCCATGCTCAAAAGGCTGCTACTCCCACTCACACAACACGGCGGCACAGATTTTCCTCATGATTTGGACACCCTAAGACTAAGTTCTTAGGAAGCACCGACAAAGGATCCGACTGTGAAGACTGGTCAATAGGGGATTAATGAGTTCTTTAAAATTTCTATGATCATGAATTGTCATGACTATCTTGACATCCACATTTAAGTATTTAAGAGGAAAAACAGATTCTATCTTTTCAGTCCACAAGTGAAAAGACTCTTGTCTTCTTCTTCTTGACTTCTGAAGAAATGCATTTTCTACTTTCGTGGCATGTTTCTGTTTTGACTTGAGAGTTTTCTCTGAGACTTGCGTTGCCGTCTTACAGCCTTATACTTTTTGCACCTTGGCAATGCGTCTCCTTTAGGAAATACAGGCTTCATGGAGGCTTTTTGGGCTGAAGTTACCAAGGGACATACTATATGTATCGCAGTGGAAAGCATGCACGATGTATTCTTTATTCACAGGGTGCACTTAGGTATGAGAGTATGAAAAAGTGTCGGTGCAGTACTTCAGAAAAAGAAGTGTTTCGTTCAAGGATGCCCTATGGTACTTGATAAAACATTACAGTGGTAGAAAAACTGAGCTTCATGGCACACCATCAGCAGGCACGGAAGCAATTGGATTTCTCTTTGCCTCGTGTTAAGTACTCCTGACTACCCTGCTGTCAGCTGCACAGAAACAGCATGAGCTACAGTTAAATTCTGAGTTTGTGTCTTTCTGTAAGATTAAGTCCAACTGTGTAAATGATTTTGTGCCATTACACCATCAGCGAAGGGGTCAAAGGTGCATCAATATCTTTTAAAGTGCAGCAACGCCCTTGGATGAAATGGAAGGAACGGACAAGCTTAAGACTCAACTTTTAGTGCTACAATGATGCATTTGGATGTATGTGGTCAGAAGTATATTAAAACAAAGTGTGAGGTCACAGTTCCAGCTTTGAAAATTGATAACGATTTCAAAATTCGCAAACTAAGATCGTAGGAATTACATTCGGATTCTGTTTTCAGGTGGATTTTCACTTTAAGAGTTGTTAAGACTAATGAGGGCTTGACTTATTGTCACCAAATCCACCCGATCTCAGGTATTTTGATATTGCGTCTCAGAATTGGACAAGTTGTTTCATCAAGAACCAAAAATAGTTGTCCCTACAGTATGTGCTGATGAGTCCCCGCAGATAGGAAAATTGTCTCTTAAAGTAATGGCCTAACAAGGACATCGAGGGTGACGGACTAGATATGCCACTCAGCAAAGAGGTTTGTGTGTTGGATCTCCTCCAAGAAAGTTCCAGCCTTCCAGCTTTTACACTCGGCTGGTTATACATGTACATGCAAGCATGTGTCCTTGTAAGTCTGCTGGTAACCTCCAAATCGTCCTCATGTTGGCGTACAAACCAATTGTTTTCAGCCAGAGATATTATGTTCGTTGCACAGAAAATTACAGCATATGCGCAATTGATAGATTACAAACCCTGAGTTAAAGTAAACATGTTGGATCGTGATAATAATATGTCTAGCAGGCTACATTTTGGTGTGTATACACTGTAAAACACATTTACAGCACAGAGAAACTAATTTACTGTTGCCTTTATAAATATAAACTATATTGAATCCACTTTGTCATAATAAATTGATCACTCATCTCACATACGCTGCGGTCCATTACTCTGAAAGCCATTGCTTTCATGTATTGATTATACAGACACACACACGCACACGCGCACACACACACACACACACACACCAGTTTTTTGTCTTCTTTCCCCATCATAACACCACAAATGCCCCAAGGATGCCATTGACCCTACTGCCGCCACTGAAGTGGAAGTGAGTGATGCCATAACAAAAGCTGTGACAGCGCAAATGGAGCCAAGAGTCTTGCTGCAAAGTGTCGAGCTCCTCTTATATCACCACCATTCTAAATAGTTGATGTTTTAAGTCCCCGGCTCCTCTGTGCTTCCACGGGAACATTAGGCTATTGGAAGATAAATAAACCCAAAAAATGAACAGGAATGAAATCAAAAGTACAATTTCTAGAAAGTAGAATTTTAGTTCCGATTGTCAGCCTCACAGGTTTTTTTTTCCAGCAGTGCTGTCAATACCTGCTCTCAGTGTAATGCAAATCCGTCAGCTCCACAGCTTCACCATCAACATACAGCAGATGTGGTCTGTAGCAGATGTGTTGCTCTGTGGAAGCTGTCCTTGGAGTCAGAGTTCAAAGACCCAGCTCCTGTATCAAAGCAGCGTTTTTTGACTCCTGAAACCAATCTGTTGTAATTGCAACAATGCTCAGCAGTCACCAGTGGAGTTTTGGCTCATTGTCTCAGTCTGTTTGAATGGTGAAAACAAGTGTGTGGGTAGATCAACAAAAGAAGCCTGATAGCTGCAAAATTACACTAGAGAGTTACATTTGCATATGTACAATGTGCTTGTTATTATCCTTATTGCAAAATTGCTAATATTCCAAGTAAGCCGTATACATGATTGGCAGTCGCTCATATGCTATTAATATTCCCATTTAGGCTACATGTTGTAAATCAAAATATTGCTCTACATTAAAATTCCCTCCATTTAGTAAGACAACTGAGAAACTGCAATTATGCTGCCAATGTTGTACAGCTACCTGTATTATTACTTTCCTTTGCAAAATTCTGAGACTGACAAGGCTGATTTGGTAGTCAAGTAAAAAAAAAAAAAAGCAGATGCAAATGCTATTGTCTGATGTGCAGATGTTAGAAACTGTCACAAAAACTCCAATTGAGAAGCATAGTGAGGTGCGTACGAGGTGTATGCATAATAAATTAGAGCTCCAACAAGCCAACTAATATCAGCATATGCCACTTATTTTATGCAGAGAATGCTTACTTAGAATAAGCCCATAATTGAGGTGAGATTAACCAAATATGCTGGTAGTTACATGACCTACGTCATATTCATTGTATTGTTGTTTTATTGTACAGTTTCAGAATGAATCTTATGCATGTGCCACTGCACAATTTTGAGCTTTACATAAGCTAAAGGCTCATTATCCAACTCGTTCATACTCTCCATTTGGGTCTTCCAACCAGCATCAATCAGTTAACGAATCGATTGTTAATTCATTTGTCATTGTCTTTGAAGGATGTTCTATGCTTGTTTCTATTGCTTTGTTTTAATCTACTGTTTTTATGTTCTATTGTCCTATGCTTGTTTTTATTGCTTTGTTTTAATTTACTGTTTTTATGTATTGCACTATGGCCCCGGGGGCACTATATTTCGTTCCTGCTTTTTGCATAACCTGTAAGGAGAGGAATGACAATAAACTGAACTTGATTTATGATCAAATATGCACCTTATCTTTGATAAATATGGCATCTTAAATCTTCTCTTTGTGTGATTACATCCATTTTCTGAAAGCTATAATAATAGAATTATGTGTCACAGATTTGTCTATCAAACAAACTATGTGAGTACTTGATAATTAATTTCAGTACTGTGTTTTTTTTCTCCTTCTCAGGTGTGCACAGGGGGACATCGTCACACACACAGCCTGGCTAAACCGGTCGAGTATACTGTACGCCGGGGAAGACAAATGGTCGGTGGATCCCAGAGTGAGTCTGGTGACCCTTAATCAGGAGGAGTTTACCATCAAGATTGAAAACGTGGACATGACAGATGAAGGGCAGTACGTGTGCGCCGTCCAGACGAGCAGTCGACCGAGAACCACCTCGGTGCACATCCTCGTCCAAGGTAACACACGCTTTTAGATGAAAAAAACAATTCCCTCACTACATATTTTGAGAATTTCTGTACTACAAGTTATTTCCTCTTGATTCGCGACCTGAATCCTCTGCATCTTGAGTTTCCTGTAGTCTTAACTTGGCAGGTGTTTTCGAGTAATATTTTGCAGTAAAAACTACCCGTTGGCAGCTTGGACTCATCCAAATCTTCTGATGAACTTGCCAATTGTCTGAATATGGATGATCAGCATCACACAAAGGCGATGGTGCGTTTTAGGTGTATTTTTCTGGACCGGTGGATTCCAACTATGCATGAGTGATATCTGTGTTATTCCTGCGTGCCAGCACACGAGGGCATAACAGAACAAACCAGAGCTGCTGAGAAAAACAGGGACATGTGTACTAGCTCTCTTTGCTGAACCTCATTTCATTGCTCCACTGGAGCAATTAGGGGCTAAGTGCCTTGCTCAAGGAGAGAGAGAGGCGAGGCGAGGTGGGGGGGGGCGTTCTCATGCACCGTGTTAGGTGAGGTTAATGGAAAATACCAGATGTTAAGATTCTCGGGCTAAGATGATATGCGGAGCTGGCATGGTGTCCTCATAGAGATGCAATATAATGTGTGCTGTGCTGTATGCACATAGCATATGGAGGTGGTTGAATGCTGCCAATTTGATATGCAGATGCTCCATGCGGCCTTATTTGTTACATCCCCATGTCATCCACACCGTAATAGAGGAGGTGATGCTTTACATAAAATATTACAGTGTACTTTTGCAACAGTTTGCACAATATTAGTTCAACCAATGCCTTATCTGTAAAATTGCATAACCATTAATTAACTTAAATTTGCTTTAACTAATGGCTGCACAGTGAGACTGATCAAAAATGCACTTACATATATTTTTAATTTAAAGCAGAACTTCCTTTATGTACTTTATCGTACTAATGAAAGGATTTATAATGAAAGGGTTTATTTTAGTACCCAGCACTCAATTCTTTGTTTGCTGAAAAAAGAATATCCTGTTTTCTTTCATTCACAGTGTCTTTGTCTATAATGACATTTTATTGTACTTTTAACAAGTGAAAACCTACTGCTACTTACATGCTTGTCAGCTGTGAGCATCTTGGCAAGTAATGTTATTGATTTTTTTCTTCTATTACATCATGTCATGGATGTCATGGCTATAGACACCTCGAGTGTTTTAGCAACATGTTTTATTCAGACAACAAAGGGTTAGAAATCTGTTACATATCATTCGTTTAGAGCAGTGGTCTCCAATCATGTGCCATGGGGGGGCGAGAGTCTGCAGGTTCTCATTATAAACAAAGACTACAGCAGCTGATTTCACTGATTAGTTCCTCCTCTCTGGTTGAAGGTGTGCTAATCAGTGGAAGCAGCTGCTGTAGTGTTTGGTTGGAATGAAAACCTGCAGATTATCAGCCCTCCATGGCACATGGTTGGAGACCGCTGGTTTACAGTCTCGCAAATATAACCAGACAAAGCTATTTTTGACCAGTCACTATGCCTATACTTATCTATTGAAGACAACATCACTACCATATTCCATACCATGTTACCTCATCAGATAATGTGTTTACAATCCACAAAATATACAAAATCCAAAATGTGGTCTAGCTCAAGCATAACTACTGCTGCAGTAGGAACAGGAACACAAGTAGCCAATCCCAAGAGTTTATCTTTGTAATATTACCCATGATTCAACAGGAGTTCAAGTCAGCAACAGCCACATCAGCTTACTATCACAGTCATTTCAGACATGAGCAGTTCGACATTGACTTGATTGAAATCTCACAGTCACTTACCCGACATCAGAGCATCTAGATGCCATGTAGCGCTGCTACCAAGCATAAACATGTATTTGAATTCATTAGCCTTTGCTATCGCGATTGAACTCAATTAGCCTTAGCATTACACACCTATGTAATACACACACTCGCAGAATAGAAATACGCTATATAATGACACACTAGCAGCATTCCACAATTGCACATTCCCATCATGCTTAGCTACATTTATAAACAGATGCATACAACACACACATACACAGAAGTGAGTGGCCTTCTGTGTCCTGACCTTAGCCCCCAGACTGCTGTTCAGGGCTTTAATGGACCGCTAGAGCCAGCAGTGCTTGGATGAGAGTTTACGTGAGGGAATCCTAAGTGTCTGCCTGAGGAGACAAGCTGCTATTCAGGGTTCAACGCACAAGTGGGATTTCCCATTATCTCCTCTGCTTGTCTGATTACTGTTATTATTTAAATTAACTGTCCGTTTAGTACAGCGGAATCCAAACAAACAGCATATCTGTCAATTTCAATATCAGACCGAAACTTGAGAAGTGTCGCGTCTTCAGCACACATGAGAATACGGCTAAACTGACCTGTCAACAACCCAAGAATTTTAAACACCAGTTACACATTCATTACATATTAATTATAATGTAATTTCTAATTTATTACTTCGCACATCCCTTTGGCCCATGCGCACACACATGCGTATGCATTTCAGCAAACGGGTGGGGCCGCAGGGGCAGACAGGAGCAGCACCCTGAGGTGCTCAGCATCTGCAGGCTTTGAGTGTGTTGCTGAAAAGCACTTTGACAGGTGTGGACACAGAGGTCACAGGGGTCAAACCTAACATGGATGGTCTCTGCAATCACCAGCTCACCCTCCCTCCACATTGTTTTTCTGATATATATATTTTGTTATGGCTAAGAACAGTCCAAAATAGTCCCTTGATTATTCTGATCTTCATTTTATTAGTAGTAGTAGTAGTAGTAGTAGTAGTAGGAGCAGTAGTAGTAGTAGTAGTAGTAGTAGTAGTAGTAGTAGTAGTAGTAGTAGTAGTAGAAGCAGTAGTAGTAGTAGAAGAAGTAGTAGTAGTATTTATAGGAGACTTAAAGTATGTGATAAGTGTTTGCAAATCCTCACAATATTTACAGGGAAGAGATTTTTTGAGAAACCCTCCTTCATGCTAAAAAGCTCAAATTCTTGGAGGGCCTGCAATAGCCCAAAGTTAGAAACCAAGGAGCCAAAATTCTTATCACCAATGCTAGACCAATACATAGCCTGGAGCTGCTCCACTGATAATGACTAACACAGACTAACTCTGCAGACTACTAATGTGTGCGGTGCAGCATCCAACTTCATAAATTCACTCTAATCCCCTGAAAATCTGCCTGGGTATTGTCCCCAGTCACAGCCGTCCATCTCACGTTATGTTCAGACATCGTTTGCATGCCATTAAGCATTCAGCTGGCACTCCATCCTATAAAAAAAATCAAACCACTTCCAACTGGGAGGAAGTTAATCAAAGTATTGTCTTGCAATATTCTTTGGAGGGTTGTTTATACATGCATAGGTAACTGAAGAAGCTCAAAATTAATTCAGCAAAGTAAATGACACTCTGGTGCTTTGTGTATGGTACTCTACAAATGTGTAATTGTCACATAGTAATTTATTCAACATTCAAAAGAACAAAACAATCACATAGCGGGTGCTTTGTGTTTTTTTTTTGTATGTATATGCAGCCTGATTTAATTATTCTCAAACTCAGCCACTAACTAGATTATTTTATGTATGTACACAAAGTCATTGAGACCCATAAGCACATTTTCTATCAGCGCTCTATGCAAAGAGATTACTTTGCTGTTACACAGTGTAAATTAACCAGCAGCGCTAAATGACATGATCAGTAAAACTGGCCTCATAAGCACAGTGATGTCAACTTTTGTGAGGGAGATAAGCACTTGTTTGTGGTTTGCGAAGAGCTCATTATATAGGATTGGCTCTCCTCCCTTTTTAGCATAGTTGATCAGAGGATCTTGATGCTCTCCAGCATGAATAGTCAGTCTCTGGAAGCGTGCCCGACTATAATAACTTATCCGGTGTCAAATGGCGGTGTCTGATTCAGATGACTTCATTGATTATTTACAAGACATAAGATCTCAGCGGAGAGTTTTCCACAGTAGTTAACAAAACTTTCTTGTGTTTATGTCCAAAAGCCTAAGCGCATACAATCCATCAATTGTGTGCAAGGAAAACAAACGCATAAAGCGGTTTGTATTACGGAAATATGCATCCCTAGATATTCTCTAAAGTCCTCGATTCTGCACAAATAAGAAGTTACTGTGTTATTATTTCTCAGGCGTTTTTTTGGCTTAGCTTAATGTAGCTTTCCACGCTTCCGATTCAAAGGAGAGCCACCGTTTTAAAACACGCTTCTATTTTGATTCCATGTGTGAAATGCCGCTGGAAGGCCACTGATTGTTTCCACTGGAAAGATTAGGGGTCAAATGACTTAGTCAAGAGCGCCTCGACGGTATTTATCGACAGGGGGAGAAAAGGTTCGCTAATTCGCGCTCTACACTCGGATTTTTCGAGCCAGTTCAAGGCGATCTCCTGGTCACTTGTCTGATTGTGTAACCTCAATACCGCTGTTGCCCTTTTGGCAGATGGAGAGAGCTGGAGTGAGACAAGTGTCAGTGGTACTGAGAGAGTAGATTAGGTATATTACAGCTATTTTAACCTCATATGGGTTAATTACCATTTGGTTATTTCATACCATTAAACCTAGAAGCCTACTAAGACCCATGTAGTTGTAGCATCTCATGGATAAATGAACTGGAGGCAAATGTGAAAAGACACTGCCACCCGTTGTTCAGTGTCAAAATTTTATTCTGTGAAAAAAATCATACCTGGTGCATGTAAATGTTGGTATTTTTGGACCACATTTTCAAATGACATTAGGGTGTAGCACTTTTAAAAATGCACACTGCCAAATACTGCCCATCATACCCGCCAGGAATGGTCAATGTTATATGAAGGAGGTCAAGGCTTTTTTTTTTTTCTTCCCATAAAGTAATTATTAGATTTCAAATTCAGAGACTGTGTGTTACTGTACTTGGTTGAATGCTTTAGGTGGCTGCTTCAAAGGCCCTGCACCTGTAACCGCCGCCGTGTGATCTATCAGACTCGATAAACACATATTCTTTGTCTTGCAGTCTCCCAGCCACATACAATAAATAAGTCAGCAAAAACTTCGGGTGTGTGAGAAACTGAAACTTGAGAATGATCTTAACTGTTGCCTTGGTAACAGCCAAAGCAGCAGAATAGCGGCTTGATTGAGGCAGCCAAGGAATACTTGAACAGAAAAGGTCAGTCACAATACAATGTGTGGGGTAGAGCCATTACTGGGTGCTGTTGCTGCCGCCACCTTCTGCCAAACAACGCAGAGAATGAAAGTATGTGCAACCTGAATGAAGTCTATCTCCCAGTCCTGTAGCAGGTGGTAAAGAAAGAAAAGCCCTACTGTATCTTTCATGAGTTTCTACAGCCTGCATACAAAGCTTGTTTATCACAACACTTGTTTACTGTATTCCTACAAGGAGTATCGGCCTTCAAACATGTATGTTTTGTTATAATAGATAGATTGAATTGGCTTACCCTAATATATTTATTTTCAGTATTTTGTGCTTCATGGATTGCCTGTGGTTTTGCCTGTCAGACCAGATAATAATAATAATAAATATAATAATAATATAATAATAAAAAAGGTAATTTCCATTTTTTAGGCTTTGTAACTGTCATTGCAGATCATCTCCCCACATTGCATTGACTTTGCCAATCGCTTATTCCGTTGCCTACAGGCCTGGCACCTTTAAAAGCTAACATGCTGTTGACATATTCATAATTCTCTTACCTAATCTCGCATAATCTATAGGCAATCAGCCCACCAAGTGTCTATCAAACAATTTCTCTAGAGGGGCACTGTGGAAAGCATGAGTGTTTTCAGTGAAGCAGGGCTGCAAGCATTCAAATGGTAGATTGTTGCCACCCATGGGGCCAAAAATTACATTGCATTAGAGTCATCATTTACTTGTCAAACAGGCCTGCACACACAGCAGAGAATGGCGTGACATTTATTGACTGTGCTGAAATAGATGCTGATATTATATATTAAGTTATTTCATTTGAATATATCCAAGTATGTCTTCTTAAGGCAGCATTGACTACATTTTTAATCTCATAAAATGTTTGCAACTTCCCCAAAACCTTTGTGCGCCAATTACACACATTCATGGAAGGAATAAATTGCATTACTTTTATCCACCTCCTCATTTGAAGGATATATAGCATGCTGGTAAGCCTCCCTCCTCAGCTTGCATTCTAAGCTAAGCAAGGCCCTTAATGATGTTTACTTTATTAATACTGTAATATTATTGTGGCCTATAATGTAAACTCTTAAGAGCATCATTAAAATAAATGGCGCCGGCTTGCCTGCCACCGCTATGTGCTTTTGAATGCTTAGAGGAGGAGCCAGCTTCTGTTGAAAGTGACATAAGAAGTTATTTCTCCACGTCCATTTGGAAATTTTGCTGGATGCCCTGTGAGATAATGAGCGAGCTGTTTGCCCGGTGCGTTGACGAATGCTCCTTTCATCCCAGCTACACCACACTCATCGTTCCCACTGCCCAGTGATCACAGCAGAGAGTCCAAGCTGCGCTGTCTGGATAAACTCTGATCCATGTGGACGGTATAGGCTTCCTTCCTACTGTTAATGTGTGATACTCCAGTGGTTCTCAAACTGGGGGTCAGTACGCCCCAGAGGGTTGCGAGATAATTCTGGGGGGTCGCAAGATGATTTATGGGATCGGAAAAAACATATTTCTACTATACAAATTTACTATCGTGTAATTTTCAGATTTTTTCTCTAATTTCTGCCTTTCTTGTGAAATACTGAATAGTTTTCAGCCTCTAGGCCTCCTCTGATAATCAAATGAAACAACATGAAAAGGGAAAATCATGCTTTAGTTGAACTCTTGACCCCTCTGCTTATGCAGCCTGTGACAGGGGGTCGCTAGTAGGCATTGCTTAATTTTAAGAGGTTGAGAACCACTGTGATACCCTGAATCCCTGTTCTCTTTTTGCTTGCCCCCCTCCAGAGAGGTCAGAGGTCAGGGTCAGCTCCAGAGCAGCAGCCCTGGAGCTGGTAGGCATTCAGTGTCTTGCTGAAGGACACTTCAGCAGGGCGGATGCATTCTAACACAAGCGCTTGAACCTGGGTAGTCTGGTTGAAGGATAATTTCCCTGATCACTAGGCTACGCAGCACCCATACTGAGATAACTCTTGTTCACTTAGTGCTTTGCCCACTTCTGTCAAGAATGAACCTTGTGGGTAGAATAGTTGTCTTTTATGTAATATTCAGTACCATTGATTACATCGCTGTTTGTATGTTATCTTATGGGAAAGTGAAATTTGCCCTTGTTTTTGTTCCGTTATTATTTGAGATCAAATGCTTGTGAGCGACCGCTTAGAAAGCTAGCACTTTTAGTGTCTAATGTACAATAATATCAATGCTGACTGTGTCATTGAGATGTGTTTACAGTGGGCGAGGTGCTGTCTGAAGAGCAGACGTAGCTGTTCAGGGTAGTGTTCTGTTTGTCAGTCCAGATTCCAGTCATACACAGTGCTGTTCAGGAGTTCATCTTGTTGACCTGGCTTTTGTATTTGCTGAGGTATGTTTACTACTACTACTAGCACTTCTGCTACTACTACTGCAACTGCTGCTGCTACTACTACTACTGCTACTGCTACTATTACTACTACTACTGCAACTGCTGCTGCTACTACTACTACTGCTACTGCTACTATTACTACTACTACTGCTACTACTACTACTGCTACTATTACTACTACTACTGCTACTATTACTACTACTACTGCTACTACTACTGCTACTACTACTGCTACTACTACTACTGCTACTATTACTACTACTACTGCTACTACTACTACTGCTACTATTACTACTACTACTGCTACTATTACTACTACTACTGCTACTATTACTACTACTACTGCTACTACTACTGCTACTACTACTACTGCTACTATTACTACTACTACTGCTACTACTACTGCTACTACTACTACTGCTACTATTACTACTACTACTGCTACTACTACTGCTACTACTACTACTGCTACTATTACTACTATTACTGCTACTACTACTGCTACTACTACTACTGCTACTATTACTACTACTACTGCTACTGCTACTACTACTACTGCTACTACTACTGCTACTGCTGCTACTACTACTACTGCTACTACTACTACTACTGCTACTATTACTACTACTACTGCTA
The DNA here is from genome assembly GCF_048128805.1 of Centroberyx gerrardi. NCBI lineage: Eukaryota > Metazoa > Chordata > Actinopteri > Beryciformes > Berycidae > Centroberyx > Centroberyx gerrardi. Next base: position 26,237,783 of record NC_136007.1, on the reverse strand, counting down.
CTACTACTGCTGCTACTACTGCTACTACTACTACTGCTACTGATACTATTACTACTACTACTACTGCTACTATTACTACTACTACTGCTACTGCTACTACTACTGCTGCTACTACTGCTACTACTACTACTGCTACTACTACTGCTACTGCTACTATTACTACTACTACTGCTACTGCTGCTACTACTACTACTACTACTACTACTGCTGCTACTGCCACTACTAGTAGCAGTACATGCATACATACTGTAGGCTACATCATCATACAATCAAAACATACATACAATATATATTTCTACATACCAATAAAAGAGCAACCCATTTCATATTTTATGATAATATCACAAAACAAAAGATCTATATTATTCAGCATGCATTACTGACAACCAAAAGGCAGGTTGTTTTTTTTTTTAGTCGACCAATGTTATGTCATTAGTCAAGCTATTCCAAAATCCAGGGCCGTAATAATTATTGCACTGTAGGGCCTTGGCCTTCTTTTTTACCGGGTACACAAAATTATTGCATTTTTGCATTGCAGATTACCACATATTACTTTGGTAAATGCTACAGGACTCACCCACCTGCATAGAGGATAATATATATTCTTATGATAGACTGCCTGTTGATTCGGGGCACTCTTTGAAGCTCTGCAGTGTACCTTCAGAAGTGATGTGAGGGTACAGCTCTATTAAAAGGCAATTTAACACGCTTTATATGAGATAGAGGCCAGAGAATACCAATCTGGTGGCTAAACACACACACTCACACTCACACACACCCACACAAACGCATCCGCATGCACGTAGATATTTTCATTGGCTGTGTGACAGACCTGGCAAAGGAAAAGGACAATGCCCTACACAGTAGGCATTTTGTTGGCATTGAACGCAGCTTTTTACATGCTGATTTTTATTCAGATCCCCGGGAAATATGCTTTGCAAAGATAGCAGTTCAATTGTGAAGTAATTCTAGTTCCATTATGAAGCTAATACTACTTTACCCACATTGTCATAGGCAAATTGAATATTTGCATCAATAATTCTGTGAATTTTATTATAGTGCAATGTCTCCAACTTAATGCCATGGCCCCATTGTAGGTAATGAAAATGATTTTAGATAATGTGTCCGTTTCCACGCTGAAATCATGTGTTGTGATGTACTGTATGTTTTCCTTGTCGTTTGCACATTATTTACCTCATGCTGGATCACTAGCTGGCATTTCTTTATGGCACACTGGTTTTTCAATAGATACAATTGACTTCAAGCCAATTCGCTGTCAGTTGTCTCCCGAGCAAACAAGGATTATGAAAAGGAGTCAACTTTCTGCATGGTTCCTGTATCATAATTAGCAGTGTCACCGCACAGCAGTTCAAGTATTCGGCAGCTCGACAGCTCGTATTGAATTCAGCTGAAAAACCCTTTGTTTTGATTTCACAAACACTATAGCGATTCACCCGTGGCCTCTTGAACCACAGCTAAATAGAACCAACAGTGACACACTTGCTGTATGCTTTTGTCATTCAAGAGGGGTAAATGGGGATTAAGCTGACATCCAATAAATTATTCATAGAGATTTGTCTTGCAAAACAAGTCTGACGTGACTGAAACAAGCGAAAGCGCTGGTGACACTGTATATGCATATGCTTTTAGCTGATGATCCTCAAATGTTGCACAAAGAGATCTGTCCTCGTTACTGTACTTTGAAATGGAGATGACAAAGCTAAGACTTGGACAGATCTGTCAGGAAAAGTAAAAATAGTATTTAACAGGGAAAACCTAATAGGAGTTATATGTTTTGCATCTAACTGTATTACTATAGCTATTATTGTGGTCATTGAGGTCGTACAATATACACACACTGAGCATTTCATTGAAAGTACAAGGAGTCCTGAAGAAATCATTAGCATCATACCCAGCCGTCAACCATGTCTCGAGACGTCTTGAGACATGGGAGAAGTTCTAGACATCTTAAGATGTCTTGTTCAGACATGACTACTGTCTCAAGACATGTTTCATCTGTTAAAGTGCTCGTCTCAAGGCATGTCTTTAACACTCCCTTGCAAAGAAAGCCATCTTTTGCCATCATAGGGGATGGGAATCGAGAACCGGTTCCAGTTGAGAACCGGTTCCAGTCTGATCCATCGAAATCGTATGCCTCCGAGGTTATCAATTCCTTTTATCGATGTTTTTCTGACAGTTGCGCATGCGCATTGCAAAAACTCATGCGTCATGACGTCAAACTCTGCGTCTACGCTGCTGGAAACTTGCAACAAGAAGGAGTCGTGACAGAGAGGAAGAAACGGTCCAAAGCGTGGCTTCATTTCACGAAGAAAGATGACAACAGTGCTACTTGTAACGTCTTTAAAATGATCATTTCTGTGTTCACACATAGCGTTTTTTGATGTGGAAAAAGCGCTGCCTGGAGCGCTTTTTGTGAGGAGAAATAAGAAGCGGATCACAGCAACTCACCTGGCGTTAGCTGAGCAGCTGCTAGCTCACTAACCAGCTGGTTCACTTCTAGCAGACAGAACAGTGTTGTGCAACAAGCAAAGGCTTACCAGATATTTCCAATGCATGTCCAGTATAATCCATACTGCCTTTATGATCGCTGTTGCGGTAACGGAAATTCACTTATTACAACGTCCCATTTCTCCACCGGCACTTTCACTTTCTTCATATTTGTTGTTGCTATGGGAAACGGCCAGCGTCTCTGTCATCGCGATTGGTCGGCTGGGAAAAAGCGGTTCACGTCACCCGGCGCTTTTCTGAAAAGTTGAACATTTCTCAACTTTTGAAAGCGCTCTGCTCTGACGAAAAAAACGCCGCTGCAGCGCTTTTCGGGAGAGGCCGCCTTTTGTGCGCCTTGCGGCCGCTTCCCATTACTTTTAATGAGAAAAGGGCGCTGGCGGTTGGGGAAAAAACGTTATGTGTGAACGCAGCCTAGGGTGGAAACACCAGCAATATGTTGAAACATCTTAGGGTAACCATCTAACCATCTTATTTGTTTTCCAAATTATATTATTTTAAGAAAAGGAGCATTGTAATTTATTTTAACATGTTCAAATGTTATTAGGCAGACATTCTACACTGTGTTCAGACTCAAGAGATAATAAAAACCTGTAAGAAAACCTGTGTAGGCCTACTTTTTTTTTCCACACAGAAAATTGATCGGGAATCAATAAGGGAATCGATAAAGAACCGGACCGATAAGCAGAATCGATAATGGCATTGGTATCAATAAAATCTTATCAATTCCCATCCCTATTTGCAGATGCCCTCATAATATACCCTAATTCTAATAGGCAAATATTATTTTCTCTTGTAGCTATCCAGAATTTATTATAAAGGTTTACATTGTTAAAAGAAAATCATCCAGACTTCAGGCAAGGCTATGAATGTGTTTGTGTATTGGTGGTGTGCATCCAGTAACTCTTAAAGCCTTTAACAATCAACTGAGAAGAAAAACAATTTAGGGCAAAATACATAGGTATTATTTTATTATCAACAGTTACTTATCAGATCCACCAAAAATTTTACACCTTTTTGTCATCAGGATCCCCCAAAACAGAATTTTACACCTCTTTGTTGCCAGGATCCCCCAAAACAGAACCATTTACACTTATTTATCATCAGGATCTATTAAAATCAGAGCCATTTTGAGTTATTTGTCATCAGGATTCCTAAGAAACAGTAGAATTAACAGTTATTTGTCATCAGGATCTAGCAAAAACAGAGCTATTTACAGTTATAGGTCATCAGGATCTATAAAAAAAAAAACCCAGAATCATTTACAGTTCCTTCTCAGCTGACAGCTGCCTCCATGGCAGCACATTCTGGTTCATAGCTATTTTTAAGAGCACTGGCCCAAGCAGAAAGATATGCCGGAGTAATATGTGTGCATGTCTCATTCAGCGATCTTCCTGCAGAGGTGACATGTTTAAATTACATTCTTATTGACTTTCAGTGTCAGCGTTTTTTGAGCTTGGCGTTAAGCAACTCAGAACATGGTGCATCTGAAAAGTAAAGAATTAAGATTTTTTGTCTTGGTCTTAAATTAGAATATGAACACTCACAATTCCCACTGTTTTATTTCATGCTGTTACCAAAGAATTGCAGAATGGATTCGTTTGATTAAAAGCATGTGATTACCCATAAAATTCTTAATAATAACTTAGACCACCCTTTACTCCCAGCTTTCACAAGCATCATGGGTGACCGGATTGTAATCGGATAGCGCTTAACCTCGTAAAAAATACAAGTCTAAATGCACCCAAGATGCTTTGAGGATGGATTGCAATCGGATCGCCCGAACCACCTCTGGAGGCAGCCAGGGTCACATAGTGTAAACGCAACTGTTTTTAATCCACACACACAAACTCTGTAGGCAGATACACTTCACCAGTCTTGACTTTGTTCCCGCATCTATCCAGTCCTCTGAACAGTGGCAGCGCTGCCCACGGCTGAAATGAAAGCACCCGCATAAAACAGCCCTTTCCTGGCATACTGTGCAATATGCCAGTTGTCTAACACGGCTTCTTCCTCCATTTTGAAAAGCAAGAAAAAGTGCATAATATGAATGCAGCTTGACGAGCGGCCACCCGCGTCTTTCAAATGACCCGCACCCGAGGAACTTTCAAAACATAACATTTGGGGGAGGAGGTGATGTACGTGGCTGTGTGGATTTTGCACGAGAAAGCGCAGTTGGCCTTCATTGGACTTGATGTGGACAATGGAGACACATTAACGCCAGGTGTAAATGTAATCCGGCTAAATCGCATGTTAATGCCTGGTGTAAAGGGAGCCTTAGAGGGGGACGCCTTCCACTACCGAGCTGGATTTTTCCTCAATTGTGGTAATTGTGGCTTCTTTCCAGCACCTTTTCAGCCCAGTTTCCAGCTGAGAAGCTATAAGCACACCAGAAGAAGATATTAGTACAGTATGTGCACTATTTGCATGAAATAATGTCCTGTAGAGCTACTGTAATGACATTAATTCATTTGAATAATGTCAGTCTCTGGTTCTAAGGGGTGGTGTGGCTCTGGCTCTGTCTGCTCATGGCAAGGACAACTGCAGGGGCAGCAGGCACTGTCAGTTGAAGATCCTGTTGAAACAATGTTATATCAGATTCAAAAACATTATCTGTGCCTGTGTAGCTACAGAGAAACAGCATTGCCATAGAAATAAAGCATTTTCTTATCTGGAGTGTTGGTCAGCATTGCTATGACACAACATTTTCCAGGATAAGTTTGGTATGTAACAAATGTTAACTAAGCAATGCCATACAGGGCTGTACGTTAACTTTTTTTGCACATAGCACTGGTGCTACAGAGGTTGATAGTTTTGTAGCATAGGCCACAAAATTGTAGCACGCGTATAAAATGTCTGTTACCATCTCTAAAAACAACCACAAGTAGTGCAGTTCATCACTTAAACAGGTATGTGACTGGCAAAGGACATTAATGTTGCATACAGGGCACACAAAATCCAAACCTTAACAAGAAATGTTTTCAGACAAACATTTTCTTTATTTGCCCATAATGGTAAATTGCAGGGACACAACAACTGTATACAAAACATCAATATATTACGCTTCAAATTAGGGGTGTGAATCTTTGGGAATCTCACGATTCGATTTGATTCCTGGGTGTCCGAATCGATTCAGAATCGATTCTCGATTCAAAACAATTCTCGATTGAATAAATAGAAAAGGGGGCACTATTTTCAGTCTTTTGCTCCAGTATACTGTGTGCCAAACCATTCACTGGTGTTTTTAGTCCACTGAAATACAATATGAAACATAACTGGCAATTACAGTTTTTTACGATCGCTAGCAAGCGTTTTTCAATACTTATAATACTTTTTCTAAACTCTTCACACACCAACTCACCTACAACACACAGTTGGCAAAACAGTTAATTTTATGCTCAAAATCACATATTGTAAACTAAACACCAACACTAATTTTCAAAATGCAAGAATACTTTGTCAAAATACACTACCTCTACCAAAACACTGCAAACATGTCTCAAAATCAAATAATTCTTTCAAAACTCTAGCACATGTTTTCTTCCAACAGGAACATTTAGTCAATCACAGCACAATGACATACAAAATACTAACAGCAGATGGTATTACAGAAAATGCATCACTTTACATGTGTCAGTTCTACCCTTATACAATAGACAGTATATTGATAATCAATTGTTTTTCGCACTGCAGTTACTTTTGAAGTCACTCTACATTTTTCTTTTGTTGAGTGTAGTAAATGTTTTGCAAACATTCTATATCAGAAGTGAATGACTCATCTTTACTTTATAGAATGTACACTATATGAAAAAGGAATAAGTTACAGAATTGCTGCAGTAAAGGCTTTATTTGCTATAGGAAATTACTGCAAGAGATCAACAAAAATCTGCAGTATAGCTGCTGGTTACAGTGGTGTAAAAATAAAATATACAAACAGAAAAAGGCACAGAAGAAAAAAAAAGAAAAATACACAGTCCTTTTCTAATCTACCCTGTCTTCTGTATTTGGCCACATGTTCTCGTCCACATCACTCCTTATATTTTCTCTGGCTATGCACCTTGGGAAGTATCTTTTGGCGTGCCTTATCCACCCCTGGCAGTGTTCAGCTGTGATTGGTCTATTTGCATAACTTCAATCAGCTGTTTCTTACGTAATAGCAATAAAAACATATAGGACATATATTTGTGTTTCAATGTACAATGTGAACTGCTGTTCACTTCAACTTTAGCCTATAAGTTAGGTTTAGAACATGAGGTTATCTGTTCTGACATACAGTGTGAAAGCATTTGTAAATTTGGCAGTAAAAATCCATAGTTTTGGTCTTGGTTGAGCTTGTGTGTAAAAGAAATTCAAGAGTTTTTAAAATGTGTTCAGTGAATGCATTTTGTGTCAAAGGAACAAGAAATGTGTTAATGGTATGGCCCACAACAGACCGATGTTGTGCTAACTGTGTTAAGAGTTATGAAAATGTGACTACAGAACTGATAAAAGGTTGCTAGCAATCGTAAAAAACTGTAAGATAAATGGTCTGCAGCCTTTTTATTTTAAAAAGTTAACTGCATTAATTAATGAATAAATTAATTTGAAAGCATCTTACAGTCTCCTGCCTGTATGAGAATAACAAAATGAGGGGGAGGCGGAGTGCTCCGCTGTGTTGTTATTACAGTTTTTTACGAGACATGTTTGCAGTGTTTTGGTAGAGGTAGTGTATTTTGACAAAGTATTCTTGCATTTTGAAAATTAGTGTTGGTGTTTAGTTTACAATATGTGATTTTGAGCATAAAATTAACTGTTTTGCCAACTGTGTGTTGTAGGTGAGTTGGTGTGTGAAGAGTTTAGAAAAAGTATTGTAAGTATTGAAAAACGCTTGCTAGCGATCATAAAAAACTGTAACGTTATGTCTCCAGCAGCGGAGAGCAGCCTCTCTGCTGCGCCGTTAGATCCGGGGAAAGCCATCGTTGTCCAAGATGCTGAGCAGGCGCAGGCTGAAACAGACTGAGCACCGAGTTATTTTCTTCACCTCAGAGTTGGTTTAAGTTTTTTAATGCTGCAGTGTGTGTTGGTCAGCCGGTCTCGTTTGTTACTGCTGATCGCTGCGCCGCTCTGCTAACGTTAGAAAGTTCGCAATATACTTCACGTTCGTCTCGCAAAGGTAATTATTTAGTCGTTAAATCAAAACATGTTTGCAACTGCTTGCCTTTTTTGAAGATGAACTACAATACAACTCTAGCGTGTGCGCGCTGTAGACTGTCCGGGTGCTGCACTGCCCTCGGAGGAAACGGCGTCGAGGCAACCTCATAGGAATTATGGGATTGTTCCCTAGGAATTGTGGGAATTGGTGTTGGATGTATGGACTCTACGCAGCCGGGGACATGATTTTTAATTGCACGATAGACTACAACTACGTTGTAGTAGAATAGCGATGCGCCATCGATTCACCTCACACACAAACAAGCACACAAACCCTCACATCACACAAACAAGCGGCTCCACACACACATGCAAAACTGTATCGCACGGGTGCTACTGCGGTAAATTCATTCATCGCACAGACCAATTTTTTCGTAGCACGTGCGACATATATGTCGCACTGTACAGCCCTGCCTTATTTAAAAAGTTCCACAAGTTCCACACCGGCATGTAGTCTCTACTGCTGAACTAGCTCTGATACAGGACCCTTTGGTCTTATTGGTTGTTGGTCCTGTGCTGCCCCACTAAGAATTATCCCTACAAAAGTCGGACGGGTCTAAAACAGCAAAAAACTACGGTGAATTTCACGTAGCCAAACAGATGTATGTAATCTTTCACTTGTCTGGTTTCACCGCGCTGGAACGCGCTACATCTCCTACACACAAATAAACTTCAAAACGTACACGTATAGTATACCCAAAATGTCCAATGTAACAAAATCAAATTTATTTGCCACTTAATGAAACAAGCAACCTATTTTGATGTTACGAGATAATGTCTTTCCTGACTATGAACATGATAGACGGAAAACAGCAACAGATTGGGGCAGGATGTCGAGAGTTAAAGTGCATCTCTCTCTCTCTCTCTCTCCCTTTCTCTCTCTCTTTGTGTGTGTGTGTGTGTGTGTGTGTGTGTTATCAGCCTGCATCCCAAAAGTAACCTCACTAGAGTGCATTTAAAATCAGCTTTGGCAGACGTTAACACATAGAGTGAATCTATTGCTTTTAACCATGCTGCACAGGTCCTATAGCTCTGTGCTATGATGTCAGCTTTTTTTCCCCCCCCGAGGCCCTGAGATCAGAAACCACAGTGCTTTCCAAAACAGAGCACCTCTCAGAGAGCAGGTTGAATGAATTATTTATGGAGCCAATTACACCACTGTTTCGTTTCATACGCCGTTAAAAGATAATTCCGGTTATTTTCAACCTGGCTGTTGCTCTTATTTTCCTGGTTTTGCCATCATGACAATTGATTCTGTTCAAAATTTCATCTTACCTCACTGTAGAGCTCGACGTTCCTCGAGTTCTCAGGCAGCGCTGCTCTCCAATACACACCCAGAGGGCAAACACACTCTCCAACAGTTGAATCCAAAAAGTTATTAAAACACATCTTTTCAACACAGCAACACTCACACTGCAGTTACATGTCTTTAAATAGCCGGGATTGAACAATTATCACATTTCAGTTACAGTAGTCCATTTGATAGTTTTTTAGCGTTGTTCACACATTCCCTTGTTTACTTTGCTTGCTGCCGGTTTTCAGGGCTTCAGCTTGAAAGCACTCTTGTACACAAGTACGCAAATGTGGTTAGAATTGATTGATGTTTTTTTTTCTAATTGGACTGATTGATTGAGTTGCTTATGGTACAAATCCACGGTTAGTCATTTCTCATGTTGTCACTTTTTAAAGGTTTTATCCAACAATATTCAACTATTCTGCCACTCGAATTAGGCTTTTACTGCATGTTTTCCACCTGAGGGCTGTAGAAGAAGCTTTTTGAACAAAAGACGTAGGCTATACAGCAGCTGAAAATTATTTCAGAATTTGTTTCCCATAGAATAGGCACCGCTGAAACTTTGGAGGTGAAAGGGTGAGAGAGATGCCTATCCACATTGTATTTTTAAGGTGTAAAGCATTTGAATGTATGCCTCGCCACCTTGGCACCTTGTTTTCACTGGGGATGGAAAACTGGATACTGATGAGGGCAGTGAATGCCTCGTTTTCCTTGACAACCCTGAACCCAGGAAAAAAAACAACATGATATTGGTTCATTTGTGTTCAATATGAGTCAGTATTGTTGGGTAGGTGTCTTCAGGTATGAGCAGATGAGTTCTTGGCATGAGAACAACATGTGTGACTCAATCGTCTAGTGCAGTGGTTCTCAACGTGGGGTCCGGGGACCACCAGGGGTCCTTGAGGGGGTTCCAGGGGGTCCCCAGCAAATTCATGAATTATTAAACTTCACCATTATTTCATTTACAAGAACACAGTTAGAGAATGTAGAAGAATGACTATTTTGATCATAGTTTCACTGCTATCTCTCTACCTACGATACAGATAGTCATGGAATTCTGGACAAAATCATATCTAGCAATAAAAATATTCTCAGATTTGGGTCCGAGAGACAAAATCTCATCGACTGGGGGTCCGTGGCCCTAATGTGGACTACATTAGGGGTCCTTGATATGAAAAAGGTTGAGAATCACTGGTCTAGTGCACTGTGTTGGAAGCATGGACAGGCTATCCCTTCATGTCTCTCTTTACTAATATTGATGATGAAAATAATGATGACAATTATTATTATTATTGGCCTTTAGCAGGGTTCAAGATGATATTGAGGAGGAGGGGAGCTTCTATAATTCTATAAGCAAAAGTCAATGCTATCCCTGTGGATTTTTTTTTTTTTTTTTTCATTTAGAATGACTAGCTTCTTGATCTTTGCATTAGAAAATTTCATTGGGTCTTTTTTAATGAACTGCAAAGATGGAAAGGACATAGCGAACGCTACAATCCATGTATGCAGGTTTATACTCCTGATTGTAACCATCTCTCGTCACCTTGGGGCAGCACTCTCAATGGACTTGGTAATATTTGCGATCCCAATTCTTGAACAGATATCCTTTTGTGGTTCAAGAGGCAGGTTGTGTGTGTTCATCCAGCACTATTCAAATATAGTTTCATATAGTTTTGCACAAAGCAGCCTGAGTTTTTTGGAAAACATTTTGTCTGACATCATCTACTTGTGTGACTTGTTTTTGTTTGTTTCCTAAAAGCTGGCTTGTATTGATGTGAAATGCAAGAAAACATAAGCTCTGTTTGCACGGGGTTCGTGTTGCATGTGGACCTTATGGAATTGAAAACAAAACCAAATTCATTCAAACTCTTGTATTTTCTGGCCGGCTACATCTTTTAACTGCTATATATATTTTTTCATCATATTGTGGAGTGATGGGCCAAATTTAGAATTTTATCTTTGGTAGCAGTTGTTTTTGTCGTGGTATATTTGAGCCAGTACATTTAAATGTACATCTAATTGGGCTTATTGAGCTTTAACAGGCTTGACTTGACAATGCATAATGATGTCTATTGCAGTGTGTCTATTGCATGAACAAACAAATAGTAGTGCACTACCTCCTCAAAGCATGGGCCTGGAAATTAAATACATAGGCAATAAATCAGAATGCGAACAATGGCTGCTTAACTGTTGGTAAACTTGTTGACAGTGTGATTATACTTTGATCTGTAAAGTAACTTTGCTGTTCAGGACTGTGTGGGAATGCTTGGGTGGGGAAAGGAGCATGGTTGGGCAGTTCACTTCAGTCAGACCAGATGGTGTGTCTTGTTTCTCACAGCAGGTGAGACTGCGTTGAAAACAAGTGAAATTATCTCACCCCATTGGGAGATTTTTTTTACTAGTTTGAAGGAAAATTTCAAGACTTAGTACTCGACTAAATGGCCTGTTAATGTGGATAGTGGATAGTGTAGCCTACCAAGTGACCCAAGATGTCAAAAAAAAAGTCAAAAAAGCTGCACCCTGCACTCAGTTTTGAACCCGACTTGTGATTTGAATAACTCCAGCTTAATAGTTTAACTAACTTGCAGGCTGAATGTGATTATTTTTATAAACGGTCAACATTGTCATGTAATGTAAGCTTTCATTATTTGAATTAACCACCATGCACCTCTGAAAATATAATTATGGCTATCTGTATGCTACTTGGCCAGGTTAGCTGAATCAATGCAGATAGCATGGTCATAGCTAGTAGCTAGCTAAGCTAACAAGCAGTGCTCTGCCTCTTAGCTAGCTTGCTAATTCAGAAATTAATATAGGCAATGTAAATGAATAAGCACTTACTCAGCAGGTGTGTTTAAGATTTGTTCTTTTTTCCAACTGGAGAGGCTTATTCCTGTGCGGTGCTCACAATGACTGAGCAGTAGTAGCTTGCGTGGATTTTCTTCTCACTGGAATAGAAGACAACTAGCGAATTGTCACTTTCTCTGGTTGTTGCATTCAAAGCTCACTGACAAAAGGCTTTATTTGTCCATTGGGAATAAGAAACTTATATCACAAAGCACATTGAAACATGATAGTGATTCCATTTCCATATGAAGTAATCTTCCTTTATTGTTTTTAATTGCTTGTGGGCTGCAAGAGGGAATTGAGTTTTCACCGTTTTAAGGCTTTGTTGTAGGTTCTAACTTATAATCTTTATATTCAAAAACTACTGTTGAAGTTCATGCATTATTAATCAGAAACTATTTTGTTTTTGGAAAATGAATGGCAATTGTCTCATAAATGAATGCTACCAATAGGCACAAGTACCAAACTGTCACTTTTGTGAATCATTCCACCCCTACACATCACATGCACTTATCGGTGTTCCTTCAAATCAAGTTTCAGCAGGAATGAAGCCCTTAAAATGTGCAGTAGACTGCTAAAATTGAGCTTGTGCTGCAAACATTTCCCCAGGGGAGCGAGCTCCTGGATCCCTATAGCTGCCTCTCCCACTCAGCTGGCTCCTCTCTACCCTCGTGGATCACACTGAAGTTTGCAGCCATGCATAAGTTTTCACTCCTAAGGTGTTCTAAGAAAACACTTGATACACCCCCAGATTCGACTGTTATGAGGCATCTTCCACAAATGGAATCACAAATGGAACATGTTCTTACTCGACTAGTGGTGAATATGTAAAAATGGCTCTTCAAAACAGTTAACAACACTGATGCGTAGTTTCAAAACTATTTTTCAGTAATAAATTGGATCACTGGTAATCCAGAAAGGTGAAAATAATGATCTGGGTATACTGTATGTGCAATTAATGCTGGATCTTCAGCATTGTTGTCATCAAGGGTCCGTGTATCTAGTCGCCAGTCTTTTTTTTTTTTTATATCAGATCTTCCAAACGACAAAGCTTTTTTATGAGTTTTTTCCGTTTTCTATCTGAGTAACATTGAACGTTCTCGCTCATTTTTCCTTTTTGTCTGTGTGAAGTGGAAAACAGTGGAGCTCAGGTGGGCGTGGCCAGCTTGAGGTGCATCTGTGTTACTGGCACCTTTGCCAGCAGCTAACGTTGGATTGAACAAACACTGCTGAAATCGTACAGTAGATTGCTGGAGGCATTTTGGCCAATTTTATGTTTTCCTGCTGGAAGTGGGAAAAGCTTCAAAAATGTTTTTCATTTGAAGGATTTGATAACCAAAATGATTGGCCATCATACAAGCAATCTAAAAGTAAGAGCTTTTTTTAATTCAAGATGTGCTTGGAATTACTGGGATGTGTGTTCACGTGGGACCGGGATTATCAGGGGACTTCACCAACACACAGTTGGTAATTTGAGGTGAAATGTTGACTTGACAGATTATTCACACAAGTTTCAAATCAGATGTGGCATCAGCAATTACTACAAATGAATGGACGCACCCAGATAATACTAGTGCCATTTGAATTAGGCTGTAGTTAACTCACACATTCAGTGTGGTCCATATGACCCAGCAGGTTTGTAGTATGAGATATCAAGAATTAAGAGCGCACTGCATAACTGGCTCCTCTTTAATCCCCCATATCGCCATGTCTGTCCCAAAAAAAAGAAAAAAAATCACCATCAGAACTCCACTCGATCAAACCCGAGGGAATTATGAAAAATTACAGCCCGACACAACTCTGATGGCGATTCAGGTGGGGTCTCCCATACCCTATGATTTGATAGATGACTTGAGTTTGAAAAGTGAAATTTGCTTTATCTCCATTATAACAAAGTCGTAGGCTGCCTTCTGAATAATTCATTTTTTCCCCTTGACTTTATAAGCAAATCATTCACCCTTTTTTTTACAATGTGTGGATGGTAAACCTATCACCTATCCTCTCCCTAAACAAAAGTCGGCCATGCCATCTTAAGGTGGACTTAGTCACATTTTGAGGTGATGGTCCACTGCAGGGAATGTAATGGTTACATTTTCTCAGTTTTTAGGTATACACTTTGATGTGCAGAAGTTGTGTTGCTACAAGAAAAAGAAGGAAATAAACTGCATGGATGCATTAAATGTTTCACAATGTGACGATGATGAACATCTGGATTTCTGGGATTGCAACTTAACAATCGATCAACTTTCATAAATGCCACGCAGTATTGCTGTAACAGCCATGCAGACCTTGGTTGAAGGTGGTCATTCAGTCTACAAGTTAATCTTATCATTTCATTTTCTTTCACAGTGCCACCCAAAATCATCAACCTGTCAAAAGATCTTGTGGTAAACGAAGGCTCCAACGTCACTCTGATGTGCCAAGCCAGCGGCAAACCAGAGCCTTCGATCAGCTGGAAACTCATCTCCCCCTCAGGTAACTTGTTTGTCTCTAAGCACATTAGCTATAGACCCGTCTCCCTTTCGTCATCGATCCTCTCCTTGTTCTGTAATATCACATATCTTGTGCTTCCTTATCATCTTCCTCATCTTCCTTCTCTCTTACTTTCTGTGCCTCTGCCTCCCTCTCTCTCACCCCCCCTCTCTGTTTATCGCACCATCTTTGACATTGAGCGACCTCCGGTGAATTTCTCGCTCCACTTATTACCCGCCATTACCTGTTTCCAAATTATCATTACAACGTAATTGTGCATAGGAAAATAAACTGGCCTTGTTGTAATTGGACTAATTAATTAGGATAATTGGATGGATGTAAATGTTGTGGAGGCACTTTGAATGACAGGATTAATGCCGGGAACATTAACATAGTGTGGAGCATTATGCGCAGACAAGCATGCCACGGTTCAGAGTGTGCGAGTATGTCCAAAGTCGGGTTAGTTGCATTGTACATGCTCAACAGCATTCATTCCATTTTGCTTATCTCCAACGCAAGACCGAAGAAACCCAAATGTTAGCTGCTATTTCTGTATCCCAGTGTGTCCATGCTTCACTTAATCAGGCAAGATGCTTGCATTCATAATGAATTACATTTTAAACCCAGAGCTTTTGTGCTTTCATCCTCGCCGTCCTTTGTGTTCCAACAGGGATCTGGGAATTGAAATGTTAATATGACAAGAGTGTGACTGACCTGTCTGTAAGGAGATAAGCGGGGAGAGAGGACATTGATGGGCTCCTATTTGCAAAATGTTACATCCTGATGGAGAATACATTATTGTGCGGGCTTTGTTGAAGAGACTGACTAAAAAACTGTCACCACTGTTAGAGAATTTGTAGGTTGTTTTTGCCTGGTCCTAACCAGACTCTTTGACTCTTTGACCCAAAGACTCTGGGGATTTTCTTTGATGTTGCCTTCAACGATAGCGTCACTATTCAGGAGGTGGGTGGTGTTGTGATTGGAGCATTTTCTGGCTGATGTGTGTTGTCATTCAATCATTCGAGCCCCCAGAACTCCTCCGTCTATTGGGAGGCATTAATTAGCTGACAGAATAACACATCTTACCTGTGAACAACAGCACACAGAACTAGACCTCCCAACCCCAATTATGTTCCAAATTAAGTTCAAAAATAAATTTCCTGCAATGTTGTGATATCTTCAATGAATAATTTAATATAAGTTGAGGGCAAGTTTTAGATGGGTTTTCAGTTGTGGTTGGTCACTCAAAACAATTGGGATCAAGGAGGACTATTGCAGTGTCAAAAGGTATTGGCTAGAAACACTGATTCTATCATGTTACCAAAATTTATCAAAAAGCAATATCTATGTAAATCTGTAATTCAGATTAGAAATCATATAATTTTACACTTTCATAACTCAATGTTTAACAGTGTTTGTGATGGTTTGAAACCTATTAATTCAGAAATTGAATTGAAATATTATCAAGTTCATTTTTGTACATTGCGCTTCCTAAGAAGGCAGATGCAGGTCTTGGTCATATAACTACTCTGCTGCCGAGAATTAATTTTGAGACTTAAACAGTTAATTTTGAGAACAAAATCAAACTTTTGAGTGAAATTTCTTTACATGTATCTGTTTTATTTATTCCCAATGAAGAAGACAATATATTTATTTTTTTACTACCCGCTTTTTGTTGCACCAAATGCAAAATATTTCCTCCAAGGGTTTATACTGCACACATTCAGACTCCAAACTTCTTGAGGCCTTTTGGAGCTACTAGCCCATATGAATTTGGACAATCTTTGGAAGTGAGTGTGTCTTGTGGAGAACTATGGACGAAATTGATTCTTCCCCTCCGCATCTGGACAGCATTGTCAACCCAAGTGTTGCTGAAACTCAATTGCCCGAGGCACATTGTTTAAACCTGGGCTTAGACCCTTTCGCCTAAAGAACAGTTTAAGAAACCGGGACGCCAGGGCCAATACTAGGCTGGATTCAAATTCCCTGAAATGAGATTCAAGTGGCCAAGCCCTACAGGCAAAGCCTGGCAAACCTACATCTCATTCATTAAGAGACTATTCAAGCTCCCAAAACCCAAGGGAAAAATCTCAGACGTACCTCTAGTTTGCCTGAAAATGTCAGGCAGATCAAACATTTCTGTGAAGGTATCTCATGACTAGAAAATCAGGCTATGCTGTCAGTCACACCATTATTTGCCACATGCCAAAAACAAAGATCCATGTGCCCAGGATCCAGGGGCGGAAATTACGGGGGGGACAGGGGGGTCCGGACCCCCCCTTCCTGGGACTAACAGAGAGTTGTCCCCCTCAATATATCATTGTAAACATAACTATATAATTTTAAATAATATAATAATATGCATTGAAAGCACTTGTGCTAATTATAGATGCAAAACAATGCGTTTTTAAGTTTCAAAAGATTGCGTCCCCCCCTCATACGCCTCACAGTGGTTTGGTCCACTGCCGACCTGCCTCCCCGAACCCCCACACACACACATTAGCCCTCGGTACGAGTGTGTGTGGAGGATCTCTGGAAGTGTGTCAGTGGTGGCAGACCTCCAGTAAGAAGCTACTTTGCAAAGGTTAACTTCAAACAAAGGATGTGTCAGACATTTTTCTTTACTTCTACCACTCAATAGAATAAAACACATTCACAATTGTAACCAGACTACATTTTGTTCGCTCCATTGCATGCGGTTGAATCTTGTGCGTCAGCGTGTTGGTACGGAGCCGCGTCTCCTAATGCATGTATGTGTATGGAGGCAGGAGGTCTGTCCACAATTAAAATCATCATAACTCACTGAATTTTCGACCGATTTTCAAACGGTTTGGTTTGTTACAAATGCCAGACATGTATTTATGATACAGGATACTTGGTTAAATTAAAATGCGTGTTTTCATACCAAAATACTTTATCTTTTGTAGATGGTAACAGTAATATTTCTATAATATAATATTTAAGATTAACTTACCCTATGTAATTAGGTTCTAAGTATATTATTTTTTTCTTACTGCATGTAAAATGGCTGCCACCATGTTATTTTGTTAAGACTTAATTAATAAAAAAGACATAATTACAACAAACATTGTGTTAAAATATAAGTACGTTTCTGGCAGGCTTCATAGCGTTCTGGACTTTTACACATTGACAGCAAAACATTAGAGATCTGCTTTTTCGGGAAAACTAAATCTAATTAGGCGTATATTAGCTTTAGTTCAGTTAATGGGCAGCAAACAACAAGGCAGTCTGTCCTTGTTACCTTCTACCAGGGGAATGGGGGCTACGCTTAATCTGGATAGTACTGAAGCGTTTCCCAAATATGGCAGTGGTTTGGCATGGTAGACATGGTAAATCCTAAATCATAATACACACCTTTCTCTGTTCTTTTTACGATGCATTCCCCCCAGTGGAGCTGATTGGCCCACACTCAGGGAGGCACATCTGGAGAAATTCATCATGATTATGGTGGCTCGTGGTTGAGCCCAGCAAGGCTATGGTTTCTGGAGAATGTCGATCAATTGTGGTGTCTCCCATTACACAGGGATTTCTACGTTACTCAGTCACTTGTCAGCAACAATTGTGCAAGGAATATTTATCCTGTGGGCTTTGCCCCTGAGAGGAATAACGTAAGGTTGAAGTGCTTACCCCCTGATGTCATTTACCCTATTCAAAGCACTAGTGTATCATCCTCAAGGTGGCTCTATTCTTTCAAGGGGTGTGCATTTGACTAGCGGTGTTAAAAATGGAATGCGACATCCTTCCAGTCTTCCTTTGTGGGAAATTCTCTTTCCTACAGGCGCTCTTGAATCAAGCATCCTCCTTTTCCATGCTCAAGTTGTACTTGTCTGCTGTAGGGTATGGCACGTGGGTGTTGATGGGAAGTCATCACAGACACATCCCCTGGTTATGTATTTTCCCCATGCACTGTTAGTTCACTCCACCGGCACAAAATTTGCTCCAGACAGCTCTAAAGTCATTTTATACCCCAATATTCCCTGTGTGCCTAAAGCACAAAGTGTGCCTTGGCTTTTGACCTAGCAATGCCCTCAACCCCTCTGTTGGGGTCTTATAGCTACATGTCCTGTACCCTGTGCACAGCGCACACCTTTCTGGTCCAAAGACAGGCTTTCTACTCACAAACACCAGCTATTTGTGTGCTTTCCTATCTCAGCCTGGGATAGACCCCTGACCAGTGGGGGACCACTGTCTGGCCCCTCCAACAGCCCAAGTTGGGCTCAGTGAAGAGCAGTCTAGAACTGAGGAAATGAGCCCACACACTGTCATTAGTACGCCACCGATTCCAGTGTGTGGGCGTGCAAAACTTTCCTGGGCCTTACAAGCATGATGGAAAGGTCTTCAGCACAGGGTCACATGGGTGCATGACCTATGCACTCAAAGCCATGCATTTTGTTTGTTTCTCACCTTTCAGGGAACAGGGTTAGTATTTATAAGTGTTAGTTTTGCATTCCCAAATGTCTTGTTTTACTTTGGATTTTGAACCAGGTTTAAATGGGAGCACACATAAGTAAAGCATGTACATAATGCACCAGTCGTCTCCAATCATGTGCCATGGCGGGCTGAGAGTCTGCAGGTTTTCATTTCAGCCAAAGTCGACACCTGGTGATTTCACTGATTAACACACCTTCACCCAGAGAGAAAGAACCAATCAGTGAAATCACCTGGTGTAGACTTTGGTTGGAATGAAAACCTTACTCGCAGCCCTCTATGGCACATGATTAGAGACCCCTGTAATACATAGTAGTAGCCAGTGCAGGAATTACTCTAAATATGTCATTGTCTGTAATTACTGCCATTAGTGCTACATTGTCTAGCACCCGGTGTGTACACACACACACACACACAATCTTTGAAATATGTGCTATCACTAATCCACACTAAATTGCATGAGTAGAGCAGGGCCAGCATATGTGCTATAAGTGCAAACACACCTACACGCTCTCTCACACACACAAAGACTCTGTTCATTCACTTTATAATAACTGAGGGTGGTACACAGTACTGTCAAGTCTCTTTCAAAAGGTGTTGACATTTTATATGAAAGGACTTTGGTGGCTGTAGTGTCTGTATAATACCATACAGAAGCATGTACAAACAGACTACCGACTATCGACTACTACTTTGGTTTAAAGGTGAAGTATTTTGTTGATTCCCAGTGTCTGACGTGACTGTCAAATGGTGATGAGGCCTGTTTGATCCCGCTCTGGGTGTCTGGATGGATGTAATAATCACATGAAAGGCTGCCTTTAAGGTAGTTGGTGTGGTACAGGCGCAAATGCTGCAACTGGAAGATGGAGAAAATGGACTTATGTTATAGGGATGTTAACAGCCGGGGCATTCTGCTGTATGCTCACACGGCAGCTGCAAGAATAGCTTGAATAAGAGATAGAGCCATAGGAATAGACTCGGGACCACTGACTCCTTGAAGGGTGGTGATATACATTGTGAGAATTTTCGCCTGGTGCTTTATGTGGGTGCACATACTGTAAAACCCACCACTCACACTGAAGGCGTCATAGCTCACACTGCACCCGCTTTGTCTGCTCTCTAGCTTTCAGAAAACCAATACTCTGATATTGGCTGTGGTCATTTGGTAATCTGTCCATCCCCTTGCTTGTCATAGCTCCCATGATGCAGATATATCCCCGATACTGGTGTCTGACAATGATGTAATCAGTGAGGTGCTTTGGTCTTTGTGTGCATACCAGAGGTTTTGTTCTTGTTTTTGATCCGGGACACGGTGTTAACAGCGAAGAGCTTGTGTTTGGAACAGAGGATCAAAAGACTCGCTAGTGATTATCGACCAAATAATTAGCACGGCCGCTGCCGCTGCGCCCCGGCCAGGAACCTCTGGATCATTCAGGCCTGGTCCTGTCACATGATGATGGTATAGGACACTGGATGCAGCACACTGACCGAGCAGTAATAAATACTTCCATGTTGATATTTTGCTGGGGACATGCTGAACACAACATCACATTCTTCGTCAAGGAGAGAAATTCTGTACTGGCAAGGTGCAGGCCTAAGGTGACCAGCACCTTTCCTCCACTGCAGGAGGTTGCAGTCTGTCGGAGGTGCTCTGCTTTTCTGCTTTTCTTGCTTTTCTTTTGGGGTGTACTCCCTCAGCCTTTGAGTTGCCCCACTGATAGATAGATGACCAGTTAGATGACCAGTAGTGCCATGTTAGACTGGGCCACAAAGACTCCCAGTTATAGTGTTTTTTTTTTTGTTTTGTTTTTTTTTAGAAAATGCGTTTTTTTTACAAAGTTACATTTTGTTTAGAAATTTAGTCTACACTAAGGTCTACACTTAAGTATAAACTTTTTTAACTTTTCATTAAACATATATAGAATTTATAGCTTCGAATTTATATTGATAGTTTATAACTAGTTTCTACACATGTATAATCAGTATATTTGCTCCCTAAAAAATAAACACTTTGCAAACAAATGTTTTAGAATTAGCTTATTATCAAGTTATATCACTTCAGGCACTTCAGCTAATAGTAGGGAGCTATCAGCTAATGCTAATAGTCTTATCAAATTCTCTGCTATTTTAATATTACCAAATTGTCTCTTCATCATGTTGGTTTATGGTTACAAAAAAAGAGGAAGGTTTGAAAGTTGCCTTGTATACCCGTGGGCAGCAAGGCACATATTTTTATAGTCTGCAACAAAACACACATCACAACTCATCCATCTCCAGCTGTGTATCCCTCAAAACTTCCCCGGTCCGTGAATGATCAATATCCAAGGCTTGATCTGATGGTCTCCAATGGCCATCTATCTACACTGGCAAACTACCTTGGCATTTGCTTGCAAACACTACCTGGCACTAGTACCCCCGGTCCCTTCTTCTGAATACATACAAAATATCCCATTTATATCTGTCCAGAAGTAATGCTGTTTTGCCGAAGTTGGTGTTGCTTGTTTCTTTGATATGCACATCTAGATAGGAAATGCTTGTTTGCTTCTGTGCTACATAGTTGGATTTCAAGCTGCCCAGATGGTGGCCTAACTGGATAAATTTCGTTTTGACTTTTTTCCTCAGATTGAGCAAAATGGTTTGGAAGGACCTCATGAATGATCTGAGTGTCCTGCTGCTCTCACTGCCTCTTTCTTTCTGTTTCCCTGTTGGCAGTAGTATTTCCAGCGTTTTACAAATGAACATCAAATCTTCTTCATTTTCTTCATGATCTGCATGCAAATTCATTATAATAATGTGGGTTGGATGGGAATTTAAAAAAAAATCACGTAGAAATGTAATGACAAGAAAGACTTTGGCACCTGAATAGTGTGAGGGAAATACAACAGAAATGCATCTCACCAAGTGCTTTTATCTTAAACAGCCCATTATCCGTTTACCTAGATTTCAATTTACCTACATTAACAGTTACCACCTTAATGCACTGGATTTGTTTTCAAATAGTGAAAGCGATAAATTTACAATGGCAATTAAATGGCAGTGTAACTGGAAGTTAAAACGGTCAGTGCGCTGGTGTTCCAGCTGAGAGGATAAGAAGGTAACATTCTGCCTAATTGTTTTTTCTCTTGAACAGCCCAATCAATAGCCTATGAAAGTGACACTGGCTGTTAATCCCATTTCAATATGATTATGAGCTGCGCTTGGACAATTGCACCTATAAACAGGATTTTTTTTTTTTTTTTTTTTGGAGAGTGAGCCGTCCGCTCAACCCTTTTGTAATTTTTATTCTTTGCGCACAGAGTAGTAAAATAGTGAGGCAGAGAGAGGAGAGACAGGTCTGGTAGAACTGAATTGGAGGCCAGTGGGGGCAAACATGTGGCTCCGGAGGCGAGGGACTCACCCACTCAACTATTTCAAGGAGCCACTGCTGTGAATTTCCATTAACTGAATCCAACAGCTGGATTCATAGCTGCCTTAACTTTCTGCTTCTGACGATGACAACAGAGTTATTCCTCCTCTGCTATCCAATATAATTGCCAATAAAGACATTTTTGTTAAGTAGGAGATTGAGGTAGCTGAGTCATCCACAGTCCAAAATTCCTGTGTAACTAATACTAATCAATAATGATAACAATCAATAAAACAAATATTAATGAGGTAAAACAGTAATACATTAAAAATAAAATGAAATAAAAAGGCAAAATAAATAGACCCAGACATAGGGATAGGCAACAAGGATGAAAATGAATAAAAGTTATAAAAAATTATGATAATTTTAAGAATTTATTTACAAGTGAAGTGATTTAGAAGTGATTTAAAAGATGATACTGACTCTGCCAGCCTGGATGACACTGGACTACTTTGTGTTATCTTTATCATTTTTTACTTCTACCTTCCATATTTAATGCATTGGTGCTTATTGTGTGCATTCAAACATTGTTCAGCAAATAACACATATATAACTTTCATTAGATAATTTGCTTGACCATATGCATGCGATATTTGTTGAAAATAATGATTTTGTATTCTTTCATTTGCTTATTTATTTTATGGAATTTCTCAGTGAAATATGCAGCTGTGATCGGCTGGAACATGGTCTTTTATTTCCAATAACTCCCGGCTTAAACGGTTGGATCTGATCAACCAAACTGACTGTGCTGATCTTTATTTCCAGGCAACAACTCTGCTCTCACAACTCCACATGGTCATGAGAAAAGGATTACAGAGGCAGCAGTGCCAGATGCCAGATGCCATGTTTCCTCATACACTGTCGGCGCTCTCTGCATTTGCTGCAGTAGTACTCTCACTCCACCTTTGATTGCAAACAGTCAAATCACGCGGATCATGCACCGTCTCTCCCCCGTTGAACGGTCATGAATATGCAGACACTTGTCTTAACTTGCCTGCTAAAGCACTAGTAATCACCATAATATTGCATACTGAAATGGACCTCTGGTAAATAAATCAGACCTCTCAGGCCTATCAAATTCTTTTAAAACAGCAGGACATTTTGGCAGCAAAAATTCCCTAAGCTGGAAAAATCACTGATATGGTCTTTCCTGGTGGATTATCAAGGTGTCCAGGTTATAATTAATCTCCAATGCTTTTTCTGGAGAAGGCAAACAGTTGTATACCGGTGGTCTTCCCATTTTATAAACAGGATGAGGGACAGTATGGCACAGTCATATGAGGTTATTTGATATTTCAGGATTCTTGATAAATGTGGACTAAATACTGGATAATTGAAAGCTGCAATTATGAAAGGTGTCTCGGTGACTTTCCCTAGGGTGCACATCAATCGCATCTCGCATCTTTCATGTCTCTTCATGGCGCACTTTCTAATAAAGCAAAGGCCTGAAAACAACGCTTTACAACAGATCGGAAACTCTGATCTCTGCTGTGCCCCTGCGTACCGCGAGATCGCTGAGGAAGCGTGTGTGTGTGTGTGTGTGTGTATGTGTGTGGCAGGTGGCTGCACACAGAAACTCACTTACCATGTGAGTTTTTAGCATAACACTAGACTGATAGAGAATCTTTATGTAAAACAATGCATTTTCAGAGCTGCAGCCTCATTGAAAGGCATTCTTCATTCTTTTCTCATCCCAGTGCTCTTCATGATCAAAATGGACACACTGACTGGCTGCTTTATTTATGTTAAAAATAAATCCACATCTGAGACACTACATTGAAATTCACGGGAAAGATCTTTTTTTTTTTCCCAAAACCAAAACAAAACTACAATTCGGAGACGTTTATGATGCTTTTAGTTTAGTGTGGGATGAAAATGTAAATGGACCGGCTTTAGCTTGAAAAGCTGTCGTTTTGATTTTCTTCACGCGGGATAAAGCACAACAGTGATTCACTAGTTTATTTTTCTCATAACTGGTGCGTTTTTCGACGTGCGGCATCCCAGCTATCCATTTGCCAGTTACCTCGTCTATCAGTCTCATCTGTAACATTCGATGGAGGGGGCCGATAGGGAAACTGGGTAATAACGTGGCCAGCCACACCGTGCAGCCCTCTCCCTCTCCCTCTCCCTCTCCCCCGCTCTCACAGATAGCGCAGCATAGCCGAGCAGAAAATGCCCCAGTACTTGCTGTAGTCCAAACTTCTGTTGCGGCGTCTCCCAGCTCCAGAGCAACTCTCCTCCAGCCTGGGGCCATTCAGTGTGGGCCCGGCTATTGCAAGCACTCCAGGGTGGCAAAAAGAACAAATTAAATAAATAAAGATCCAGCCTCTGTGTGTGTGTGTGTGTGTGTGTGTGCATGTGGCTGTGTTAGGATTGATGATATTCCAGGCTCAGGCCGGGGCTCTCGCACAGCCCTGACCCAGCTCCCCCTCACCTTGATAGATAGATGGCTTTAGGGGCTTGTGGCGGATCAGAAGTGATCCTCGGTATCTCCCACAGACCACAGAGCCTGACTGCAAAGTTTGTCAAGCCCAGGCCGCCAGCCGACGCCCCGGTGCATTAAGGCAGCCAAAATGAACGCGTACGTGATTGAATTTGGCCTCGGAGCAATAAAAGTTTTCCAGAATTACACCGGCTCGGTTGCCCGGAAAGATTCGTTTGAAATTGGAGTCGATGGAGTCAGATGTGGTTGATGGGTTGTTTTCAACGTGGCTATGTGTTTAGCGGACGGTTGACTGGAAGGTGAAAAAACTGTTTGTAATGAAGCTGTTACTTAAATACTGTGATACCGTGTCTCGTGTTTTGATTTGGGTGTCAGCGATGGTGAGTTTTATCAGGTTCTGAAAATCAAATGCCTGTTTCCATAATAACTTATAAACTGTAAATCAGAAAATACTGCAAATTGCCTGAATCAAAGTGAAATTTACATTTATGTCACACATTAAAATGTCATACATTTGACATGAATTATTTTGCTTTGGATTAAAATGTGTACAATTTACAAGTCTAGCTGATTCACATTTTGTAGGAAACTTATTCTCCATTTGCAGGTGCCAGTAGTAGATAGCAG
Source organism: Centroberyx gerrardi (assembly GCF_048128805.1). Taxonomy (NCBI): domain Eukaryota; kingdom Metazoa; phylum Chordata; class Actinopteri; order Beryciformes; family Berycidae; genus Centroberyx; species Centroberyx gerrardi. The sequence goes on along the minus strand of NC_136007.1, from coordinate 26,212,529 downwards.
AAGTAGAAGTTGTTGCATTTGTACACAGTTGTGAGAGCAATCATTTCCATTGGGAGGAGGACTCAAAAGTGTTTTTAGACAAGTGGCAACACATAATCAGAGGTTGAAATAGTCCAAATGTTAGGAACACCTTCCCAATATTGAGTTGCACTCCCTTTTTGGACAATTAGTGTTGTCACAGAGCTAGAAAATCTTTCTTTAACCCTCATCCTACCGACTGGGGTACCCGCAGACCCCAGAGGTATACTTTTTGTCATATCTCACAGGTGCTTTATTCTATCATTCCAATTTTTCATGACTTTGTCAATCAATTTGTTCCTAATGACTTCATATCATTGTTTTCTGTTTCTATTTTAATTAGTGATTTTTAAAAATACCAATGTATTGGGGTCCTGGGGGACCCCAGTCAAAAGCACCCAATTCCGCTTATGCAGTTTTAATAGATGGAACTATTTATTGAGTTCATGTTTGCCATGGGTCCTAATTTAAAGTATCACTAACCCTCAGATGACATTAATTACATAACTAATAATGTTTTGAGAATAAATAAGTTAACATTTTGCTATGATGGTTGTTTCTTACAGTAGTTTATTCTTGGGGTCCCCAGGGACCCCAGTCGGTAGTCCTTGTATGTTAAATATGTTGGTAGGATGAGGGTTAACCTGACACCTCTCTTACATCTACTGTACATCTCCTCTGCATGACTCAAATGGATTTAATTGAGGAAATCTGTAAGGTATGGATTCACATGGTCAGTGTATTTCCTGGTAAGAGAATGTGTTCCTAATGTTTTGTACAGTCAGAGGATCTGTGGTGGCCACCTGTTAGAATACAGGCTGCACAGTGGCATTACACCCAGTGAATGGGGAGACCCATATGCAAACAAGTAATGATAACTATAAAGATATATTATTATTTTAAATGCATCTAGTAAATTAAATGGACATGGCTATAAGTGGATTGTTAAACACTGAAATAATAACTTTCGCTAACTAAATAATGATTAGCATTATCGTGAAAAAATAAACGTGTGTTGGGGAAGTGCATGGCTTCATGTCAAGGTTGTATTTCCTTTTGAACAACCACTAGAAAAACAAGGTTTTTGTAGTGGTTGTTCAAAAGCCTTTTCAATCTGTTCTGATGTTCAGCCTAGCCTGGATTTAATGTCACATTTCACAATGAAATCTTCAGTGAATTGTAGAGCCCTCTCAGTTTATTGAATTGAGTCTGTTAATTGAAATTGTTAACAATTTCTTTTAACAGAGTAGAATGGGATGCCTAAGAATCAATGGGAGCGCACTCCTGCAGCATGAGTCTTTTTTGTAGAGCACACAGTAGTCGCGACAGAAGGGTGGCGCTTCAACATTGGCTAGATTCTGCACAGCCTTAAATCACCTAGCCTACTCTCCTATAGTATCACTGAAACACAAAGGATCTGTGGCCTAACAGATTAGTAACAGTCATGGTATTCATAGTGCTTTGTAGGCTCAAAAATATGCATGCTATTGACGGGTCAAATCAAAGTGATACTGTCACAACAGATTCTCTTCGCTGGCAAACCTCTTCAATAGAAGAAAGGCCGCCTCATTACATTGAGGTAATAGAACCCCAAGCTACAGTATTTCTGTGTTTCCTTTTTTTGCTCACCCCTTTTATGTTTATTTTCTTCAAAGAGGATGATACATCAAAGCTGGATTGGCACATTATGAAATTCCATATGCCCAGGGCCGATAATCAGTGGAAAAATAACTATCTACATATTTACCTCTCGCAGCGACTGCCACACAGGCACAGTTTAGGACACGATCTGCACTGCGTGTTTGTTTACCTTGAAATCGACCTGAACCTGCTTTTGTCATCTTCTCGGGCATCTGTTAAATAAGTCTTCTTTCTCCATATTTGTCTGGGTAACAAAAGCCCCGTCGCTTCTTCTTGAACACATTTCACTCCGAGTGCCATTCCCTCAAGACAACATTGGTAGCAGCAGCCACATCTCCACTTACACTCCCACTCGCTCTTTTGTTATGGTTTTCTTTTCTTTTTTTTTATATATGTTAACAGCTCCTATCTGCCATTCTACTTCTACTGCTTTCTCTTCCCCTTCTTGGACCCATGCACCTCATTTAATTTAAATCCTACCTCATAGCAGTCCCTTGCTCCTTCTCCTTAAATGCCTCTATCCCTCAAGCATCTGCTCTCCTGTCTTTTTCCCTCCAAAGTTGCTCCTCTTGCCCTGCACACAAATCTATTTCTCCCGCTCTCCATTTTCTACCCCATTTTCGTCCTTGCCCTTGAGTGCGAGGAAGGCACGAGAATGGCGTTTCAGGGACATGGAGGGTACGCTATCTTCTGCCTGCCTCTCCTGAGACCTGCTGCCTCCCATCGCTTTCTTCTCCCTGCCGTCCTCTCCTCTGTGTGTGGTCCCCCCCAAAGTCCCTCCATGTCACTTTGATGACAGTGCCAGGACACTGTACTGTCTCAGTAATGACTTGGTCACAGACCCAGCAGCTCCCTTTATGGAAAGACTGAGAAAGTAAAAAGACCTGTCAATTGTCGAGTTAATAAAACACGTTTTATTAACTCCCCGGGAGGGAACTCGAACAAATCACTAAATATTCATTGACGTGCTGCAGTATGTTTTGTTGTTCTGTGTTCTACTTACCCGTATAAGTGGAAGAACCTTCAAAGTTGCAGTAAGGAGTTCTCGAATGTAGCCATGGGTCTTTTCTCGGTGCTTATGCAGCAGGTAGTGAAGCATCCTGTGAACTCTTTGTTTTTGCTGAGCCAACATTTGTTTTCTCTCTCCATCTCTCTCTCTCTCTTATACACATAAAGAGGAAGTTCTTTCTTTGGACATCACTCTCAGGGATGATGCACACTGCTTTCAGTGTCTTTGCTTGCACAGTTGGGTGATTGGCAAACCAAGACAGGATGAGGAAGGCCACAGCAAAGCGACGGCTACATGAAGAGTCTCAGTTCTGCCTTCCCCGTGACTGATGTCCATAGTATCCATCGGTTTTACTATCAAGCTTTTTTTTTACGAGCGCCATTAAGCGTGGAGCAACATTGATTTCATATGAACACCTTGTCAATCTTGAGAATAGTCGCCTCTACTGCTAATGCGAACGTACCTGCCATAAAAACTGACACTTAACGTGAACGCTTTGAAAATGCGCATTCAGATGCCAGGCTTGTCTCGTTTAACTCTCGGAGGAGGATTTAAAGACGTGCGTTTAACTGACATTGCGGTCTCTATTGGCAAAATTTAGCCGCCCCCTCCGAGACGGAGCCAAGGAGAGAAGGAACAGGAGAGACATAGAAAGGGAACAGAGTGGAACCCGCGCACGTACGCGAGTCCTCCTGATACCCCCCGTCAGGTGATCAGCGTGTCGGCTAAGCCTCCTCTCCGTAACGACGTTCCCAGGTGCAATTCGGTACTGTGCCTAAGCCCAGCAAAGTGAATCCAAGCGCAATTTATTACTGTCACCTACCCAACATCTTGGGAGGAGGTTTTGAAGTCAATTATGTCTTTTGTACTTTTCGTTGAGTGCTGTATTAAGCGTCTCTGTCAAGCGTGTCAGATTGTTACAGGAAAAAGTACCGGGGTTGGCATTTTCCCTTTCATATTCTCCTATCTGATATGTAGCCCCAGTGTGCTTGTAGGCTTGAGAGACAAAAAAACAAACAAACACATAGAGGAAAATATGAAAGTTCTGACAGACAAGTGATAATGAGTGGGGGGCCATACAAAGCAATAATCACCCAGCCTTGCAACAACCTCAGAAAAATGTCAGCAGGCTCAAAGGCTGCTCTGCGTAGGTGTTTAAGGAAACAATAGAGAAGTATCAGAGAAACAGACAGCATTGAGTACATGCCCTGATATCGAGTCTATTTATTTACATAATTTTTGACACATTTTTTTTTCTAATAATAAATCTTTCATATCCGCTGCTGCTGCTGAACATAGATGTTCCGTTCCTCAAAATTGCAGAGGACCTAAGCCCTGAACTTTTCTCTTTGTTTGATGCCAAACACAAAAGGGTTTCTCCTTTTTTATTTTATTTTTTTTGCCAAGTAGTTGAATAATCATTAATGCAATCTCAAGGCTCAAAGCAGTCAATTTTGCTCCCACCAAAAGTGGAATAACAAACAGACATTTAATAGAGAGCATGGCATAATTGAGTGTTTGAATTTGAGTTTGAATTTGAATGACTTGATGAATTTTAATTTGTAGCAACTGTCCACAGGTTTGTATCGACCGCAACCTTTTTAATAATCATTTTCACCTCTGTACGAACGCACAGTCCGTGCACCAATGTTAACCTCACTTCTTCACACAGGGAAACGGCGTCTGAAAATGACAATTCAGGCCACAACCGTTGACAAGTCACTGATTTTTTTTTACATAGAATGACCACTTTGTGTGTATTTATTTCACAGGGGACCTGGCGTCGGACGACGAGTACCTGGAAATCCCAGCTATCTCCAGACAGAGAGCAGGGACGTATGAATGCACAGCTGTCAATGATATCGACACAGATGTCCAGACTGTAGACATCACCGTCAACTGTGAGTTCACTGTTAAATATATAATATTGCACAATAGCCAACAAAACATTCATGACGAACAGCCACCGTTCGCACAAAGCTACCAAATGTTTAACACTAGAAAGGCTGAATTTAAGAATTTAAATATCTCAGCTTCCAAAATGTCCCTCCATGGATTTTCCTAGGCCCAGTTTCTGTATAACCCAGTGTTGTTAGATTTTGAAAATCATGCAATGGAATTGGTTGTTGTTGTGCTGGCTCTATAATAAACATGAATTAACTTGAACAGTAATTTCTCCTTCAGCATGTGCTTCTCTATTGGGACTGTCGATTCCTTCTCTTAGACCCCCAAATTGGCCTTTCTAGTGTTGAGGAGGGAGCGCAGAATCATTTCAGATTCAGAAAGATGCTTTCAGTCTGAACTTGATTGGAGCTTCTTTTAATTAAAAATAATGTGATTTAAAGAACGATGGTACAGCAACAGATCAGGCAAGAGCTTTGTATCAACATAACATGCAATCAGGTCTGTGATTTTCTCATTTTTGGGCAGGTCTATTTGGCCTGCATGGTCACCAATTTCAATTTTTTTTTATGACACATGGGCCACTTGCCAAGGCACATTAATAAAATGTGAGGATTTTGGATCCCATGACTGATGACTGAATGGTTGTTTTATTCCTAAATTTGCCGGCTGTGCCCAAATGGCTCAAATCTATTTAATATGGCACCAACTTTTTTCTGCTCTATGCTCCAGAGAAAGAACATTGATGGTATCAAAATAAAACCTGAGCAATTCATTCACTTTGTTCATATTCACACATTTACTACAGAACACCTACAACCTTTTTCACTGTCAGTCAAGAAATGTACAATATAGGACACTTCAATTCATGTTGGTCAGTATTGAAGCTACAGGCTTTGATATGACCCAGTTTCTCGCTTAAGAAATCACTTACATTGAATCATCAATTCTGACAGCACAAGGCCAAGAGCAAACGCTGGATTCTTTTTTCAGAGAATCAGCTCTTTTGAACTGGTGTTAAATTTTTGAGTTGCCTGATGCAGGGGGTCGTGCTGGACCAGGCTGGCTCCTGGTGAAATCATCACGAGTCAAAAAAAAATAAAGCTGCCTTGATGCTCATGGAGAAAATGTGATACCCAAATTGTTTGCGTCCATATAAAACCACCTCTGTGTCAAATCTGTCACTTTTGCATCCTGAGAGGGCGGGGTGGCCTAACGCTTAGAGAGACCGTCCTGGATCCAAATCCCCTGTGTCGGCAAACTCCCACCCTGCTGAAGTGTCCTTGAGCAAGACACTGAATCCCTACCTGCTCCAAGGCTGCTGCTCTGTAGCTGAACCTGACCTTTGACCTCCCTGTGGAGGAGGTGAAGAGAAAGAGATATTCCCTGTAGGGATCAATAAAGTATAACATTATTGATTAACCACCCCACTATTAGGCATTTTGGTGTAACTATGTATACCATACTGCAGTATATCACGTTGCATGTAGAAAAGCAAGGATCATTTAATTCCAATGTAATAAATACTAGAACACATAGTTTTTGTTCCATTTCGGTGTGGATTTCTACCTATAAATCAAATTGGTTTAAAAAAAAAAGAAGAGAAAATGCCGTGACCCCCGTCATGATACTCTTGACTCATGCCGCCTGCAGCTCCGATCACTGTGCCCTTCTGTGTTGCTGTTTGCTTGTAGACGCTCCAAGTGTGTCAGAGGGCAGAGATGTTGGAGTGACTCTGGGCCAGAGAGGAGTGCTGGAGTGCGAGGCGGACGCTGTGCCTGAGGCAGATTTTGAGTGGTATAAAGATGACAGAAGGTAATGGGTTTTACATTTGCATCTTAAGTGGCCAAATGGAGGAGTGTGTGCGTGTGTGTGTGTGTGTGTGTGTGTGTGTGTGTACTCTCTCAAAAACCCTCATCTTGACTTAGACAATATGATTTTGTGGATCAAAAAACATGCAGTTAGTGAAGACAGGTATATAGCTCCATCAATGATTTGTTGATATGAACACTGCAACTATATTATCATTATTTTTTGTTGTTTTCAAAATATGTAATTGAACTTAAACCTACACATACTTTTAGTAACATTTTTAAAGCTAAATGGTTAGTTGTAATCACTGTTTGGGAAAAAAAAAAAAAAAGTAAAATTCAAGGTACATTTTTTCCTTTCAGGATCTTCAATGGCTTTGACGGCATGGAGATTGAAGTATCTGGATCGTTTTCCAAGCTGACATTTTTTAACGTTTCTGAGGCAGATTATGGCAACTACACCTGCGTTGCCATCAACAAACTTGGGACTTCAAACACAAGTTTTCTCCTGTATGGTGAGTACATGAATCTGTTACATTTGTTGGATTACTGAGATGGAAATACAACTAAGATGCTACAGTTTTGTGTTATTTACTGAGCGTATGGTTCAGTATTTGAAGTAATAATCCGCAAGTTTTTCATATAAATAAATGTCCATTTTGCTACTCTCTTTTGGTGTTTGATACCATAAAATAGTGATTCAATTCATAACTTGTAACGCTTATGAAGGGGTTCCTCTTTGGAATAAATTGAAGAAGTTCTTTATTATTACAGTATGTTGGGCCAGTGCCTACAAGTGCAAAACACCAAAGACCACCAACACCTTTGGCCTTTTATCACCAAAGGTTTTGCCAAAATCAAGAAAAGCAAGAATCTTGCAGATTATCACTTTAACTTCAGGAACATTCTGTTTAAATGTAGTCAGAATTAAAATACTGTAGCTGCTCAGCTTTTGATACCATTTGTACTTAAATGAATGGATTTTGTCAATATTAAAAGTCATCGCTGTCCAGTATGTAACAATGTAAAAATTCATTCAGCAGCCTACTGTCATGCTGTTCATAAGTGTTGTCAATGATGTATTGCTGTTTTGTTTTCGATATGTTGCTCTGTTCCGTTTGTTCCTCTGGTGTAGAGGTAATTGAACCCACTAGCTCAACACTATTGCAAGGTTAGTATTCTACACAAGCATGCGCTGCAACTATCATGTTTGTAAAGACTTTGCCGCATGCTAGCACGTGATGAACATTGCCATTTTCACAAACTGAAAATTAGGCTCCGATGTCACTTGAGTTCTACCTCTGCCATTACTGAGGTGACAGAGAGCTACGACTATATTTGACAAGAATAGACAAATCATTTCTGGGCCCTTCCTGTCAAAATGAGACCGTCAGGTAGAAACTGGGCTGCATGGCAACGTTATGGAAAAGTTAGTAACTTCTAATTCTGTTTAATAAAATTGATGAGTTAAATTGCTAGTCTGACAAGGACCATCTTAGGTGAGGAGAGATAACTGCCATGTGAATCTTTGTGAAAATGGTCAATGCAGCCTCTGTTTTGCTAACCATGTTTCATTTTTCTCCTTCGCAAACCTAACCATCTGTCTGTGTGGCATGGCCTCATTTTGCTTTTTGCATGCTCTTTTCCAATGTAAGTATTTATCATCTTTAACTATCATTTGTGTGTGATTGTTTGCACCTTTAGTAATCCTATTTCAACAATGCACCCCATAGTGAAAGTGAGTGATGGCAAAAAACCAACAATCGTAAGCAATGTTCGCTATATCTGCTCTGATTCTGCAACTAGTGATTACTGGCAGTGTAGATTTCTACTGCAGATTAGTTCTGTATTCAGTTTTAAATCTGACTCTTAAATAATGTGGAGTTATGAAGATGGTGCAGAGATAAAGGGCAATTATATATAATACCTTGCTCAGCTTGTCATTTAATGTGTCCTTGTGACCGGCGATTGTAGTATCCTGTAAGCAAAACTGACTCCATTAACACATCAGAATTACATTAATGGCTTTGATTTTGACTATGAGTGAACGTCATTATTCTAATTAGCCATATGCAGGATTAGGGATAATCTACTGTGGCAGGGTAATTGGATAGATGCCCCAAAGGAAACTGTGGTGAACTCACAGAAATCCGAGGGAAATTGGTAGTCATTGTATTACGAGCTTCAAAGTAAAAAGTTAACTTTTGTCCTCAATCCTTCAACAATACATTTATTTAGATGGAATTTCCCCCAACCCAGAAAAGCACATGATGAAAATATAATGTGCTTTAGTTATTGCAATATAAAACTAAAAACACTTGTATTTACTTGTAGATTCCTGGCAATAGCACATACTAAATGAGTGAACAGGTCTTTGCGTAACTCTTGCAAGCTCCATCCAAAACCATCCTGAAATGCACTGTAGCATATTTTACCACAGTTGTCGCAGGCATTATTGCTCAGATTGTTGTTCGTTAAATTGAGTGAAAATAAGTTAAAGTATGTATCTCCCTTTTGTATTTTAATGTGCCAACCTTGTAGTTTGGTGAATAATAATCAGGTGAACTTAAAAGGCCAAATTTATCAGATGAAACCGTATTTTATCCAGTTTAGAACCATAATAGTGACTCTTCATGTAAAAGGATTTCTGCAGGCTCCTGGTCCTGAAAGGTTCTCAGTCCATTTTGAATTGGTGTGGTAGAGATTAACATAGAAATAAGAGAGTACAATCAATTAGAAGTAACCTGGATCTGACAAAGGTCCTTGATCGAAATTCATTTAATATGCAAGTGTAGTTAGTGTTTGGGTGTTACTTCTCATTGAATTGGTGTGGTAGAAATGAAGATACACGGAAAAAATACATTCTTGATCTAAAAGCTGTGTGATCACACTGTAAATACTATAGTCAAACCTGCATGTATATTCACCAAAATCAACTTGTGAGAAAGCATTAGGTATTTGAATCGATTTGCCAAGAGCCATTGAGATTGGTAATAAAACGACTGAGAGGGGTTTGGAAGAATTCCCAGGTAACACTGACCAAAGCAAGCTTGTGAATCAAAACATAATTTGAGAAAATTCAATGAGTTTCCAGAGCACTCCATGGTACTAAGAACGCCCTTGTTTAAGACAGAATGACCTTCTTTCAGAGATAGATGCTGAGGAATGTTCAGTTTTAATCCTTTTAAACCGGAGTGCAGCATTTGATGCGGCAAACCATGTCATTTTGATTGTCTGCCTGAAAAACTCAGTAGGTGCTATTGGCAGGACAAAATATTGTTAGTCTCCTACCTCACTGATAGAACTGTCTCTGTTATATTAGGCATTTATGGTGTTCAGCAGTGGTTGCTTCAGGACTCCATTGTTTTTTCTGCTCTCACCTGACATTATCATTCAAAAATACAATCCTCTCATCCTTGCACATCAGTATTCAGCCATATCTGCCTGTAAAACCAAGTATTCAGAATATGTGGCTTACCCAGCCTGCAGGTATTATGCGTTAGATGTATCAAAACTGTCTTCAACTAAATCTGAGGTAGTGATTCAGATCCTCACTAACCCAAAAGGACAGTTTAGTAATGATTTCTCCAGCTAAGAAATATGTCTACAGTCATTTACAGATACAGACAAATATGGCTGTGTATCGTAAGCATGGAAAACAACATTATGCCAACAAATTATATTAGCGACATAAAGAATGAAAACAAAATAGGACCTAGGATAGAACCCTGAGGTACTCCATAGCCATGATGCCATGATACAGTCATGCCTATCTAGCTAATGTCATCAAACAAGACTGGTCACATTTAACAAGCTCGCAAAGTTTGATCTAACCTAGCTCGCTAAAAACTAAATCTGATTTTCCATCACACGGTGCTGCTAGACGGCTAGCTGAATACATCCAACCAAAGATTCAATAACAGTCATTACAGGTAACCAATAATATTTGATTCCACCAAAGTCGAAGTCCCGCTGCAAATGCACTTAATGAGCTTTAAGGCAGCAGCGCTTTTTGCGTCACAGCGGCAGAAGCAGCGGGTCAGTAGTGAAGACTGGTGAAATACACGCTGCCATGTAAACTCTCTGTCATATAACCTCTCTTTTAGAGGGGTCAACATCTCTTTTAGATGTGACCTCATCTCTTCTCGAAAAGGCAACTTCTGACACCTATGCAATACAGGCAGGTTTGTGATGAATAAAGTCTCGCCATCTAATTCTGAACTAATTGTAAATAAGGACCGTAATCAGCACTTATTTCTAGATGTTAACACTACTCATACATGTAGAAAATACAGCGTGAAGTAGTCTTTCATAAAAAAAAAAAGGTTCTGCACTGCTGTCTTCCAGTAAGCACAAATTCACATATTCTGTGTTGTGCTGGGAAGGTATTAGGGCAGTGAATTATTTGTTATCTGCAGATCAGAAGCTCACATAATAACTTTCCTCTGGTAGAAGTAACAAGAAGGGAAAAACCTATCTTGAATGGTGAAACTTATCCAGGTGTTTTGTTTTTTTCTTCCCTCTTCTTTCCTTCTGTCAGGACCGAGAGCAGTTCAAGACGGGAGCGGCGGCGCAATGGGAATGCACTCACACACCTGTCTCCTCTTCATAGTGCTTCTGCCGTTTCTGCTAAGATTTTGAAGAGGAATGGATTTGAACCGAGTGTTTTGTGTGTGTGTGTGTGTGTGTGCGTGTTATTTTTTTTTTTTTCAACTGGAACCATAAACTGATGCACAGAGTGCATGAGGTATCCTACTGCATAATGATGTTGACCCACTAAAGTACGTAACAAACGTTTCTGTTGATTTTTAGATTTCATGGATGTAACAAGTGTTTCACATTTGATTTGAGTTATGTTGGATATTTTTCTCTCTAAATTATATTATTCTGGATTGTCTCTTTTTATGTCTTTCTAAATGTGATGTCTCTTATTCAGATTGATTTGTCTTAATCTTTAACTGCATTGCATATTCATCTCAACTCCAGGAAAAGTCAAATTTACAGCAAGTATGAGAGGTGAATGTTAAATACCTCAAAGTCAAATGGAGACAGTGAAGCAGAAGGACTTAGGTTACCCTGAGGCTGAAAGCCTGGAATTATCATATTTTTATGTATAATAATTATGATTCAATGCGGTTGTTGAAAGCAGAAATTGTTTTTGACCTTCAAATATGTTTTTTTCTCAGCATTATAGTGATATATTTTCAGTTGTATGCTAATCTTTTTTTCTTTTTTTTTTCTTTTTTTTTTAGTTTTAACACATTTTTGAGAAGGGAAAACACAAAGTTGTAATTATTTAGGCAAATATCCTAGTTTTATTTCTTTGTTGTTGTTGTTTTTTTTTACCAGTACAGTTGTACACAAAATGAATGGTGTGAAGAATAATAATGTTATAATTAAGTAGTTACAGATGGAGGGAAAGACTCTTCCACCCGTGTGGAGTCAACATCACACTTAAGTAATGCAAATTTATTAATGCTGTTGCGAACTTTTTAAGTACTATTTTTTTTCACACATGCCGTTTATACACTAAAGCAGTTATTTCAGAAAATGTTCCTGTTTAACCAAACCGGCACTGGTGGGTTAGAGACCGTTCAGTTAGATCACGTTAACAAAAACAAACACTTTCCGCATGCATTTAGACACCAGTAACCCAAAGACTGAAACAGTTTCTACTACGCAGTACTTTCAAAGGACTTCTGTTTTCCAGTCTCAGCACCAAACAGATAACAAAGACATAAAGTAATGCACATTAATTTTTCATAGTAGTGTCTTTTGACTGAAACAGCATACCAAGGGTGTAATAATGTTTTGTTTTAATATGAGCGAGGGTACTGTGGAAAATATCTAAAATAATGGATACCTTTAAACCAAAACTGTATGCGATAACGACTGCAAAATGCTAATCGGAAGATGACATTTTCAGCTCTTATTGAAGATAATGGAACCGCAGGCCAACTGTATGTGAGCCATCTGATTGGCCAGAGGGACCTGGAGTAACAACAGGTCCGAGCAAACAGCCTACAACTGCTCTTTTCACTTTAGATATGAACTTACATGATCACACATGACCGGAAATATGAGAATACAGCCTAAGAAAATCAGAACAATGATGTCCACAAAAATCACTCTTTGCATTTTATTATGGATAAAGAAGTATCCAATGCAGAAGTACCACTGGCATTTTGAGAAGCAGCATAATGAAGATCTAGTATCTATATAGCATCATCATCAAAGACTTTCTGCAATAATCAGCAACCTCTCACAACACGGCGGTAGAATTAAAGCCAGTAAATGTATCTTTTTCACATATTTTTTTTGTTGGCAAGCGATTTCTACCCACTGTCACCCCACACTCAGGTTCCCCTTAGCAGCGGAAAACAGCTGAGTGATAACAACAACAAAAAAAAGATTTGATATAGGCTACTGGTTTTCAATGTGGACTACACAATAAGAGAGCGTATTTTTAAGACATCATGCATCGCTTACAGAATGCATTGCTGTCCGCCTTTGTCGATGCACTTGAAACAGCCATCTATTGACTGCTGGCCACTATGAGAGCTGTGCCGAGAACATCAATGGATTCTGTGCAGCCCGGCAGCATTTGTGGGCTTTCATTACAACATAACATCAAACAGGAACAATGTATTTAAAAAGAAAAAAAGGGTTGTGTGTGTGTGTGTGTGTGTTTAGTGGTGGGGAGCAATGATGCGGTTCTTATGATCTTACAGCTCCGATTGAGTGTGTTTTCACATGTGGTTATTTTTAAATGAAGTGCACTCAGTCCACTTTAAGCGGACGTGAAAAGAAGAGCAAGAAAGAGTGAAGTCGGTTCTGCTCACGTTCACGTTTCCCCCTCTCACTCCTAAAAGAAAATTCGGATCTTTTCCCGGCTCGCCTCGGCTCTGATGAGGTCCTAGGCCGTCATCCAGTTTTCCTTTTGAACTCGGCCCCCCTTTCTGGCTGTTTTGGATAACAAGGTGTGTGCTCCTTGATGTGAAAAGGAGCCAATATCAAAATCAAAAGGCATGAAACAGATAGGACCATTATTGAAATTGATTAGGGTAATCGTAAGCTGAATCTGACAGGCTAATCATGGTTTGCTTTCACACGTAAGACAATGAGACAAAGACAGACGCCGCAGACCATTATTCATCTCCAGCAGAACGATGTGTGAAAATGACATGGTAATTATTCCGTCCCGTCTTGAAGGATGGCGCTACTGATCACACATCTATTTTTTGCAGCAATTTTGACACCAGATTTAGCACCTTTTTAGGAGTTACGCTTTCATTTGCTTAATAAAACGGGATCTCGGAGCAATGCCCCGAAAATGAAATGACGCGGCAATTGGCGTTGCACAAATCCGGCGCCCTGCAAAGTGGGCTCAAAACTAGACTGAACTCGAGTCAGCTCACCTCCCAAGGAGGTCTGTGTTGGGATCACTTCAGAGGGGTGAAAGTGTGCCGGGAGTGGCTGCTGTAAATATGCACAAACAATCACAGTCTCACTGCTTTGAGTTCACTTGAAAGGTTGAAAAGGAACCAAGTGTGAAAACGCCCTGAATTGACTGAACAGTTTGCCTATAAATATGGACCAATTAAGGAATTATGCTCATTTTCTAACCAATAGCACTACACACACATACACACACACAAGCCACAGATTCTACCTTGGTAAGACAATTTATTGTATATTTCTGCCTAAATTTCTTTTGTAGAACAGCCAAGCACACATTGTAAAAACTGGGTCATTTATTTTTTTACTACCTCTGAGCAGTTGTTCAGCAATTTGCCCAATTACCTAACTGCACAGCAATTACCACCTTAAAATAATCTTTAGATCTGGTTATGGATGCACATGTGTGTGTACTGTAATGACAATGTTAAGCAAGGCATGTTCAGAGAAACCACACCGCTGTTGGTATGGTTTCTCTAGGAGTACGGCTATGACGAATATTGCTACTCCGCAGATTTCTTAAAGGACGGTGCAGACAGCTGAATGTTTGCATTTTATTGTTTTCTCCTAAATAATTGTGATATTTGTGTTGGTTTTAATGTCACATATCAAATGCAACACAGTTGATTTTCATGAGCCAAGCACACCATTACTGAGGACAAGCCCATAAATGCTTGACTTTGATTAAAGGGATTACCTTTGGAAGGGAAAGGGATTTGTACAAACCAATGTGGCTGCTGTCAAAATATAGCATGTATTTCTTTGAAGATGAAATAAAAATGAATTTTATTGAGGGGCATTATTTGTTTCAAATTCAGTCAGAAATAAGGAGGTGGTTGTATGGCTGACTCTGTAAGTCCACCTAAAAATAGAAACGCCATATGGTCACTATGGCTGCGATTCAGAGTTACGTCTGCACTGAACAGCGGAGACTTCACACCGAAACTGTGCGCTTCAATATTCACACATCAGACTTATCTTCAGTAGGCTGTTAAAGAGGAATACTATCACCTTAGGGGAGATCTATAGTCCTAGGCAAAATATGTTGTTATATAGGCTCTGAAGCACAGAGCTGGAGAAGTAGCACAGTGTTGGGTCAAAGGACTAGTAGACTAGTTCTTCTGCCATTTCAATGGAGATGGACATATCAAGTGACTGTTGGAATCCCACTACATCACATTTTCCCCTTTTCTGGGTTTGGTTTAAGACTGCAGCTAAAGGGAAAGTCACGTCTTCGTTTCCTTGAATCTGTACTGTTCCACAACACTTTTAAGAAGGAGGCATGTGGAGAAAAACTGCGAGGGCTGCTTCTTAAAGGCTCAGTTTGGATTTTTTCTTTGACCTGAGGTCTTTTGTATTACTTACTGCTAGTGCTCTCGATGCATTATGGGCAGTGGTAGCCTCAAGGTTGGAGAAAGCTGGTTGTAGAGCAGTTGAACAAACACAATGACATACAATTTAATGGGATATTATGATGTTTTGTGTTGCACAATAGATCTATTTGGCAATCTATGGCTCATTCAGTTGAGAAAACTCAAATAAGCTTTCAGTTTGTCTACCTATTGTCCTGCTGTTATCTGGACTCATATCCTCCATTGTTTGCTATAAAGGAATCAATCTCACCCAGTTTGACAAGAGTTTTCCAGTTCAACGCCTGAGAATACAATACAACTTTTGCTTAGGCAAAAGATCCCTCCAAGGGTAAAATAAAAACAGAGTTAAAAATTGAAAGTCAACTGTTTTCCCCTCTATGCGCTCATGCATGCGACCGATTGCTGGTGCAGACATGCTTATTTAATGAAATAGTTTCATTATAGTGAAATAGACAACTTCCATAATGGAATATAATTGATCATCTCACATAAAAACAGTAGGCCATCCTTCTGCAGTTGCATTTTTTCACGGCATTAAAAAAAGTCTTATTAGGGCAATTGCAAATGTTCCAAACCCACCACATTTCTTGGAATGAAAGGCATTTGCCTTTTAAAAGGGATGCAGAAGACTCGCTGAAAATACCATTCAACACAAATTTTTAATGATAAAACCTAGCAACCCAAGGAGAAAATTTTGGAAATGGATTACTGAAATATTTCTGATCCGCCACCAAAGTTTACAGCTGAGAACCTACAGCGAACAAGCCTGAACACACATGACTTTTCTTTTCCCTCTCACTCCAGTCGGCTAACTCTGAATCACAGCCTATGAAAGCTTATATTTTGGCTGCAGCATTGCATATTTGTGTTGATATGACCAATCCCATTGTCTATTTGAAGATTGCATAGGGATTGCTGGACTCATTCTCTGTCTAGCCAAGCAAACATGGGCTAAGTTGGGAGGGAAAAAATGCTATGGGTAGATTCAATAAAAGTTTCAAAAGATTTGTTTGTTCTTTGTCTCCAGACATGCAAAGGCAAGAAAGTTTTAACCCATTCATTTAAGAAAAATGACTAAGCTTGTATTGCACCTACCCTATAGTACTATTGATTTTAGGTGTTTTGTGACATTTGTTCGATATGCATTGGAGTGTGGAAGATATTATTTTGGATGTGAACTTGAGTTAGACATGAGAAATCAAACCTTTGTCTCAACTGCCAGGGGTTTATCATAGCAGACGCATGAAGTAGTCTCATGATCTGTTGAAATTTTTCTTCTTTTTTTTTTGGATGATTAGCGTGAATTCTGCCCTTTGCCTAGCTACAAGTTCACAGGGCTCTCTTGATATTGGATTGTTCCAAAGTGGAAGGGGGGAAATAATACTATTTGACTCCCTGCAATGTAAACGATTGTTGGTTCATATGTATTTTCTTTATGACAAGTGTGTGCTCATATTTAAGACTGACAATAATAAAATGTTGTATCTTAATGCCATGTGGTTTGAATCAATTTTTTTTTGGAGTGTGCACACTACTATCTCATTTTTTGCTAGGACTGTTTTTTTTGTAGCTTGGTTGCATTTCATCCCATGCTGTCCTGCATTTACAGAGCCAAATATTGGTCATCGCCTCCTTATTGTCCAGTCTTTCCTCTCAGTGACTATGTTTAC
This sequence comes from Centroberyx gerrardi, assembly GCF_048128805.1. Lineage (NCBI taxonomy): Eukaryota > Metazoa > Chordata > Actinopteri > Beryciformes > Berycidae > Centroberyx > Centroberyx gerrardi. The sequence goes on along the minus strand of NC_136007.1, from coordinate 26,195,647 downwards.
ATGGACAGCAACAATCCAATATTAACCCGATTAAGACAATAGTCTGAATAAGAAATTGCCATGTAAACAGCTTTTTCTGATTACCTTAACCCGAATAGTCGGAGTAAGCAGAATCACATTAAGACGTGGAGTATTCTGATTTTAGTTGCATTATTGAAGGGCATTTTAGACATGTAAACACCTTAATCCAACTATGACTCTCTATCCAACTGCTTGATGACACATGCTCTACCTTCCAGCAGTTGAGAACTTGTTTGAAAACTTGGTGGAAAAAGATGACTGACATCAGAATAAAGAGGTCCCAACATTTTTGGGGTGACGCTGAAACTGTCGTCATGCTGTGGGCATCGAAACGTTCGTCTGTTCGCACCTTCAATAAAGACTTAAACTGTCTGTGTAGCATGTAAACAGGAATATGAATGCAATAGTTCTATAAGCAACCCATGTTAAGAGCTTAACCTGCATATTGTCTTATTTAGAATAAGGTCATTAGTGGGATGATTGCTGTCCATGTGAATATAGCCAATGAGATGATCAGGTTGGACATCCATAAGACAAATGGAACCCCTTTGCCGTACCGCTGCTCTACCAAACAGACCATTCCAAGGCGCGTATGCAGCAGAGTCGTCCACGCTGGCAACTATCCAGAAACAAGAGGAACCTATCGATCCTCTCCGCCCTCACAAGTCCTGACCTTGGGGCCGAGCTCGTTGCGGTCTGTCCAGCACATCGCCAGCAACCGCTAACTGCGGTTCCCTAAATGACACGACTCTGTCTCTGAGCACAGGCGCTGTGTATTTTAAGGGTTTCTTGGCCATCAATTATGTACAGCTACAGCAGGGGGTGCACCGTAATGGGCCGAATCTGTTTCTCTGCCTCCACCGTGAATGTTAATTGCGTAGCTGCATGGCACAGCGATTTCCCATTCTCATTCACTCGCTGTATAGATGATATATGCGACGAGAACGCGGAGGTTTCCGCTCCGAGTTCGCTCTCATCCCGGAGCGGTGCTTTACCATTAGATAAATAATTTAAAGCTGGTCCGTGACAGAAGTTTATTATGTGCATTATTTCAGGTTTTTGTGCCATTTATTGCATTTTTTTTTTTAAGCGTTAACAAAAAAAAAAGAAGGGCTTTGCAGTTGATACCCCGCTGCTCCACTTCAGCCTCGACAAATATTTAATTCATGCAAACATCTGCTCTCTGCAGCTGAGAGTCGCTCCGCACACCAGAGAATGCACCTCTCAATAAAGTGACACGATTACCAAGATTACAGATTTGCTTCTCTTGATTTGGAAGATGAAATGTGCCTTCGCTCAAAGTTCCCACAGAAATGTACAATTTCAGGCCGAGTTGCGAAGGTATGGGAAGTGTCTGAGGCTGTATTGTTATGTCATACAGTTGAAAATAAATGGTTTGCAGTCAGTACAACTGCCACTGAAGGAAAACAGTTGAACACACACACACACTCACACACACATACCCTTTGACTACTTGAACATTCAGGAATTATGCCCCCATTCATGTTTGTGCATCTTCGTCATCAACTTCATTCATGCATCAAGGCCAAACACCAATCTACCAAATGTTGTTGCTGCAGGATTTACAGTCTCTGAGGTCCAGATTGTCTCTGGGCAGAAAAAGAAGAGGAAGAATCAATCGGGTTTCAGCCCCTAAAAGTCTGTGAAAGCTCATAGCTCAATTATGCTGTGTGTAGAATTCGGTGGAGATTGAGTCAACTTTGTAGGAGACATAAAAATAAATGGATCAACTTTATGAGAAAAATTCAAAATGGCAGAAAAACGATCATGGCAGAAGTGAAAGCCAGTATGTTTTCCTCACGGTTCAGGAGCCAAAACGTAAATTTGCTTGTTACAGTGCCACCATCTGGCGATCAGTGTAATTTTTGTTGTCTGAGCAGTAGGGGAGATTTGAGTAGGGGAGAGAGGTTTAGGTCACTTATGATCTCTGAGGTACAGATCGTTTTAGTGCAGAAAAAGAACAAGAAGAAGAAGAATCCTAACAAAAACAATGGCATGTAGGTGGCTAAATCATGCTGTGTGCAAAATTTGAGTCGACTTTGTAGGAAAAAATTTTGAAAATAGTTGCTGCTGCAAGGTTGGCCTGAAGGTGGCACTGTGGAGCATGAGCAAAAGTCTGTCGCACTTTGAGGTCCATCTCAAATATGTATCTGAAGTTCGGTTGCTCTAGCATCAAGCGTTTAGGAATTACAAATATATGCTGTGTGCAAAATTTTGTTGAGATCGGAACTTTACGAGAGAAATAGCGAAAAATAGATTTTGCACAAAATTAAAAATGGTGGAAAAACTATCATGGTGGGAATGAAAATCTGTATGTGCAATGGATTCGACTTTAGCCAAGGAATCAGATGAAAAAACAATTTGATTCGAGACCTTATGGTTTAGCAGTTATTGGCCAAAACGTAAAGTTACAGCGCCACCATCTGGCCGAAGTCAGCTTTTCCACTATGGTTAAGACCAAAGACAACAAAGCGCAGGTGTGGACACACCCTAAAACTCTTTACACGTCTGTCTCAATCCGTATCCATTACTCTATTTTGACATTTTAAAAGTTTTTCCAGTCGAGGCACATTTTAAAGCTCTTCTTCCTACCCTACCTTGCTACCAGCTTCTCAACCCCTGAACCTGTGATTTCCTCTGGATGTTATAAAAATCCAGGGTCAGCTGAGTCTGTGAGACAGCGCTCTTGTTGCCAGATGGGAAGAGTAGACTTGCCAGGGGTCGACTTGGCGAGGTGGCCTATCTGAGAGTCAGATTCTTGAGAGCGCTGTAATCCGCTCTTTTTCCACTTATGTTTCCCAAGTTGACCTATTTGTTCTACTTATCAGTGCTTCAGTCATAAATATTGTACATAGCCATAGGACTTTTTGAATGTCTTACTCTATCCTCCTGAGAGCCAACAGAAAACACTTTTCTTTTGGGTAAAAAAAGCAAAAAAAACAAGTGTTTCAAATAAAAATAAAAATTAATGTTTACTTTGGTTATGTTCTATTGGTATGACTATAGGAATTTGTTTTTGCCAGTCATATATTTGAAGGCCCAATCTGCTGGAAATATCTCAATATGATGTCACATCGTCTAGAGTTGGCCAGTTATCCACGAAGAAGAAACATACACCACCAAACAACAAAATAAACCTAAAAATGCAAGTTACTTTGCTCGTAGCTGTGTTTTATGGTGGATTTTTAAAAAGTTAACACTCCGATGTAATGGGAACAGAAAAGAAGCAAGCACATGCATATCCCCTTCAGTTCAAATAAGTTGACACTGTGCAAGAGAAACAAGTGCAAATTTTGCATGCCAATTATTCTTGCTTGTCTGTCATTTAATTGCAGTACCCGCCATGCCCTTTTGAGTGATAAATTGCTGTTATTCTTTGGCATGCTGTCTTGAAAAAAGATGGCTGTCTCGCTCATCAGTGTTATTTGCAAATACGGGCATCACGATGTATTATGGATAGCGTCAAGCCGATGTCAAAAGTGATCCACAGCGATATAACGACCGGGCCTGGTTCCGACGGCGGATATAAATGTTAATTGTGACAGGATTTTGTGTTGCACATCGCCCACTTAAGAAGCCCATGCTAGACATTTAAGTGTTGGATACGAGTCATGCTGTCTACCTTTCAACTCCCAGTAGGAGCAATCTCATCCCTCGCTCTCTCTCTCTCTCTCTCTCCCCGCGTTATATTTCAACCTAATTAATGTCAAAATGGAGTAAAAAAATTAACGATCCGTCACCACAAGTTGTTGATTTCTCTTTCCACTCTCCTCATTTCCTCTCTCATCAAGGCGAGCAGCCGATCTTAATGGCTGGTAAACATCTTTTGATTGGCCTGATTGTCTCACAGGACTGCGGAGTGTACTGTAGAACGGGAGTGAAAGAAAACGGGGAAAACGGGGAACACGGCGGAGACGGCGTGGCGCTTAGCAGAACCAAAGAGAATAACATCTGCGCTGAAAGGAGCCAGGCTGCAGCTTCCCTCCGCAGGAATTCGCTGCTCGGATGAAACGGCCTTTTTTTTCCATATTCATGATTTGATGTTACATTTCCTTGAGGAAGAGCGGTGTACGTGTCGTCGGGCGCTAATGATGACGAGGGCCCTCGGAAAGCTGCCGCCATGTGTTGGACCTACAGACTCCCACAGCAACAACAACAACAAAACACTTAAAAGGTTAAAAGATGAATCATGCTGAATTGGTCAAATGGTCAGGATGGGACGATATATCGAAATTCAATATATCGCGATACAATGTGACAATACGTACCGTGGTGCAGAAAAATTTATCGCGATATTAGCTTAATTTTATTCTGCTGTAGTAATCACAAATGAGACGGCTTGACCATCACAGTTTCACAAGCTCTCCGTCTAAATTATATTATTGTCACTTTGTCATGACATTTTTAAATTGTTGTTTACATTCTCGCAGTCAGAGTTTGTTGTCATTTAACTTTTATTTATTACATTGTATTGTGGTTGTATTGAATCGTGAACCCCATATTGCGTATTGAATCGTATTGTGAGATAAGCATATTGTCCCATAACTATCAAATAGTATCTGAGGGAACAGTTTGCTTTAGAGAGCAAATGCACTGAACTTCTACAAGATAGTTATGGCCACATGTAGTTGTATCAAAGATGATTTCACACATTTCTCTTCCACCACCAATGGACGCCTAATGAAGGTCCTTGACTGAAATGTCGCCACCTGAAAAATGTTATATGTTAATTATTTTTTGATGTGTGAGTGTAAACAGTGTGTGGGTGCCGTTCCTCTCCTACGCACCTGCAGCTAAGACTTCTTCATTACGGGGAGCTTGTTTTCCTTTCAGTGTTTCAGACACAAAGTCAATGAAAGTTAGAATATTGCTCGTTTTCAAGTGAAATCATGACTGCCTAATTATCAGGCAGAAGTAGGCATAATTAATATCACCGATCAAGTGACACCGGAATCAAAATTAATCTGGTCAGTGTGAGTTCATTAGCACTCTTAAACAAGTTGGACAAGTGGGAATTAAAACTCCTAATGAGCCAACAGGATTTTAAGAGAAAGAAATGGCATTGCTGCTGTAGGCTGTGTATGACTCAAGCTGATACATACACCTCAAAAACATTTAGTTTATTCTTTATTCTTCTTTATTCTGAAACAGGAAAAGACTGCAAAGAGTCCTCACGTTTCTTGCATTATTTTTCTATAGGCTTGCCTTGACTTCATGCAGATTAAGAGCTGGATTTGAACTCATGTAACAAGACTGTGAGGAAAACTGTTAAAATACTGTCTTTGTGAAAATCTAGACTTTGTGAAAGCTACAACTACTACAACTAAAATAACTTTTTGTTTAGTGTGCAAGTAAAAAAAAAAGGAGATTTTGGGCGAAGAAGTTTTGGCTATATTTACTGAACACTAACTGAACAATTAATGCAAATACATTTTGAAAAGAATATATGATTTTACACAGTACCTTTTGAAAACATACACAAAATACCGGTTCTAAACTTCTATTATGATACCTTTAAAAAAATAACACCCCTATAAATCTAGTAAAACTAGACCTGAAACTAAATACCAACTAAACTAAAATGACCAAACTCACACTGAAAACTAACTAAACCTACACTGAAAATGAAATAAAAATAGCAAACTATATAGAAATAAAAACGAATGAAAAATCCCAAACTGTAATAACCACTTGAAAAGACACAAAAGAGTCGGCTGTTTGTCTTTCTCTCCATTGTTGTGTCTCATTGCCCTCCGTGTTCATGCCGGCTCATCCAAGCTGCTGTGACACCAAAATTATGGCAATCGTCTCAGGTGAATGACCTAAGATTTACTTGTTGTCATGGCAACGCTGACAAATTGGATGCAAGTTGTGTGTAAGCCGTGTGCGCCGGGGTCCGATTCCGTAGCTCACATCCACGCGGTCCGGATCTGAACTGAAAAAGTGCGACTCCATGCGGCTTTTTGCTGTTGACAAGGGAAAACCGGAATCAGACACTTTGAGCTGCAGTGTGAACGCAGCCAAAATGAGAGACTCCATGCAGTGGAGACAGTATATGTGGAGAGAGAGAGAAATGCCTCAGCGGCGGCGCGTCTTCCAAGAGGACTCTCTCCCTCCAGAGGAAACTGGAAATATGATTAATGATGTGACAGCCATCAACCTTCAGCATCCGCGTTGCTTTTATCCAAGGCCAGCGAATGCACTTTGAGGGACGAAACACAGAGTCCCAGAAATGATTACACTTTGCACTTTCCCAATTCAATCCAAAACAAATTCCAACAGCTGTCTTTTGTGTATGCATGTTTTTTTTTTATAACATCAAAAGGAACTACCCCCCGGGCTAAATGTGCTGCAGCGGCAGAATTACAAAGCAGAGCACATGTATACAGGAAGGCAAAGAATGCAAATAAATCTGTCTGAGGGGTTTTAATTGAATGTGGTTGAGATTTATTTGGTTGGTGGTGAGAAACAACTATTATACAAAGGATAATACCCAATAAGATTGACTGTATCACATGGTCACATGTGATACATTATGCAATGAGCTGTTTGGGAAAAACAATCACATTTGATGTAATCAGTGTAGTTAGTTAGCCATCTTTCTTGTCCTCTCCTATTTTTAATATTCTAAGACAGGACTTAGACGCTTTCTGAATTTCAAAAAGGCTTGTTTACTTTTTTTTTTTTTTTTGCAGGCACTGGAATAGAATGCCAAAAATGACTAGCAACTGCTGATGTCAGATAAAACAGAATAATAACAAACGGTGTCAGATAAAAACAGAATAATAACAAACGGTGTCAGATAAAAACAGAATAATAACAAACGGTGATACACATACATACTGTATAGGCCTATGTGTGGGTTTCATATATGAGCAGTGCACATTCATACACACACACACACCTTCTGCCTTAAGTTGCCCAACATGACATCAGTTTTGAGGAGGAGCAGAGAGAGAGAAGGTGTTAACATCACAGGAATGAAATATTGGGAATACACCACCTCTGCACTGGGAGGAGGAAGGAAACCAGGTGCAGAGCTGTAAAAAAAAAACAACCTCAGTGTGCATGCATCAAACTCAAAGTCTGTCTCATTACATCTACATTCTCCTACATCAGTAACTTTAAAGCCTATTTATTTAGAGGCAAACACAGTTAAATATATTCATCACCCTGGAAAGAAACAATAATCATCGTTCTGAAGTGGAAAAGTGGAAAAACTGTGCTGTCGTTCAAAATGGTTTGGCAGATGATGTTGACATTTAGTAAAATAAAGCTTGGAAATGAGAGAGTGGTAGGAAACTACATGTAAAATATCTCTCTCTCTATATATATATATATATCTATATATAGATATATATCTATCTATATATCTATAGATAGATATATATAGATAGATATAGATATATATATATATAAGACATTCCTGGTGGAGGTCAGGCCTCATTAGGCAAGCTTTACAACCCAATCAAATCTGAAAATGAAAGCCCACTCATTTCCCCACAGCTATCAGTCTCGGTCAATTTGAACTTGGTTGAACCGGTAAGATCAACATCTGACAGGGTAAACACTGAGGCAGAGCGGCACTTCTCTGCATGTTAAAGAAGCCAGTTTCAGAACGAGCCGGTGGACGTGGTTTATTTCTGTCACAGTTTCTTTGCGGAATCGTCAAGTCAGACGGATAATTATTTCAAACAGACCGGCGTAGCGCTGTATCCCGCCAAAACAAAGAGCGCTGCCAGAACTCTCATTCAATCAAACACGCTTGACAAAATCTGACACGGGCCTTCGATGCTGACTTTATTTGCTGCCGGTTCAACTTCTGCCAGCGTTCAGTGAGGTTTCAGGAACTTCGATCAAATCAGGAGGAATCCTTGGCGCCACTCACCTGGCAGGACGAGCCGCCAATCGGTTCCGCGCATACGGAAAAAACCCTTCGCCCAATCACTCCCCCTCATTCCTAATCTGGCTCCTCCAATCGCGTCCCCCTGCTCCGGAGGTTGCCGAGGTTCCTCCTCCTCTGCGTTTCAGCGCTCCTCATCTCCATTTGACCGCTGTAAAGCCTCCAAGACCCGTCCCGCCATCGGGTGTCCCGCTGCCAGGCCGGCTCCGGCTCCTCGGCCCCGGCGGGTGTCCATTCCTCCGTAATCTCTCGCACCGAGCCCGCATGGGGGCTACCGGTTTGGCTTGCTTGCATCCCCCCCTCCCTCCCTCCCTCCTCCACACATGATGGCTCTCCCCCCTCTCTCTCCCAAGCCTTCTTGGCTCTCTCTCTCTCTCTCTCTCTTCTTCACAGCCTGTTTATTCGAGCAGCGGCTTCTTGGCAACGTGCTCGCAGCTTCACAGCTCCCTCCTCCCTGCCTCCTCTGTGGACGAGCCGCCCCGGCTCTCTCTCTCTCCCTGCCCACCTCGACATGATACCAGTGTCTTGCTGATGCACACAGTCCCCCCCCACCCACCCTCCTCCTCCTCCTCCTCTTGGCCCCCTTTTTCTCGCCCCTCCACTTTTTGTCTCGCCCTGTGTTCAGGATTTTTTTTTTTACCACGCACCGGCAAACCCGTCCAGAGCGTTATTTCTTTATTTCTCCAAATAAAGCTTCAGAACGTAGGCCGCTAAAGCTACTTGCTTAGCGTAGCCGAACCAGTTAATTCCTCGCTTGCATCTCGGAGCCATAAGAGGACGACACAATGTTATCGCGGGAAATATTCATGGTTGGTGGGATATGCAATTCTTCTGACTCATTACATCTGCTGAACAGGAGCAGGCTGTTTCGGGATGCTGAGTTTAAAATGGCTCGGTGGGCAAATTTTTCTGCATTAGTCAAAAAAAAAAAAGAAAAGAGGTTGGTACAGTATAATGTTTCTGTGTTTGTCATCGGTGGAAAAACACTGATTAACAGAGAGAAGAAGACACGACCCATGCTGCTTGATTGTCGTGTGTTGGACTTTTGTTTTTTTTCAAAATGATTGAAACTTTAATGATCTCTGTGGGGAAAACTGTTTAAAAGGGTTGGACAAGTTCATCTTTTTATGAAGTGCACTGATGAGGCGAGTCCAGGTAAAAGTTAAGTCAGCCCCCGAAATTACACAGCAGTTAGTCGGGATAGTTAGGACCGCGGATGGTGGACAGCTTTCGGATGCAGCGGGCGTTCTGGAGGCCATTAACATGTCGATCGGTCCGCTCAGGTAATGACCCGGCGCATCGCTCCATCCTCTGCCTCGGGCTATGTCCAACTATTACTGGAAATAGTATTCATACTAACTGTAGTAGCGTCATACAGTCAGGAGCTACTGTGAAGGTGAAAGTGTCAACATGTGACGTGACGATGAAAGTCTGATGAAAGACGATGAAAGTCTGCCGACGCCAAATGATCAGAAGTCACGTTATTTTTCACCAATCAGGAAAATAATTTGATCACAAATGGGTCGATTTTTACTTCTGACTCACCATATTATAACTCACCAACCTTCATCTGGTTTGTGAGACGGAGGCACAGTCATTTTCTGTACAGCCTGAATTCAAAACGGATTCAGTCACGATTTGTTGTCACCGATCGACACACAAAAACCCATAATGTCAAAGCTGATTTGTTTATCTGCGATTTGTTAGAAATGAATTAAATGAAACGCTGAAATGTATTCAACCCGTTTGCAGTGACACTCCACACCGATCGAGCTGAGGTGCGTCCAAATTCTATTGAATGTCCTTGAGATGTCTCGACAATTTAATAGCAGTCCACCTGAGGCCAATTCAAATGACCAGACATGATTATGAAGGAAACACATCTGTCTGTATCAGGCTCCACAGAGGATAGTGCATATCAGAGCAGAAACTCTATTAAAGTCCAGGAAACAGAGACGCAGCTCTGGGTAAAGGTGGAAAACAGGACAAAGAAGCCTATAAGCATTCAGCCAAATCAACACTGGAATGGCTGCACAACAACAATGTGAAAGTCCTTGAGTGGCTCAGCCAAAAGCCCAGACTTGAATCCCATTGCAAATCTGTGAAATGTCTTTATAAGATAGGCATTCACACACACACTGCTCATCCGACTCGATTGACCTTGAGCAAATCTGCGAGGAAGAATGGGAGAAAATCCCAAAATGCAGATGTGCCGAGCTGATAGACAGATCCTGTAATTGCTGCCAGTGGAGCTTCTATGAAAGTATTGACTCAGAGGGTTGACTACCTATTTAAATCAGGTACTTCTGTATTTTATTTTAAATTCATTTGCAAAAAATTCTAAAAACGTGTTCAATTTAATCACTTTTGATCACCCAGGGCCATTGCAGCACAGATCTGCCCAGATGTACAAAGCACAGAAGGGTAAATCAAACAAGACATCTAGATTTTTTTCATTTAGGTTTTTTTCCTGGGTTTGAATATTTCACTCAATATAAACTCAATGAACTGTTGGGACGAGCAGATACAGAATATGTATGTGACATTGTCGTACAGTTCATTTTTTATTTTATTTTGGAAAAGCATTCATTTCACATTCATCTTTTCACATAGTATCAGTATTACTGCAAGTAGATTCACACAGCATTATGCACATTTAAAACAAAAAATGTTGCAGTACATTTGATAACCATTTTACAGCCTAGCTCTTCCAGAGGTTTTCTTTTATAACATTAGCTTTGATTATTTACAGTTGAACATGGGAAGCTGTCACCTTAGATATTACGAAGGGTTGAAGGGGGAAAAAAAGAGAAAATGAATAAAGAGCGAGCTGTTAAATGTAATGAAATAATATAAATCACATTATATTCTCACTCATTTATTCTATCAAGTCAGCTAAAGTCTGACCCTATAGGTTTAATGTACTCACTCCACTTGGTCCAAATCCGGAAAAAAATTCCTTTTTGGACTTTGAGGGAAAATGACAACCTTTCCATAATATATACTTCATATATTATTTCTATCCATTCATCAATGGTGGGTGGTTCTGATTTTAGCCACTTCCTTGTGAGAGCCTTTTTGCTTGCTGCCAGAAGTATTTGTACTAGTTTTTTATCATTGATATTCCACCCTTCAAATGAGATGTCACCCATGTATACAGTGTCACATCTAAAAGGAATGTCGACTCCAAAGACATTATTAATATGTTTATGAATTTCCTGCCAATAAGGTACAATAACCTGGCAGTTCCAGAAAATATGGAAGTGACTGGCGTCATTTATCCCACATAGTCTCCAACACCTACCACCACTTCCCTGATGTCGTTTTTGCAAGGGCGTAATAAAAAACCTTACAACGTTTTTCCAACAGAATTCTCGCCATGTAGTTGAACTAGTTGAATTCCATTGTGCTTGACATATTCTTCTCCAGCCCTCCTCTGAAATATTACAATTTCCCTCCTTCTCCCATTTCTCTTTTATATACAGTGTATTCTCAGACTTGGACTGGAGAATGCCATTATACATTCTGGAGATAATCTTATTACATGTTGTGGATTTGGATATTGACAAGAATATTTTCATGATTCCTGTCTCTCCTGTTTCTAAAGCTACACCCAGGTTCTGGTTGAAATAATGCCGAACTTGGAGGTATCTATAGAAATCATTTTGTTCCAGACCATGTTTTTTCTGTAAGGATTCAAAGCTCTGGAATGCACCTTTGTGAACAAATGTATAATTATTAAGGCCTTTTGTGATCCATTTTTGAAATCTATCATCAGATCTATTTGGAACAAATTCCGTATCGTAGGCACAGCACCGTAACAGTTTAAATGAATCACCTAATCCACATAATTTTACTGTCTCCTGCCAGGTTTTCAATAATATATTAATCCAAGGGTCATCTTTGTTTACCATCTTATTTTGTAATTCAGTATCTGCTATCGTCGCTGCTATAGGTTTCCCTTCTATCATTGCACTTTCAATTTCTTTCCATCTTGCGGAGTATCCTGGTGTACACAAGCAAATGAATGGCCTTAACTGTGCTGCATAGTATTCTTGTAAGCAGGGGAGACCCATGCCACCACATTCCTTTCTTAGTTGTAAAGTTTTATACCTGATCCTGGGTTTTTTCCCTTGCCATAAGTATCTGGATATCAACCTGTTCCATTCCATAAACTGCTTGTTCGGTATCTTCACTGGAAGAGTCTGAAAAAGATATAGCATTTGTGGCAGAATGTTCATTTTAATCGACTCTACTCTGGAACTCAAACTCAAAAAAGGAATAACATTCCATCTTAGTATGTCTGACTTTATCTTTGCATTTAATGGGCCATAATTAAGGTCGAATAATTTTGAGATATCTTTAGACAAGCCGATACCCAGGTACCTGATTGATTCTGCATCCCATTTCAATTTATGGGATTTTAATATGGTTGGGTGGGTCGTAATTAAATGTGATTACCTGAGTTTTCTGTACATTAAGCTTATAACCTGAGAGTGCCCCATATTTTTCTAGTAGACTCATCAGTTTTGGGAGTGACTGTGTAGGCTGTGTTAGGTATATCAATACGTCATCAGCAAATAGAGCCAATTTTTGTTCCCCCGATAACATATATCCCCTTAATATCTGCATTTTGTCCAATCCATTGGCTCAAGGGTTCTATAAACAAGGTGAAGAGGAGTGGTGAGGCACAGCAGCCTTGTCTTGTTCCTCGTTCTAGGATGAATGAATTTGATAAATCACCATTAATTTTTATCCTTGCGGATGGTTTGTCATATAGTGCTTTAAATGTTTCAATGATGGACTTGTGAAAGCTGAATTTTGCTAACACTTTGTATAAGAAAGACCATCTGAGTCAAACGCCTTCTCAGCGTCTAAACTTATAATGGCTGTCTCTATACTTAAGAGGAAATTTAAGGGTAAAATCGGCGTTCAAGTTTTCCAATTTGGTATAATGCAAAAGTATTCAGTCACAGCCTAGATTTACATTGCTCTGACATCACAAGCTGCTCCTGCATACAGGCATGTTAACTCCAGTGAAGAAGTTCAAATGGTAACAGATAAATCAAGTTGATAAATTAAAGCAAGACACCACAGGTGAATAGGAAAAGAAACCATTTCATCTGATCAGAATGATTCTTTGCATGTTGAATAATGACACAATGTATTATGACTTTGTTTATTTTGTAATTAACATACTCAAATTAGCTAACATTTCATAAAAATGTGTGAATGCATATCAGTTAGAACACTTTTGTCTCAATGGGTTGAGTGCATTTTCCTGTTTCATTCTGATGAATAACTAAGTAGTTGGTAATTTACAGAGGGCTTTGTAAAAAGAATGAATGAAGAATCTCAGATTTTTCCCTATTTTTTCATCATGTAATATACCCCATAATTTGAAGCAATAGTCAAATTTGGTGTCCATATCTAGACGTTAATATAGATACAGGGAATATATAATTTAGAGAAAATGGTAGGTTTTTTTTTTTTTTTTTAGCCAGTTTTGTGCTTGATGTGTTTGACACATAAAAAGCTATAAATTATATTTTCAAGTTGTTTTTGATGGTTGATTTGTACATTTTATGAGAAGCAAAATATTATAATCTCTCAAAATTGGCCAATTCATCCAAAATTGCTGCTTTCATCTGTCGTGCCTCACCTTCAATTCCTGGATTAAGAATTCCCAGATGAACATATGGTTGTCCTTATCTGTTAAGCCTGTTTGTGAAACACCCACACCTGGCCAAGGTACAACAAAGACGGCGGCTTCCGGCAGCCTCCCCGCTCGCCACTCCGGAGGATCCAGGTGATCCTTCCCTCCCAGCAGGCACCGGGGGATACGGGCGCTCCCAAAGCCAGCGAAATGAATGTGCTGGCACGCTGCTGGCACTGAGTGATGTCGTGCTTCCACCTGAAGATAAGAGCACAGTCAAGGGCAAGGATCCAAATGTGTTTACTGTGACAACTCTGACCGCATGGCACCGCAGAGGGTGAAGGAGCTGCCGACCGAGTATGACATCGCTTTTGTCATCGGACGGGTAAAGGAGCCTCTTTCAGCTATTTGATCCGATCCAAATAAACAATCTACATCCAAAAACTCTGGATTTCTGCATACTGATTACTTCAAAAGATGTGGATTGTGGGATAGTTCTATCTAGGGTTTGACTTTGACTGATACAGTTTTTTGAATATATTATTTTGACTAGATATGGACACCAGTTTTCGATGCTGTAAAATTCAAAAAGATTCCCAAAAATTACATGGATTCAGTGTTTACCCTAGAACTGTATTCTTGTCAAGAGTGAAAAAGCCTCTGAAACAGCATTTAGATCATCAGGGGACACTAAAACTCTCCACTAAAACCCAAGCTAATGAATTTCTTAGGTTGGTTAGCAGCCGTTTAAGGCAGGGTGAGGCAGGTTTCATTGCAGGTTTTACAGACTGACACCCTTAAATCTGTTGAGTGAAGTCATATCCTCACCTCCATCATATCGGCGGTGGCAACACAATTTTTATTGAAACAGTTCCCACTCGGATGGACACCAAATTCAAGAACTTTTCAATTAAGCAATATCACACGAGAGGGAGTGCTGTTGTACTGGATATCAGCACGGCTGTGATTCGGTCGTAGGCACAAGGCCGCAGGCCGAGTGCTGAAGATAATCACAGCTGTGCTGATATACAGTACAACAGCACGACCTCGAGTGTGATATTGCTTTTATACAACAGTTGTATAAACAAAGTTATTCATCAAGTAATGGTAATTTGAGACAACAGATGATTTTTGTCTGTTATTTGTCTCCGCCAACAAAAACAGTTCCCTCAGGATTCCACTACCAAGTGTTGCCAAGCAACAGGTAAACTGTTTCCCGACTGCAGGCTAGCTGCTACCTTTAGGTTAGCACAGACGATTTCAGCTTACTTTCTTCCCAATCTTCCGCCTCGACCAACCGTTCATAATTAAGGTCAAATGTATCCACATTTGCGCTCTCGCTACTAGGTGTGAATGAAGTTAGAGTTTTGTGTAGACGTGTACTGGGAATATCTGGTAAGCATTTGTTTGTTGCATAACACTGTATTGTCTGCTAGAAGTGCTAACCAGCTGGTTAGCTAGCAGCTACTCAGCTAATGTCAGATGATGTTGTCGTGATCCGCTTTTTATTTCTCCTCACAAGAAGCGCTCCAGGCAGAGCTTTCTCCACACAAAAAACTCTATGTGTGAACTCAGCCTAATCAAAGTTACATTAGAACACCTGTGAAGCGGAGTGATACATACAGTACAGCGTCCCAGTGCTGTTATACTGTATATCAGCACTCATGGAATGCCTCTTGTCCAATCAAATTGCTCGACCGGAACTAACTGTTGTATAATGACTTTTAAGGCCTTGTTTGGTGAAATTGACTCAAAATCGGTATGTTTTGGGGTAAGACATGACATTGGCCAATTTTAGACATCGGAGAGGCCTCATTTTTTAACTTATGATCTTGTCAAATCAAGAAACCATGGTGAAATCATTCATGCTAAGAACACAAATGCCCATCATAGGGTTTTCCTCAGGATGTAAAGTGCTGATGCTAGGACAGAGAGATCCAGAGAGCTTAGACACTGATGCTACATTAAAAAAAAAAAAAAAAAAGAAGAATCAAGTACTTTCAATGCCATCTCAATGCTATCTCAATGTCATCACCTTTTCAAAAACTGTTAAGGCCTTATTTTTATTTTTTTTCAAGGCCTGTGTAACCTTGCTGAATGGCCAATATTGGCCCGATCTATCAGTAAACCGGTACATCGGTCTAACCATGGAAGAGTGAAGTAGCCTCTGAGCAGATCACTGGGACTGAATGTGACTCCTGAGCCGCGGGTGAGGGAACCTTGGACGGAGTGGTCTGCTGCCTGCGTCACTCTCAACCTGATGTGTTGCTCATACGAGCGGCAGGGAATGACAGAGGGCGAGATCACAAACTCGTGCGGCAGATGAAACAGGATGCACAGCACCACAGCTGCATGCAGATTTCCCTGCCATGTAGATTATAAGGACGCGGATTATCCACCGGGCCGATTGGACCTCCACGGCTGTAAGGGGGG
Source organism: Centroberyx gerrardi (assembly GCF_048128805.1). Classification (NCBI taxonomy): domain Eukaryota; kingdom Metazoa; phylum Chordata; class Actinopteri; order Beryciformes; family Berycidae; genus Centroberyx; species Centroberyx gerrardi. Next base: position 26,179,613 of record NC_136007.1, on the reverse strand, counting down.
GCCTCTGATCCGCCCCCCGCCCCTGCAGCGACGGCCTTGACCTGCCTTTGCATTTACACACTCAAAACATCCAAAATATTCCCAAAGTCAGTATTTTTTGTGTATTATAAAGCAATGCTGCATTCACTGGCTCATCAACACAAAAAAAAATGCATTGAATTGATTTGACAGCAACCCTGAATTAATGCGTTTTTGTGTTACGAGCCAATGAATGCAGCGTTACCTTTTTTTGATGACGGCGATGGCTTCAGGTGACCGTGGGAAAAGCCCAATTTGGCTGACGTGCAAGTTTGTGAGCGTTTGAGAGCATCTGGCTAGACAATGCTATAGCGAGCTGAAAGAGAACAGACAAGGTTAAAAAGTTAACAACCGCCGATAATTAGTGGCGGAGCAGCAAAACGTAAAAGACAACAACAACATATATAAGAAAAATAAGAAATAGAAAAGAAAAAGAAGGCAGACAGGCTGAACTTGCCAACGATCTTGATCTTTTTCAAAAGGAGGGATGCGAGGAGAGACTCAAAGGCGCTTTAACTCTCCATCAGTGACGGCGAGAGAGTCGGAGCTCATCAGAGAGTCGGATTTTAATGATGTGGATGAGGAGTTTGTCCAGCTAAGGCCAGAAAGAAGCGTATGGCATCAGTTAGGCTTGCTTTCATATACGTTCATTATGGGCTACAGCTGATGTATGCTTGTCACTGGCAGCCTCTCGTCTGCAAAGTGTGCTGTTCATACATTTGTCATAACAGAAGATAGGCTTATTGGAAGGTCAACACATTGCTAAAGTGGAAAAAGTTGCTGCCGCCCTGCTGGTTATAGTATTATTATTATTGTTTAATTTACAGGTACAGATAATACAGTAGACGAAGGACACATACAGACACACAACCTGGCTGCTTGGCTAGCGGCAGTTCCATATTTATGGGCATTAAATGTGAATTGGTACATGTTCAGGCCATGCTGGTTGAGGGAAGGGATTAAACTAAATAAATAAGTAGGCAGAGAGAAGGGGGAAAAAAAGAGGAATGGACATATTCACCAGTCTAAGAGCACCCTAACCTGGATGCTGAACAATGTCAACCCCCCAATAATAATAGCACCCCTAAATAATATTATTTAGTAAAACCTGGTATATTATGAAATTGTAAAAAGAGTTGGGTCAGTGTAATACCAAGCTCTCAAAATATATATCTCATATTTTCTCATAGGACTGCTGTCTTTTCCCATGAATCCCCAGTATTATGAATGCAAGAATTCTCAAAAGTAAGTTAACGGTTTCTTCACCAAACCATCTTAATACATGTTCCCAAAAATGTAATATTGGGCACACAATGATCGCAATGATCATCATTAGATAGACCTGCTTTGTATAATTTTAATGGTGTCCAATAAGATTTAGCAAACTGTTCTGTGTCTTTTGTACGGAGCCCGGGAGTGGCCATCGGGAGAAAAATGATTTATCTCGTGGCCACGATTTACTGTAACGTGCGCACGATATGCAATTCGAGCTCTCGTTTTCTTTTTTCGTGCGCACGAGATACAATTCGTTCCCTCAATCTGGTTAAAATGAGACCTCGTTTTGGTTTATTCATGCGCACGAGATACAATTCATTCCCTTGATTTCCTCTTTTCGTGCGCACGAATTGCCAAAACGTGCCCTCGAAATAGTGATATCATGCTCTCAATATATAATACATGCGCTCTTCACAAGCTTATAAAGAGTCAGTGCACATATTGGTGATTATGTTTAAATGTGGCGCTGTCCTGGGTGTGTTGCAGCACTTGATTGTGTTTACATGGCCTGAAGGTTAAGTGGCTAAATATATATTTGGGGGATATGTCTATTGTCTATTCAGTGTAAACAGAGAATGGATATTAACATATCAAATCCTTACTAGGCCTATCTGCAATACCTAAAAGTTACCTTTTAAGTTGCATTTTTTCCTAAAGTACACAGTTTAACAAAGTCGAGGGAACGAATTGTATCTCGTGCGCACGAATGGACTAAAACGTGCGCACGTTACAGTAAATTGTGGACTTGATATAACTTTTTTTCTCTCCAAATGGCCACTCCCGGGCTCCGTAATTTTGGGCTTTTAGAATCTCCCCACATGTTTTTTCAACACCTATTTGAAAGAAAAATAATTACAAGACTTGTACCATTCATTCATCCCAATATTAATTTTCAAATCTTTGGCCCATTTCTCTTTCAGATAGCCTTGTGGTGGTAATTTACAAAAATACATTTCTCCCATTCATTGAGTTCAAAGACAGCAGTGCTCCTCAGCCTGAATCATTCGAATGTATTTAGAAAGATTATTGGAGCAAATTTTACTCCGGAGGTCCTTGGGATCTAGCAATCGTCTATTGTAAAATACATCAAATATTGTTTTGACAGCCATCTGTAACCAGTCATTCCAAATTACTGGTTTATTATTAATTAATATGCGCGGATTGTTCCAGATTGGTGCCCGGAGAGAGCAACCATGGGATATATTGTATTTCTTCTCAGCCAAGTTCATTTCAAGCTATTTCATATTAAGATTTTCTTCAATACTGTGTGTGTAGCCTATATTAGGGTCATTTTAAAGGTCTGTCTGTTTGTTGGGGTGATATTTTGTGTGATCAGGCCAGTATTGCTGATATGTTGACAGACATTGATCGTTTCGGGATAACATGAGGTTTACTGCACTCCAATGTTATGCATAATGTTTGATATGGTACTATTTTCGATTGATGATCATATTTGTGGGATGGAATTAGAGTGTGAAGAACCGTGCGTTCACAACACGATCAATAACTCCGCATTCATTTCCTATAGAGCATCCAGGGAAACCCGGCTGATGTGTGGAACGCTCAGCTCAGCTCAACTTTTTGATCATCGGCTGTCAACAGCCAATCAGATTTCCACGCTTCCTCGTTTCCCTACCGATGTGGTTTTCTTTCATGAGCAGTAAGTAATAGTAATAGCAATAATTCTGCCTGGCAAGTGCAAATAAACGTCTCAAAAACGAAGCTTGGAGAACGGTTGCGTCCATCGTTGGGGTCGATGGTAAGTAGTAAGTAATGCTGAGTATTTCCTGTTCATTTTCGATTAATGCTTAGAGCTTGCAATCTAGCTATGTTAACTCATCCAAATGCCGTCGAGTTATGACCATAATACCAAAGCAGTGAAAAATACATGATTTGACTGTTCAAAACTTCTTCTCAGTCCGTGATCCATCAACCAAGCTGCTCGCAGCGTGCACAAGCAGCAACTTCACCTGAGACACTGAACCTATACATTACTCACCAGGACTCACACTGTCCTACCTGTCATGTTCCTCCCCATGCTTAGGTCAGGTCAGATCATACAGGTTCCACCAGGTAAATCCTCGGTTTCACCCAGAAAACCTGATCCTGCAGAAGACTCAGTTACAAACAATAATAGTAAAGGGGAGTTTTGCTTTAGTATCTACAACCATAAAATTGACATATTGGCATATATGAAAGCTGGAACAGGAATAGACTCATTCTGTTCTTTTTAAGCGGTTAATAATGAGTTATATACCAGGTTTTACGTGTTACTGAATGCTTTCAGAAAACAGACTATCAGTGAACCTCATGCGATGAGTTCTACAGGACGTGACCCAGATTAAATGAAAAGGCTGGGGATATTGTCTTCATTGTATTGAATTGGTTAGGCAGGCTATATCTATAAAAAGCAATAAATCAGTCATGTTCACGCTCCCGTTGACTCATGACATCCTATGATCCCAGCAAAAGATGAAGACGACTTTTGATCCTGTCTTCATAGAGGCAATAGAGTTAGCATCTGTGATTGAGTCATTGTTGGTGTTCGTCATGCTGTGAGACCTCTGGCAGATTTGCACGGCGCTTCAGGCTCATCATGCAGTCACGCTGTTTGAAAAGCTTTCCTTTCAGGTTTGGCTCTCTTTGAACTGCGGAGACCCGCTCACAAGACAAGTTTGTTTTTCTTCCCACGCGTGAGATGAATAGGTTGACGACTTAGGAGTTTAAGTTAATTCTACTGTAGCGCTTATTGTAAAGTGATACAGACCAGGTATTTCCATAGCAGCATTATGGAAATACGACAAAAACTCCCTGTTGCCTTAGAGCGAACCAGCCAATAATGTAATAACTCCACATGCTAGCAGCCTATAATGCAATAAAGTTGTAGAATAAGAAAAGTTACTCCAAACCATGAGGGCAAGAATTTACATTAAAATCTCTCCGTCTCATACTTCAGAGGGTTTATGTGCTGCATTTAATTTCAAGACACAAAGAAATATCGGAGCTGGACTGTCACCACAGACTCCAAACTTGCCCCGTGTTCTTGCTCTCTTTACTGTTATCGATATCAAGGCTTTATTGGAAGGAGCCCAAGATCCAACACATGCAGATATTGACGTTATTGTGCTGAGACTACATGGACCCCGATCAGTCCCGACAGCAGTGACACTGAATGTTCCTATTTATTAAGAAAGGCGAAAACGAGACAACTTAGGTGCTGCTGGTGTGCTAGCATGGCACTGAGAGGGATTCAGCAACAATGCAGATTTGCAGAGTTTGCGGAATGCAGTTCACGAACTTTAGCACGTCTTTGCTCCCCTTCCCATCATTCTTGTCAATTCTTCTATCCTTCAAAATAAACTTCTGACAAAAAAAAGCCAATGATAGCTGTGGAGAGAGGAATGACAATGATGTGTGGTGTCGTACTCAGAACAAATGATGGGCTACTTGAATTCACATTTAACCAGTTTATGGACAATTTTTGCAATCTCTCAATCAAATGATACGATGACTATATACCACAATAGTAACTACTGAATTCTGAACCTTGCGGACTCAAACCATCACGTCATATTGTACAGTATGTTGTGACACGAGGTCAGAAAACGTATCAAACAGGTCAACAATGCAGCCGTCAATGGGATCATACATTGTAAACTCAGGTAAATGAGAAGAGTTGTGAACATTACCAACTTTAAAATGCCCAGAGAATTATGCATTGAGGAAGATTATAGTTTTTTATGTGAAATACATAAAAATAAAAATCCCTAAACCTTATAAAAGCTATTACTCTACAATGTAGACTGTTCCTTAGGGTGTCATATGCAAACATACACCTTAATTATATTCCAGTATCAGTTTTCATTTTAATAGGGATTTAAAACAATATGATTCAAGCTTACTGACATCAATATTATATCATGTTCGTCTATCTGGGATAAAAAGGGTTTGAGTAACCCTTAGCATTAGTTTCTGCAGGTAATAGAGTTTCACCTGTGTTTTTTTTCACAAACCTTCAAAAGTCAGATCACAACCTGTGACAGTCTGCACCTGACCGGGTCACCATCATTACAAACACATACTGTAACATGTGAGTACAACAAAAGCATTTCCACTTAAATCAATCTCATCCCCGTTGTTTTAGCTTGAACACACTTCTTAACTCACACGTATGCACAGGAGTGAATCGGACAATAGCAGAACATCACATTATCAATCACTTGTGCTGTTAAGTATATTCTCGTCACTGGAACATTTCTGTCTGTGCACATCAGCTTAGGCAGACTAAAAATGTCTCTTGAAAAAGCATCCACCAAACCAGAGAACGTAACAATCGTTGCAGTCTTGAGGAGGGCTATGCAGTTCATCTCGGGGCAAACCAGGTTGACAGCGCACATTCATAACACCTCCACAAAAGCTTCATGGCAGCTACACGGTACATTCATTAAAGTTGATGCAACGCTTATGTCTTTCATCAAATCGTCTCGCAACACTTGTGTCATCTGCGGCTTAGGTGGTGGAACTGAGTGCCAGGTTTCTAGTTGAGAATGTCAAAAATGTCCCGTCTTCCCATTTCTACTTGATTCAAGGCAGCTTTAAATCAAGCAGATTAATCCACTTTTACTTTAGTGGTCATATACATCAAAATACGTAACAGGTATATGCTAAAACGCATGTTTCTGGTTGACTAACATAACATGTGTAACTGTGAACCTAGCTTCTAATGCTAAGCTCCACATTAAATAGGTTAGCGAGCTAGCTAGGTAGCTGCATCCATAATGAAGTTCTGACAGGTCACTTGCTGGTAGCTAATGTTTGCTAGCTACATGGCAAAACTCTGAAATGAGCAAGGCTAATAACCGTTCATCATTAGGTGGCAGGGTGGACCGAGGTCCTGGGAACGTTGAATTCTTTGTGGAGGGGGGCAGATGAAAACAAAGAATCCTCTCACTGGGGATCAACAGAAAATAAACACGTAATTCATGATGTGCTCTGACCTATACAGCTCTGTGAAACCAAACACAAAAACCTGATTTGCCAAGCCCGGGATTAGACCCCAGGACCTCCGCATGAAAGTCCGCTGCCTTAACAAGTGGGCTGAAGCACCATTGTGGCTGCCTGAGAAACTTATAGGTATTATATCTCTCTATCCCACGGTTGTACATGTGCAGTGGGCTTTTTTTTTTTTTTTTTGGGACCAACAGACTGACCGACCTACAGAGTGACTAAACAAAAAACCACTGATTGCAAATTATTTTGACTCTAAAAGAGGATAACACCAGGAGCTTGTGGTAAATTAAGTTTTATGAGATATTCTCAAATTAGCAGCAGTAACTAATGGGAATGTGTGTCATAGGAATAGGAACAGAGCCAAACTGCTAATTAGACCACCCACTAGCCAGACATTTTAATGATTTCATCATAGCTACAGGTAGATAACAATACTGTTCAACAATTTCAGGTTCTGATCAGTGGCGCTTAATTCAACACTTCTGTGAAATAAAGTGTCACACTGTTCAAACACCTTTGCCATAAGTGACATGTTACATGAATACTTGAAGAAATCTGACAATCTGATTTCAGGGTTGCATCACTAGTTTTGAATATGCTATGAAGCTGCTATGACACCGTGGTTAGGTGTTACAAATGTTGCCATTTAAGTAAAGTATACTCATTTTGAAAACAACAGTGTCGGAATTCTCTGTACACATTTGTACATTTTCTACACACACAATGATGGAAATAAAAATTTTGGATGCACTATGCTGTAGGACTTTGCCTGAGAAATCACGGTGTACTATTTATTATTCGGAACTCTGCATTGTTTATAATGAATGATCTGTTATTCTGTTGCATACAACTGTAAAAATACAGTAAAATTCAACAATCACATTGCATTTTTTCCTTTTTTGTCGTTTACTTAAAAAAAGCTTATGGTATTGTACAGAGATCGAACAGGACGTGACACAATAGTAATCTGAATGTACACTTCAATATTGGGCAATAAACAGTCAACTATCAACAATTACATTAACTTTTTGTTTTTCCCTTTTCACATACAAAAAGGTTGGGGAGACACAAACTCGGTAGTTCTACCATCATCAATTAGTGCATGATTCAAATTTTTCCCCTTCCCACACTGATGCCTCTCATCTCTTGGCGGGCCGGCGGAGTGCGGACCCCGGCGCAAAGCCAGAAAGAAAGAAAAAAAAAAGTGTGAACCACTGGCATTCTTGGATTTTCCATTCTTCTTACAGGACTAATAGTCTTTTTGTTGCCGTTCAACGCTGAGAGATGCTTGAAGGAGGTCGTGTTCCGCATCAGAACTTGAGCAGGTACAATAGGGTTACAGTCAGCAGGAGGCATACGGAGCAATGGGGCAATATGGCTGCCCGGTTGACATCGTGCATCGCGCCCGGACCTGCAGGGCAACATGAACAACAACGCAAACCGTTGCAAATCATTGCATCATCAGGGTTAGCATGTTTTATGGCTCAGATCAATGCAACAGCTTAAACCGTAACCTCGCCCTCAGATTGAACTGTAGCTGGGATTCAAACGTTCTCAAGGTAAACCGATAAATAAACTAGAAGGCACTCGGAGAGCGCAAAGCTCCACCAACGCCGAACAAATTCTCCAACTTTCTGTTTAATCCCAAGACATCATTCCGATCACTTAAATTTGAAGATGAATTGATTTCTTGACCCTGCAAACACACCCTTAGCATTTGGAATCAAGTCTCTATCTCTTTTAGTTCCATAGTGGCTAAAAATCAATAATTGTCTAATGGCGGGAATCCCAGATCTGAATCTGAACCACCAAAATCAAATCAATTGTTCCTTTACTCGAGGCCGATCTGTCCACCAAACTTCATGGAAATCTGTTCATAAGATTGCTGACAGACAAACAAACTAGCACCTCCCTAGCAGTGGAATATACAGTATAAAAGACTTTCTACTCATCCCACCCCAACCGCTTTTACAACCTTCGATTTGAAGTATCAAAGTTCAGAAACAGAACGTTCTTATCCCATAAAGTCACAAGGAAACGGCATGTCGATGTGGTCTTTCTCCCGTAATTTGATGTATCATGGACTGTTAAAAAGTGGGCAGGTTGGACCAGAGCAAACATGGAAAGTGACTCAGAAGAACTGGACGCTAGCCTGCATCCCATTATAGAGGAGAAAATGTATGAGAAATCAGGAGAGGAGGAAGATTTTGTCCCCGGTGTAAGGCCAAAAGTAATGAGATTTTGATATAAAAAAATCCAAGAATACATTTTTTGTGTTTATTGTTAATTTGGTGTACGTTATGATATGGAGAATTAGCTGACAAGGTGAAAAAGTCATTTTTCGTTTCATTGTGACTTTGAAATCAGGAATCATATTGCCATCATATTTTGATTTTTTTCATATTCAACATTAAAATTCTTACCGTAAAGGATTATGCTGGCGTTGGTGATGCCCATGGTGTTCATGGCCACACAAGTGTAGTTTCCATAGTCTTCTTCCGAGACATTGAAAAAGACAAGCATGGACTGTTTACCTTGATTCTCTATCTTAACCCCATTTAGTCCATTGAAGAGCCTGTGAAGAAGAGGGCAGCACTGTTCAAGGTTGTTGCTTGTGATTGTGCTTTTCTGAAGCATCTGAGTGGTCAAGTGTCTTGCAGGCAACTTCTGCTCAGCCTCATTATCAAATCGTTTGTGTTTAGAATGTATGTCTGCATGCAGTTTAGATAGAAATACATTTTATACCTGTGAGCCATTACAGGTCGGCACACTTGAAGCTGACAAATCAGAAGAATTGCATACCTCTGTTTCACACCCCAGCCAAAATTCTTAACTACAGCTCACCGGCTTATTGAAGCAAATTGTGCACTGCATGCTTTAGTGCACCATAACCCAATGTTGTAACTTTTTTCTGTTTCGTTATGTTGCACCGGCGCTATTCCTCTGCCGCTGTTTCATCGCCTCGTTCCATGTTTGCCAATGCTAGTCATTTATTATATCAGCGTTCTCCATCTTTTTGTTCTTGTGGACCGATTTTGTCTCGGGGACTGACGAGCAATGCCGCTGTCACCGTCAAGGACCATTTAACACTGCAACATACCCTATGTTTATATCAGCTTACCAGCTCCGGGGCTGCTCATAAACATCTTACCAGTCCCCAGCCTTGAGTTGGAAAAAGCTGCATTATACTATAATACCCTCTAAACCTCCAAGCAACGCACCCCACTGACATAAACCAATTACAGTGTAAAAATAATAATACTTGCCTTTGGTGACCGTGGCTGTTTTGGAAATGATTTGACTATGAGGAAATCTATTTGAATGTTCATAATGTGATTAAATCTGGTTATTTTGCCCATAGTAAGAAGAAAATACAGGGCAGGGAGGATTATCTCATTACATCAAAACCTGAATCTTACTTTAAACAAGAACATGGGGAAAAAAAAAACATCACTTATTGGCACTGATGATCCAATCTTGCTCATTTCAAATAAAGTAAGTCCACACCACTACAGCCCAGTAGATGTGTCTGTAATATCGATTGGAAACAAGTCCGGGCCTATATGAAAATCACAGAGCTCAGAGGAGAGACTTGCCTACGGTCTTCTTTGTACCACTCGAAATCTGCTCTCGGGACAGCAGAGGCTTCGCACTGCAGGACTCCTTTTTGTCCGACCGGAGTACCCGTACCTCTTGCCTTGGAAATGAAGGGAGGATCTGCGGGACGGATCACAAAGACGAATATGTTTTACAAAAGCATGATATAGAGTACACAGCGACACAGTGATTGATGTTTTTTCGGCTTCTTACTCCTGCTTCTTTGAATGTGAAATGACACGGTGACTATATGAGGTTAAACTGCAGATGGTCAGGGTCTATTGGAGGGTATATCCGATGAACAACTAAAGAACTATGGGCCTTTTTGTATATATCAACCAATATGTATCAACCATTTACATTCAGTGTCCTTACAAAAAAGTCACATGTGAAAACCCACATGTAAATTTAAAGCACATGTGCTTTTTGGACACATTGGTTTTCATATGTGAACCAATCACATATGAAAATATTTTTTTCACATGTGGAAACTTAATTTCACATTCAAAGAGACAATTCACAGGTGAAAATGTCATTTTCACATGGGAAATGTCACATCTTCACATATGAAAAGCAACGTGCACATGTGCTTTGAGTTCACATATTGGTTCACATGTGGCTTTTTTGTAAGGGTGGAGCCAGTATGCTGTAGTGTTATGCGATTGTTTTCGCTCTTACAGTTGACGGTGACTTGCACTGTCCTGACATCAGGGGCTGAGATGTCATTGGAAGCAATGCATTCATACGATCCTGACTGCTCTTTGGTGATGGCTGCCAACTCCAGATGTTCCCCCTCAGTGACAAATTTATGCATGCCTGTGGAAAAAGAAAGAAACAGGGGAAGAAATGCATCAGTAAATTAAAGGCAACAACACTGATAGAACGTATTGATTCCTACACAAGTAACACCACCTCTTGATCTACGGTGGCCTGTAATTGACACAAACAATCACATTTACAAGTAACCTAGCTAATTAGAGCAGAGATATAACAGGAACGTTGGGACAGAAATAGGTGGGGAGTTTTTATTCCAAAACAGAATACGGGCCAGAAGAAGAGTTTTGAAAGCCAGAAAACTCAGCACCTCCCCACTCCCCACCCACTTAAGCAGGATTAAAAAAACACAAATCTAAAATCCGACTTTAAATGGGATGCTCAACTAAGGCATGACAATCTAAATACACTATTTGCCAATTAGTGAAGTCCTAATGTTTGGTTAAATTTGCACAAACGACAAGTGGGTGAAAAGATATTCGCGGGGAACACAACATTCTTCCTTTACCGATGAACTGTTAGATACCTGTGCTTCCCTTTCATGTGATACACGCACACTGAACAGATAAGGAAAATCTTGCCACTGCCCCTGTCAGAGATCTTGATACAAATAAGATCGAATCAACAGACTCCAGCAGCAGTCTGTCCCCAAGTATGGGAACTGCTCCGTTTCCATATGCCTCCAAAAGGCGGATAGCTCAGGGCATGCACTCATTATACAAAGAAAATAAACTAATTGCGTTGAAACAAGCCCACTTGAGTAACACCACAAATTACCCCTGACACAAGCAATGTTAAAAGCATGTTCTAGTGACAGAAAGACCTTAAGCTACTGCTGCGTGGGTGGGAAAATGGATAGGAGCACTAATCCCAATCAGTAGAAATGTCAATCCAGCAATATCTCTACATTAGCATAATATCATTATGTTTTCTCCAAATCCTCAGCTGCAGACGCTATTGCAGCTGGCTGGGGATTCACTGAAAAGGTTGTGGGCTAGGGATAATCAGCTTGTTGCATATAACCATGGGAACTGCTAGCACAGGTAATTGAACATTTTCATCATGGATAACTATATTAGGCAGACTGAGGGTGACAAAGTGGTGTTGAGTTACTGTGTTATTTTATGATTGCATGATTATGAGTGCGACTGCTTTAATGATGGCCACGGATGGGAGGTTTACTTTCAAAATATAATCTCATTCATGATTACCTACCCAGTATTGTAATCAGCACTGTAATATATTGGGTTATTGTTACTTTTGCTTCACTGTGCCTCTAAAAACTAAACAATATGATATTAAAAGGATCATTTGTTTGTGCTTTGTTTTGCTTCCTTGTGTTACATCATTTTGTTCTATGGTGGTGATGGAGGGCTATAAGAATAAATTAACTTGAATCATTTATCACATTTCGTCGAATATAAGTTAATAGTATAATTATTAGTTCATGTTGTTCATGAAATGCTGACTTCCAAACTCTTTTTCTAGGAACCAACATTTTTAATATTTTCTAATTTTGTGGACAATGTGGCTCCTCTAACATAACTTTCCTCTATTCACCCTATTTTTAGGCTATCTACTGCTAGCCTGAAGTATTTTACTCAACCTGTGTTAAATTACAGGGACTTGGGAAAGCTATGGCAGCACAGCTTCAACCGTACCTTCATAGAATTTTATCCCAGTCAAAAACCAACAGATGCTTCAAAAAAAAGAATATGGTAATCCATTTCAGTACTCCTGCAACTCAACTTTGGGTGTCAAACCAGTTGGAAAAACACTGGTCTAAGATCATTTTTGTCTCTGAGACAATTTCGCAATCCAAATGACCTTTTCTCTCCGTGAAACAATCGTCTCTTGTCTAGTTTGAATTCAAAAGTTTCTAACCTGATTACAAGTGGCAAGGATGGCGGCAACCTGACAAGGATCCATGTTGGAGTGAAACTCCGTCTGTTAGTTTTTGTCACAATAATTGGTGAAGAAAGGAGCTAACAGTGTGTGGGTTTTATCAACTTTCTGCTGATTCCCACTCAACCTGCTTAGACTGGATGTGTGCATGTATCTGTGCTCATTACTGCATTGTTACCAGTGATAGTGTCAGATTTCAGCTTACAATTTTAGAACAACACAGAATTGAATACAATAGAATCAATACTCTACTGATTCCTGAGGATAAACTGTGTTGTCACACAGCAGCTGGTACAGTATACACATCAACAACATGTACAAGATGACGCAAGCAATGCAAGTCCAAGCAATGAAACGGTGCCACATGACACATGACCAGACATGACTAGACATGGCTACAATGAAACTAGATAACTACAAAAAAAAACCCACTCCATTGATCAATCAATTGATCAATCAATCTGAATTGCCCTGGTGCCCAATATAAAGAAAAATCATAATCATCACATATTACTCTGGATAAATGAGTATAAAAACAATCACCATCATCATCAACGTCCACCATCAGTGGCCTGCAATGATGATCATAAGTCCAGCACAACATCAGTGTCAGTATAGCATGACTGGATAACTAATAAGAGAGCCATTAAAGTACCGGGTGGCAGCCGGCACAAATGAGCATCTAAAAGCACTCGGTGGAGCACCACGGCAATATTAGCCATTAGCTTAAGGAGCTCTGCTGCCTAGACAGCACTCTGTGCAGTTTTTGTAGACAGATTAGTGCAGTCCAATTACAAGCAGTGCAATAGAAAAGACCAAAGATTTGCGAGCGCAGAAATGTCCGTCAGAAAGCAATCAACAGGTCCTCTTCAGAGCAGGTATTAAAAGAACCTATTAAAAACCAAAGAGTGTCCAAGACACACTGTTTTGACTTTTCAGGTAGCCAGTGTAAAACAAGGCACTTGAGCTGCGTAATGTCCCACCATAATCACCATGATATATTAAACACAACCCGTTATGCTAATGAGTCCATTAATTAAGTTAATTCATGCATTAATTAACGAATATTTCTGTCAAGATAGTTGTCTTCACATAACACGTGGGCTGCATTAACATGAACTCTGTATCTTAAAGCATTAAGGAGTTATAGTGGTTTCAATCAAATCAGTTTGTCCTCATTAATATGCAAATGTATGCAGAAAGGTGCTTCAAAAAAAGACAGACAGACAGACAGACAGACACCACCATGACGACATAATGTCCTGCATACCATGTACCATGGTGGAGGGACACAAAAATGGCTTTTAACGTTGGCTATCAGAGTAGAGTGCCTTGGACTTCTTCTTTGGTTTTTAATACAAGTAGTCCAATATTTGCACTGCCTTGTGATGGAAAGGTTATTGTAAAATAATTAATATGTTTTGCTAAAATGTACACTTTCACTGGCAGGAAAAAGTGAAAAGTTGCCAATGCCAATCTAATATAATAATGCAATGACTACACAGCAACATTCACTTTGTGAGATATGATTTCATTCCACTGGAATAATTTCTGAGCAACATTTTTCACAGAGTATACACAGGTTTTGCCCCAACCAACAATCTAAGAGAGTGCTCCAAAAACCTAACCATGTGTTCGTTTTTTCAGTTCATTGTTATCTGACACAACTGTGTGTTCTGTGCACAGCAGTAAAATTCTGCTCCAGCATTTTGCTGGCAGAGGCAGGAAAGAACAAGCAAACCACAACAGACTCTGGCATAGAGAGACTGGCTGTGATCTGGGAATGGCGTCACATGCCATTTTATCTGCCTGTACACTTTCACGCCCAAATCCCACATTATCACATTTATCTGTGGAGGCCTATCCATTAGGAAGCTACTGGGCAAAGACAGAAAATATGAAAAAAAAAGAACAGTAATTACCATTAACTTATGAGTCGTATTACACTGGCCTCTATGTTTACGCTCGTTGGAATCTGTTGTTTTAGTGGGATGCACATGAAGGTGTTGTAGTGATAGTCTGACTGCAATTCCCAATCTAAATACAAAGAGGGTAATTACTAAGCCTAAAACACACTATCTCTGCTTTCATGATTGGCAGCCAGCAGTTCTAGAGGTGATGGAGTGAAAATAAAAAAGCAGCATCAGTCCAAAGTATGTTTAAGAGCTCTTTTTTCTTTTTACTTGCAAATAAAATAGATTAAGGTGCACAAGGCCTTAGCTCAAAGAGAAAATACATAATTAGAAAATACATTTGAAAACTACCTCAAAAATAGCTTGAAGGCCTAGAACTTGCAGGAGGCAATCGCACAGTCAATCAGAGACATGCAATAACCAGCCATAATATGAAATATAATTTTGACGGTACCATCAGACAAGCAGTAGGGGTAGTCGTCAACGGGAATGAGTCACTGTGATTGTATAGCTAGATATCATCAGCTATAAAGCTTTCATTCACTGTTTAAATATCTCCAAGGAGAGTTAAAGGTTTGACAAGACTGTGCTACACATGATCAAACCAACACCCCCCCTCCTCCTAGTCCATTAATCACACTGTGTAATTGTCAGCATCAACATGGAGAAGGAGCATTCTCACATGCAGGAACCAGAGTCTCGTTCCCGCATACAGTATGTGATTGTGCAACAACTCAGCCCAGGAAATAGAACCTTATTCACAATGCAGGGTGAGCTTTCCCTTTACGTTTCTCCCTCCTTTGAAAAACTTGCTATCAGAGATGTGAGACAGGAAGTCACTTGCCCGGAAGACACTTGATGTGAAGCGGTGTGGCTGCGGTGACGGGAGCCAGCAGGTAATTCTGGAGTTTCATGGTTCCTAACCATTGGAGGGCCCTGTGGTCAGTCTCTAAGCTGAATTCTCTACCCAGCAGACAGTACTTGAAACGGTCTACGGTCCATTTGATGGCTAGACACTCCAGCTGCCCCGCCGAGCACCGCGTCTCCCTCAGGAGTAGTTTCCTGCTGACACCGGCCACTGGCCTTTTCTCTTCTCGCTCACCTTGCCGTCACGTTCCACCAGCACTCCTGCCCGAGGCATCAGACTGGCTGGTGAAGGGCAGACTAAAGTTTGGTTGCATCTGCCATCATCTTTTATCTTTTTTTTGATGACCTTCTTGGCCCACCTTCACTCTCCCTTTCACAGCTCCCTCTGGAACCGAAGACACTGCTGCAATATGGAGGCGAGTGCGACCATATCCTCTGGCACTGCCTGGTCCCCAAGGAGATGACTGGGTGCAGGCAATCCTCTTACAGCCCTTTCCTCCTGACCCAGCACTGGCAGTGCTTTGCCCAATTGTAGATTACCCCACTTTTCCAGAATGGCACCACTTAGTGCACTTCTGACACCAAATGTAGGGTTAAAGTCTAAAATAGTCAAAGGAATGGTAGCCAGCAGTTCTGGAAGTGAGAGTATGTGATGGTGAAAGTGAAGAGAAAAGATGAAGCTGCCTTTTCTCCTCACTATCACTATCACACTATCACCAAATTTAGGTTTCAGAGTCTTTTTTGTCTCCTGTACTTACAAATAAAGAACTTGCAGGTGCAAAAGACCTTTGGTCAGCAACAAAAATGTTCAAAAATAGTCTTTAAAAATAACTCCAAAATAACTTAATTTGAAATCTTTATCTCCAAGGAGATAAACACTCCTCCTCTTGTCCACTAACGGAGCCACCTGATTGTCAGCACTGATGTAGAGCAGCAGCCTTCTCACGTGTACAGAGACGTGATCGTGCTACAACCCGCTCCAGGAAGCAGAGCCTTATTTAAAAGGGAGGGCGGCCTACATTGTATGCGCAGCTGTCTTTCCCTATATGCTGAATATGCAATTGTGTAGGGCTTCCCACCATTGCAGAGGGCCCCGCACCTTCTTTTCTCGAAGAAAAAAAAAAAAATACAGTATATTTTCTTGTTCGTTACATTATTCACAAACATA
The DNA here is from genome assembly GCF_048128805.1 of Centroberyx gerrardi. Lineage (NCBI taxonomy): Eukaryota > Metazoa > Chordata > Actinopteri > Beryciformes > Berycidae > Centroberyx > Centroberyx gerrardi. The sequence continues at coordinate 26,163,086 of NC_136007.1, read as the reverse complement.
AAGCCGATCAATGGCGCTGAGCCAAGGGGCCCCCATGTCAGTGGGTAGGTGGTATGAGTGGATGGATTTGATTGGTGCAGCAGGTGCTGCAGCAGCTATCTGATCAATTATTATGTGCTACTTAATGATGACACAATGGTGCCTCCGACAAGAAAATATTCATCCGGAGCTGTGGAAAGAAGAAGTCAAGGAGGGCAGGCTTGAGAGCAGAAATCATGATTCAGATATGTGTCATGGTGTTTAGAAGAACGACTGGGTTAGCCTTGTGTTAGCATTAGCTTTGTACATTAGCGTACTGGAACTTGAGCCTGTATAAATGGGGCCTAAGTGTTTACAAAAAGTACTAGGTTAGCCTTGTGTTAACATTAGTTTGGTAATAATACCTAGAGCCCGCATAAGCAGGGCCTAAGTGTGTTTGGTAGGCAAGTGTAGCGTGGAAATGCATTTAATGGAGTGGTGAAGATAGGAGTGTGTACAGGTAGAGACTAAACTAGTCAGTGTAGATGCTAAGGTAGTATTACTAAAAACAAAGTGTTAGGTAGCAGCAGGGCACTGCTGTGAGTGGGTAAAGAGGGGGTTGGTTCCAGGATGCTGGAATCCACTGTTGAGACCTCCTGAGGTGTCTTGGGCCTATTTCAACGAAACATCGGTGAAGGAAGGTGCCCACTTGATAATTCCAATGACTTGCCCACACACTCACCCTGAAGGCTAGAGTAGGTAGCTGGTGAATGTTGCTGCCTGTCTTATGGTCCTGTAGATTTATGACGGTATAGCCTGATGTTTTCAGACTGTGAACAAACCCACCCCCCACACATCATCAGCATTGGTGGCGTTGGTTGGAAATACCAAGGGACGGTTTCAGAATCAACAACAATGAATGTTCTATCATGTTTTAACGAGCTAGTGCATAATTTTGTTTGATGGATGCTTGCCATGATTAGGATACTGACATTACCACGATTCCTGTTTTTTCCTTTTTGAATGCAGAAATCTCCGCAGCGCTTGTGCCGTGGCTGTTTCCTTTCACTCACTACCATTCGGGAACCTCTGCTGATATTTACTGGTCATATTATGCTTCAGTTAAGCAGAAATATTACACATTTAACCTTTAATTTTTTTTTAGGTTATATCATTTTTTTCTGTGTAGGTTACCGAAACGTGACCCTAACCCTTTAATCAAAACAATCTATATTCACTGATCATAATTAGGTTGACAAAATACACTTTGTTGTTAGTTATAGTTTATCCAGTTAAAAGCCACTTTACTGGCAAAGCGTATGTAATTAATGACAAATTTATACTTATCTGTGTCAAAAATGAAAGGCATGATAATACAGTACTGTCCCATTTTCCTAACTGTTTTGTGCATTTATATGTTAATGTTGTATTTATGTTCCAGTGCACTATTATTCATATCTACCTCAGTGTTTAATGTTCACATTACTATTTGAAATTCTGTTATTGCAAATATTGAAAGTCTTAAAACACCATTTGTGTACTTGCCGTCTATATTATGTGTGGGGTAAGGGGTGGTGGGAGCCCCTAAAGAAAATTTCGCCTCGGGCCCCCCATAGTGTAGATCCGGCCCTGATTGCATGGATGATTTATGAAGCCTGTACATTTAACTAAAGGGCATTTTTAATCTCGCCGCTAGGGACAGTCTCTTTTCTCCCTTATTCTTCTCCTCTGCATTGTAGCAGTGTAATGTGAACAATACAGTGCATGGAGGACTCTTAGAAATGAATAGGATCAGGCACTATATCCCCTCCCATCTCCCATGGGGCTGCAATAGTTACCACATTGCAATGCTGCTGTGATAGGGAGAATCCCATGGGGCTGAACGCATTACTGCCATAGCCACCGTTTTTGCTGTTTAATAGTTTCTATGCAGTTTTCGCAGGTGAATATTTCTGCAAGCATGCAGTGTGTTGTGTAGTCTACAGCAAACTCATCACAAAAGTAAAATCGGTCTTATCTTCCTCCTGCCTGTCAGGCTTTATCGAGGCTTAAACGATGATTCAGCAGCCCACTTCAGATGCTCCTGGGTATCTTATGGGTGGAACAGTGGGTTAGACCTTTTGCAAATGGGACAACTGTTTGACTTGGTTCAACAAGGGTTAGTTGTTACTTACTGACTGCGCTTTGGAAATTTTCATACTATGCCCTCCGTCAGCTAGGACTTACTCAGCAAGCATAACAGAACACATCTCATGTTTTTCCACCGACTCTAATCTAGGTAAAACTCCATATAGCGCAGGATGCACTGACTTGACCCCTACCTGTAATATCCCACCAGCTAAACTCTGTCAAAACAGAAAATAATAAAAAATGATTAAAAAAAATAAAAATGATAATAATAAATAAACACATTTTATATTTGAACACTATCAATGTTAACTGATATTAAACATATTCACCTAACTACTTAAAGTATTTGACAAGGTGGAAACTACTTTAAAAATATAGAAAATTCACAAGACAGTTATTCAAGTATTTCAACTACTTTTAAGCCCCAATATACAATTGCCACAATGAAATATTGTTGCCCCTGCTATTTATGTTTGGATTTTTCTTTTTTTTTTTTAATTGAAGAAATATTTTTCACTGTCAAAGTGATGGAGCTGTTCATACAAGACTGACCATATGTGACACCTAAATTACTTTTAAATGAATTTTAATCCTGTAAAAGGTTTACATTTGTATTGTTTGTGAAGTCAAACTCTTCAAGAATTTGTTCAAATATACTGTACCTACAGTAAAACAGTTTATATGCCCAAATTAATTCCAGTTTTGGGATTTAACATCGGGTATTGATTTTTACTGCTATTGTCCTTGTAAAAAATGACTTTTTTTGCCTGGTATCAGATTTTCTCACACTTAAAAGAGTCAATTGATATTGAAAATAACATTTAAAATCACTGGAAATATGCATAACACTGAAATAATATTTGTTTCTTGAGAGACCTTAGAAATATTGGTAACCTTTTGAATTATAGCTGTTTCCTTTCCCTAATTCAAGTGTAATTTAGTAACTAAATATATGGAAAATTGAGTTGGGAATTCAGTGGAAAAACAGACCAGCTACTTTTATCTCTGAGATAAAAAAAACAACAATATTTTCACCTTTGATCTGGTGGAGGGAGTTTTTCTCTCGTGTGCTCTGCTCCAGTCTGTGCCAACCTGTTCTTATGATACCCAGGAGCCAGGCTTTTGGAAACGGCACCACAGAACTATTATTTTATTTTAGTGACTGTGAGGTAAAATGGCGCAACTGGAAGCCTAATTATAATAATTAATGGTTACTACATTCTTGGTGCAAAACCTTGCACAGGAAGGATGGGATACAATGGCGGCTGTCAAACTATCACCAGTAAATGTTCACTCATGTCAAATCTACCGCTACTGAATAAAAAGGAGAAGCGGCAGTGGCATTCAGCTGAAAAATACACATTCGGGGTGAATGATTGTTCTACTTACAAAGTAAATGGAACACAAAATGATTATTTATTTAATAGGTGTACTAGTACTCCCATTAGTGGCATTTGCACTGGCCATTGCAATACAAATTAGATTTGTTTTCAACCACCATAATACATCCTCTGTTTATCTCCTAGAGCATTTCAACCCCCATAACACATCTTCTGAGAACCACCTAGCAAATGTTTTGTGTGTTTTGGTACTGATTCTAAATAGTAAAATGTATTCACATGCTATTACTGACATAATATGTTTACTGAACAATACAGACAATTATTTTGGGGACAAAAATTATTCAAATACAATCCATTTTTTCTTTACTTAGAGACAACTAACATTCTTCTATGGGTGAAAAGTTGCTTTCTCAAGTTGTTGTGCTTTGCTTGCTGACATGCTGCACATGCTTGTGGTAATGACTTTTATTATTGTGGATATTTTTCAATGCCCTATCTTAGTCTGGTAGCAGATATTTGATGACAAGTATTTGTGCATCCGTCACTGACAGTTTATACGGCCTTGTAACAAACTAGTGATTGCAAATCAGTGCATTTCATTCAGTGACAAAATAAAAGACTAACATTCAGATGGATGGTAATTTGCATAAGCCATTAAAAGGGCATTGACCACTGTCAACTGGATATTGGCCTCTTGCTATCAGGAAATCAATCCACCCAGGAGACTGTATCAGTGCTGCTTCCACAATCAAATTAGGCCTATACATTACTGTCAGGGCTCCTTTTGTTTGGGTTTGGGCTGACTGCTCCTGAGAAAAAGGAATTCCAAGATAAATGCCTTTTTCATGAAATATTATTACGATTCAAGACACGTGCACCAGTGTAAAACAGCTCAAAGTACAGAACCCCTGTTTAGAGTGTGCGTGAAGGAGAGGAATGCTTGGTATTTACAGGTTTGTCCAGAAAGTTTGTTTGCTGCAGTTGTTTAAGCACTTATCCCTGCTGGAGGACAAACTGGAGCAATGGATTGTGTTCATATCTTTGCTGCTCAACAGATATTTTGCATGATAAAGGTGTCCTTGCTCGGGAATCAAAAAAATCCTCTGACGCAAGTGAAATGACACACAATGCTTCTTATTCCACGAATGGGACAAACCTGTTCCCACTTCATAGCTAGCTAATGCCACTATAGGACTACTTGGGGACAAGCTCAACAACGTGTAACACAAATCATTTTCAGTAAAGACAAAGGTAACACATTCCTATTCCATGAACAGAAAAAAAGGTTATACACAAACTGTTAACATTGCAAGAAAAGAGAATGCTGTTTTCTTTCTGTTGTCACTGGTTTACTTCTCTCGAGGTGGAAAATTAAGAGCAAGATGTGCTTTCTACTGAAATGTCTCTTACATACACACTAGTCCCTACCCGGGGATGCGCGCGCCACAACTACGTGCAGACTTGCCAAAAAGGCGCATAAACAGCGTAAATTTGTGAAAATGGAAAAATGAGCTCCGTCAGTCCCTGCCTATGCCAATGCTCAATGGCCATGTGCAGTTTCAGATTGATTGGCCAACCCGTTGAGGAGCAAAATGGATGCGGACGGACGGACAGAGATTTCCTCATTTATAGTAGGATGACATTTATCTCATAATTATTTGAATTAGTTGAGGTCTAACCCCTTAGTCCATCAGTATCAAGATGAGCTATGTGAATTGATTCTACCCGAGTCCTTGTATATGATTTTCTTTAAACCAGTTGTTAAAAACGTCAAATGAATCACTGTTATTTGGCTTGTTTCAATGTATGAGATAAATTATGTGACAGACGTTTCAGTCGAAAGCACATCTTGCACTTCATTCCGTGAAGCAGCAGAAAAGACAGACGGCTTCATCTTTCAGAGAAAAACCCAACTCTGGAAATAAAAACTACAACAAAAATACTTGAAGTGACAAGCGATTATTTCGGAAATTTGGCTTTGGGCACACTGTACACAAATGAATGTCATGCCTCCTGTAAATATGATGACAACATGAATCTTATTTGGTTAGGCAACATGTTGAGGGATTCAGAAATGTATTATGTGTTGGGCTGGTGTGTTGGATAGAGGTTGATAGATGTCACAGAAGTTAGAAATGCAAAATGTGTCCCACTTATGCTGAATTCACCCTATGTGAAGTGTAACTTCACTAGGTTACATGCGCTTGTGTGTAAGTGTTTCAGCGCTGGATGGAAAACACTAATGGAAGGAATGTATGGCCATCTGAATGCTACAGTAATGAGTGGTAGAAAATTTGTGTGTGAATTTGAAAGGTTTACAAGAGAAGGTCAGAGCAATTTACTGTATGTTTACGAGAGGTGTAGCAGTCGGGGACAGCACAGTATTGTTTATGTGTTTATGTGAGTTTAAGTCGTGTTTTTTGGTATGTGAAAGGCAAACTAGGTAATGAGATAGTGTTTTTGTGCATGTAAGAGGTAAACTTTGAATTATGGTGTATACAACTCCTTATTAAATTCTGTTCTAGTGAACGCAATTGAATTTGACCTTTATTTAATCAGGGGATTTTCAGATGCACCCTGTGTATAGGGTAAACAGCAACAGAGGGGCACGCATTAATATACAAATGAATAAACCACATATTTTTTTATGAAATACTGATCCCTCTGGGGATGAAGGTACCGCAGGCAATACCACTAAAATGTATGGCGATAACAACTCCTGTGTATCAGTACTTTGAGCTGGAGAGATGAGTTTTTTTTTCCTTTGAAACTAGAGGAGTAGAGCTTTCCGGTTTACTTATGTCCATAAAAGACTACGCAAAGCAATAAAACATTGGGAAGGCTTCCCTATTGGCCTGTACATTGCTTCGTCCTATGCGTGTGTGTACAGACCGACAGTTATCGGCCATCTTTGTTGCCACGTGTTTTGATGGTGTCATCACGTTTGACTTGATTGACCTCTGACCTCTCAGACCACATTAAAGAGTAAAGCAATGGTGTAAAGGCATACTTCCATGTGTAAAGGCTGTTCGTTGGTTCGTTCATTCTTTCATTCATTCTAATTTACTATTACAGAGTGTAGTACTGTTTATTGAGCGACATATCTTGTTACCTAAGGTTCTGCTGAGTTTAGGGATATATAACACATCATGATACTGTAAAAAATGACAACGTTACAACTCAAAAGACAAAGTTTGACACAGGCAGACAGGCCATGAATGTAGTCCTTAAATGCACATTTACTGACAGTACAGAGTGCAGCAACAAAACATGAACATTTATTGAGAAGATGTCCGTGAACTGTTGACCTCAATTAGTAAAATGAGCACAACTGAACTGACAAATACCTACAATTTCTTCAAATTTTAAGTTGTGTAACAGTTAAAAGACATTTTCCCTCTATCAATCTCATCACTAAAACTAGATATCTGTAGGATTTAGAGTGCTAAGCCGTGTGTGATTTGTTTGAGGTAGTGCAGTAACTGTCCATACTGTACAACATGTTTGCTCATGCATACGAATGGGATATTACTGGTCAACGATACGATCATAATATGATCTACCTGCACTTACTGCATACACATATGTATTTCATTCTAGCCTCGTAGAATTTAAATGCATAAAACAACATGTGGCCTGTGGATTCTCCCAGAGCAATCTATCAAGAGGGAATTAAGACAGAGAAATAGGTCCAGATTCAAATTTTTCTTAATTTTCTTTTACCAACATGGTCACCGACCGTTAATACTGCTTAGGTTGCACATCAAAGACATTCCACTCTATTTTAGTCACACATCAGGCCTGTTTTGTCTTTTTGATCCCGCTATCTGTTGAGGAGATTGAATCTTTGGCTCTCTTTGCTCGCTAATCTGTTGCTGTCCCACATCCTGTACTCTTTATAATGTCACATTATAGAATTATCTTTTAAAGAATATCTTATTTTCAATGGTGCCAAGCAGCAGCTGCCGTTGGAATATTTATACGAGGGTGCATGCATCACATTTACAAAGCCAGTATCATGTTGTGTGCATCAAAGCATGTCCTTTTTTATCAAACATATGGATAAGAGAGAGGGTTCTGTGTATTCTATAAGCATTTCATTTGATTAGTAGCATATAGGACTAGAAAGCTTTTTTTATGCTCTTTATAGAAGCAATATGAAAGCATGTAATTCTTAAATTAAACAGTAATCCCCTTTGACATCCATCATAATTATTGGATTGAAATATGTGACTGCAGGCATAACTGCAGTCTGTACCAGCTAGACTACCTCCCATTGGGCAAACTAATAGTCAGCAAAGTTGTCACCTTTCCTCCAGAACAATGTGGTTCGCAATATATTATGCAAAGGCTGTTTTGTCAGCTTAAAAGGTGAAGAAGATATTGGCCTTCTGTTCCCGCCAGCCATTTAATTCCTGTATGACTTGTGCCATATGCCCTTTAAAGCTCGAGTGGTCGTTTAGCATGCAACCTAAATATTAACCACCATAGCTTCGCTCCGTTACCATCTGCCACTGTGGGAAAGGGACTGGTTCAGTTTTACCTGACTTTGGAAACAAAACTTATCTGATAGATCGTTGTTGTGTTGCTAAACACCAATCAATGTAAACAAATGGGATTCAAAAATATAAAAAGCAATTTAATATTTGCACAGATGTGGATAGATATAAATTAGGCCAGAGGATATCATTGTTGCAGATTGAGTCTATGTCATTACACTACATACAAAGCTAAAATAGATGTTTCCTTTGATAGCTAATGAATAATAAATGGAGTGAATAATACAAGGAAAAATAAATAATAATAAAGGAATAAATAATGAAAAATTCAGAATAATGAATAATAATGGTGAATAATAATGAATAATTAATAATAATGAATAATAAAGGAATATATGGCTTTCTTCCTCTCTGAATTGCAAGGTTTAGCCATCCATGACTGATCAAATATACAACAAATCTATTATTTTAACTGAAATGTCAACCTGTGCTTTTAATAAAATTCACTCCATTATTTTCAGGGCTGAAGAGTAACAGATTTAGGTATAATGGGATCACAGTATATTAAAAAAAAACATAACTGTATTCAATTACAGTTTTGGTAAAAAATAATAATAATACAGTAATCAGATTCCAGATACCATTTATTGATATTGTAAACACAAATATTATTTCACACATCTTTTAATAATGCATTCATCGATAGATATGGTCTGATGGAATTGCAAATAGGCTAAGTGCTGATCCTAGCTTGAAACGACCCACTCAGCAGCTCATAAACCACATGGTACCAACAAAAATAGGCTGAAGGGATAGTTGACCCTGCTGGTCTGAAATGGGCCACACAGCAGTTAAGAAACTGAATTGTGTCAGCAAATGGAGCTGAGGACAATGTAAGACTACCCACTTCTGCTACCATGGCTACGTCATCATATGATACACAAAGTCCTATCTTAGTCTTGAGATGGGTTTCTATACTTTAGACCCCAACTGGTGTATTCTTGTTTTTTAAGCAGAGTCAACAGGCTGGTCTTTTCAGAAGCTGCCTCTCTGGCCTCACGTAGCGCTGACCGTGATTCCCTAACTCCACCAGTAAACTGGTAGTGAATGTGGCTCAGAATCCATAGCACTTGACTTCCACAGGGCGCTCTCCATCGCTCTCCAGCCTGGCTGTTCTCCTCTGCTGCTAGGTCAGTGTATTTCATCTTCTTTCTTTCATATGCCTTCATCCACCATGGCATGGCAATGTAAGCTCGGCAAAGTAAACAGACCACTGAGTGTTCCACAACACCAGGTTTTCGGCCAGTTCTGAGTATCTCTGGTGGGACTGCGAGTTGCTGGCCTTCTGCTCACATTTCCCAATCCCTAGCTTCCCCTGACTGCCCCAACTTGCACTACTTAATGGTAATTCTTCTCTAACTTGTTCACCTTCACACACAAGCCCAAATGGTTGGAAAAATAGTTGATACCAGTTGCAAATTATGATAATAAGTCAGCCTGTTGGGATGTATTTGGATAAATTATTTATTTTTGAGGCAAAATGTAAAATAACCCAAATGTAAATGCAAGTCTAATGACATTATTGAGTTTGAATATGAACTATATAACGGATTACAGTATTAGCAGGTAATGAGTAATGAGGAACTGATTACATTTTGAAAGTAATTTTACAAACTCTGAATACTTTAGAAATGTAAACAAATGACGTCCTTTAGACTAGTCATAACTGACCTTTAGGCTACTCTTTAGGAATTCCTTTAGTTTTCTTCAGTCTGGTGTTTTTCATAAGTCTGGGTTGCAACCCAAACATGAGTCACAGGAACATTAAAATGGGTCACACAATTATTCTGGAGAAACTGATTTAATGTTATTGCATATTTCTCACGCTAAAGCCTTTATGATCTGGATCCACTGAGGAGAACTATGGAGGGAAAAGAGGATGGCTGGCCTTTAAAAAAAGAAGATGAGACTCTCAGGAATGTACTGCGATCTGAGGTCATGCCTGTGATTGAATGTCACAGTCTACCTTTATCATTGCCTTCTGCTCAAGCTGGTGTGACTGGTCAGGGTTTTTTCTGTAACCTCTACCTCCCATGGCCCTACAGTGTGCTGGTAATTAATGCAGACACAATACTGGGTGACATTCTAGCAATTATGAGATTCCCCCGTGCAAATGATTCCATAATAAACCGCTGACCATCATTGTTGGCCAACACATCTAATTGTGATATGCAATCATCGCTGGATGAGATGCCCTGAAATAGGCTTTCAAAAGACAATGACTTCTGTGTGAGCAAACTAATTAAGAGACTGCTGACATTTGATAAGGAAGTAACTATATCGAAAATAATGGGAGTGCACCAGGGATGCTCATCGCTCTGCAGAGCAGCTAAGGACTAAACACTCTCTCTGTCGGATAGAAGCCACGTGCAAAGCCAATCATGATCCTTACTATTTGCAAAGCTCATTTGTCTGCTAAGATTTTTTTTTTCCCCGCATTCGGATTGTTAAATATAACACAGGTGAAGTGTTTAATTTAAACACTTCAATCAAACACTTAACTAAATTCACTGTTAAAAACAAATGCTGAATAAAGGTTACAATTTGGTATCTTTAATATAACCTAGCTACACTCTTTTACCACATAAATTCACTCACATACATTTGAAAAGTGGTCAGTGCAACTCTGACAAATTGTTTCAATTTTGCCTCAGTAGTCTGACTAAAGCACTTGTCCTTTGACTTCCAATTTGTCAGCCCTCCCATTTTTTTCCTTGAAAAAACATCAAAAATTGCCTACAATTTTCTTTTAGAAATGTCACCACAAAATCAAATGTATTTTTTGGTCACAATAAAACTTTGTGAAGTCCTGCTGTCTTAGCTATACTGTATGATAGTGATGGATACTTCAAGCTTAAACTAGCTGTAACTTTGTGTGTTACACCTACACTGTAACATTATTACTATTGTTAATCCCAAGATATTTTCTTAAACATATTATCATTTCTCAAGAAACAATCATTTGTTATTAATTCTTGAGAAGAAAAAATATAATTTTCAAAAATGGATGTAGCATTTTAAAGTGAAGCCCTTCGTTTATAGCTTTATAGTTGTAGTTCGTTTATAGTAGGAACAGAAACTGAGTGGCTTTGCGTATTGAAACTGAGCAGAATGTCATATCAATGATCTGTTATTCCAACATTGTGAAGATTTTTGCACTGGCACCAAACAAACTCTTTTTGCCAATGTCTGTATTATCCCAGAGAGCTGCCTTGTTACACTGCAAACAAAATCTCCCAGCTGTCAGAGAAATCTATTTATTCAGTTAGAATTTGTTAGTAAGATTTTAAAATGTATCTTTGGCCTTGATGGGATACAGAGCTGCGTTCCCCAAAAGGACAGATATCAAAATAAATCAATAACAATAATAATTAATAACTTTGGACATCTGAGCAGAACATAACTATTTGCATAGCACTTACATTAATTAAGCAAATTAATGCATTAATTAGCAAATATTTCTATGTCAACATCACATAACCAATGGCTGATTTTATTAACAACTTTGTATTTTAAAGCATTAAGGAGTCATAGTAGTTTCAAGGAAATCATTTTTTCCTCATCAATATGGAATTTTTGTGGCAATGTGTTCCAAAATATAATCAGCTCATCTAATCTATAGGGAGCACCTGTGGTGTAAGGATGAAGATTATTTCATGTATTGTTCTTGAGTTATTGTGTTCACAACAATGTGACTACAGACAGACAGACAGACAGACAGATGCCACCATGATAACATGTACCATGGTGGAGGGACATAAAAAGAATATACTGTATGTATCAATCAAACATAATAAAGGAAAAACCTGTGTTACTGAATCAATTAATCACTGTAAAATAGTTATACTAAACAGTAATTGCTGAATTATTGAAGACAAATTAATGTATTTGTAAAAATGCCAAGGCAAATGGACTGCCCACTTTCCTTAAAAAAAAACAAAAACGACAGACTTGCACATTGTTATTTGAAAGCATTAGAGCATTAGCAACCTAGCACCAGGAGCTGCTAGACATCAAATGCAACATAAAAGAGTAGTTTTGCAATTGATTTTTCTTAACAACCAGAGGGCAAGATTCATTACAACTGCCATCAGTAACACCTTTAAAGAGTAGTGGCTTTATTTGTCTCATTCCCTGGTATAAAAGCCAGCACAGTTTGTAGTACATAGTGTAATCAGCGGATATGCCTTTGTGCAGCACAAATACAATAAGGGCAGATTTGGTACAATCCCATGGCACATTTGTGGCGATAACATATAGACGTAATTAATTATCGGTTTATTTGAGTGAGATTGCAGCTCTCCGCTCTGAATCTCAGGCCTGAAGAATAAAGTGACGTTACGCTACTTGGCTTGCTAGTTAATAATAGCAACTGAGCCATACAACAATGTGCTTTATAATAAAATGCCAGAGTATGTGCTGTCTGACCATCATAAAAAGTAGTAGTAGTAGTTGTTGTAGCACTTTAATAGTCCTACTCTTTCTTGAAATACTTGAAATTTCTTGAATACAGAACCATCACAAGAAATGCAAGAAGACCCAGTCCCAAACACTAACAGGCCATACACAAACCATCCATGTCTTTACTAAGCAGATAGGTCAGGCAAAAATCCATTATGATCAATCCACTATTTCATCGCATTGAGAAAAAATGAGTTTGAACCTCTCTGTAGACATTTTGGGAAGTATAAACCTGTTACTGAAACAGCTTCTGTGTTGAATCAGCACATTGTGAAGTAGGTGATCTGTGATACTCATAGACATGGCTGTAATATTGTACAGTGCACTTAGTGATTCCAGATTGTGCCCAATAGGTGAACTGGCTAACAAGAACACTATGATAAAAAAAATAAAAAGCATCCTAGATTGTGCTTTTTTACAAATCTGTAATCCAATTCATCTTATTGTCCAGACTCATACCTAAATACTTACTTATTTTACTTACTTATGTTTTCCAGAATTTAACCACTACCTCTTTTTTCTTTACATTGAGGATAAGACAGTAAAAAATATTCTATATCTAACTAACTTCGCAGCAGTCCATGTAAAATAATAGAGGAACCCATAAGTTTGTTCTCTTGTCATGTGCCGGCATTGGAACTCATTGACATGCGGACTGCAGCTAAAAATGTGTTTATATTTACCTTCTTAAACTTTCACAACAATACAATTTTTATTAAGAAGCTAGTGCTGAGTAAAGGCTAGAGCTGATGTGTACAAAATTAGTTTTACTTCACCATGACAGTGTTACAGCGCCGAGGTAGAGAGGAATGAAAGGTCTCACTAGGCGCTCACACCGAGTTTGGCTCTCGAAGACAGACTTGTTTCACCTTTTATTTTTATCCCAGTGCATTCGCCACAGCACTGAGGTTAAAGAACATGTGAAAAAAGTCTGTACAGTGTAATTGACAAATGACAACATGCTGACCATGTGAATACAGGCCAGTTTTCAATAGCCCATAGCGGACATGTACTGGATGACAGATCGATTCTCTCTAGAAACAGGGTTCTTGTCATGGAAATCATGAAGATCTTTTGAGCGCAGTGACACTTTTGAGCTGACCTCCCGGTTTGGTATTGCATTGTCGCGTGCTACCAGGAAACCGTCCCAGCACGTACCGTCCCAGACGTGTCAAAAACACCCCTGCCCTTATCAACTGCTGAGCACAGAGCGCTAAAATCTCGAGGAATGCAGCGTGACAGCGGGGTGTGAAATTCCCAGGCTTGTGTTGCATCAGCCTGATAATTCCGCCTGATGATAATTAATAACGATCCACTGGTGAGGCATTCATGCACGCCGTCTCGGCTGCACCCTCGTGGCATTTGACAAAGCCCGCGCGGAGACAGCGGTTACACATGTGAGATGAAAGGAAAAGTGATGCGGACTGGGAATACGCGTTGCATTCAAGCTTCATCAGGTGTGCGACTGGCTTAATCATATGTAGAAAAGACTGACTGTGCGCGAAATGCCGCAAAGGACGCCTCGGTAATGATCTGATATGGGAGCTATAGCCGAGGAGGTTTTAGGGAGCTCTCAGGAGGGACCACAAGCCATTAGCCATCGCTTCAGGGACCAAAGAGCCTAAGTCTATTGAACAGTTCATTAATGTTTTGCTCCTGTGAAACCTACAGGAAGAGTAGTGTTGGGGGAAATATGCCCCGGGGATTACTGTGCAGGTGGGCAGGATGTGAGAACAAAGAACATTTAGGCTAAAAAGAAAAAGTGAAACAACCGTGAGGGCTGCTGGATTGAAAGCGAGCATCCGTTACTTTGGATACCTGAGCGTTTATGTAAGTTCAGTGGAGATTTGATGATTGTAAATTGTTCTGAAGGCACGCCACCGTGATGTTAATTTTTAAACCTCGAAAGTCATTGATGTCACCGTGCTTTACAGATGATAGGCAACTCTTGCCTGGACTAGCTGCAATTTCAATTATGTTTACCTGGACATAGATGATTTGCTTCATGATAAGCACTGCGCTTTAATTAAACGTGATTAAATAGAAATCCCGGGGAAAACAAATCCTCCCGATGCCAAGAGGCAGAAGTATTCCACTCCAAAGGGCTGAAGAGGAACGGGGATGCTTAATCACAATTTACCCTTTGAGCTGAGCTTCTGACTGCTCTGACAGGCATCTCCACCTACATGGATAAGTGACTGTAGTCTGGTCTCTTGTAACTAACGTATGACAGCCACTCAGCATGTAGCCTTTTTCACCTCTCTGCCGATGCCCTGTCATCCCCGTAGCAGTTTGAATGGCACTACCTGTCAGTAGGTCTGTCATAAAGAAAAGCTTCCACTTAGCAGCGACATATTAGTGGAAATGGCAGTCCTGCATTGAAACACGGACTAAGCCGCATTAGCAACAAATGGAGGCCCACTGACAGATTGATGCCATATAATATAATGGACTTTAAAGCGCAACTAATGGCTCACAGGATACATTTTATTCTAAAATCAGGCCAATTCAATCAGGCCGATTCAGTCAAGCCAACTTATTTTTTTCACCATATCTCACAACTGGGACAAGGGAAGGAAAAGACTGATTTTGCAGTGACACAGGTGGTCTATGGATTTATAGCTCACAATAAATGTTCACAATAGTCTTAGGAAGTAAACCCTATACGTATTTGTAATTTATTCTTTGGTGTTAAATGAGAGCTAACTCGCATCTACCGCAACCTCAACGTCAATTATACTCAAACTTAAACCCGAGCCTAAAATATATATGAATGAAAGCATCAACTTTTAAGCAACTGGAATGAAATCTTCATTAATAACAGCGATGGACGCTCTTTGTGCCGCAAGCAACTGGAGACATTTCCATACCCGACTCATTTCAGAATATTCTCCACAGTTCTCTTTTGATGTTTGGTACTTTGAAAACAAATGCTACCAGACACTTCTTTCTTCCTTTCCCTGTAGTTTTCATGTGACAGAAGATTAATCAGCATCATCACACTGACAGCGCTGCATTGATCTCTACTGCATGTCTGACATGGTCCTGACATGCAGAGTTCCCTCCACTCCTTGGGTCAAAAGCTGCATTGAAGGGTTTAGTATATTCACCCCCAAGAGAAACAACATGCATGGATTTACTTAGGGCTAACAAAGTGTACTCATAAAATTCCTCATGTTCCCTAGCTTTCCACACCTAAGGAAGGACACATAGTATAAACAGGTGACTTTGCAATAATAGCTCAGTATCATAGAATGTGAAGAAAGGGCAGCCACTGTAGAATTTCAGCGCACTGTAACTGGGATGAATATGGTATATGGGCTGCATTTTGTCCTTATAATGCTCCCAATAATTTATGTCCAACACATATATAGCAGTCACCAGAGGCCCCAAAATACACATTCTCAATAGAAATGGCTTTAAAAATGTATCAAAAGTGTCCAACACGCGACAAAATAAAAGAGAAAGCGAGATTAATCAAATCAATTCATTCCAATGCCTCTGATTTAAAGGCATCTGTTTGGGCTTTCACTTGCTTGTGACCCACATTCTCCCTAAGCAAAAGAAGAAGAAGAAAAAAAAAATCCATTCACAGCCAAGAAAGTACTTGCACTCTCTTGGTTTGGTCTCTTACATCTTGACAGAATGGGGACAGTCTAATTTGATATATGGCGATAAAAATCTTGCTTTCTCAGCAGAGCATAACAAATTATATATTGAAAAACGGTTACGCTTTATTTCACAATGCCCTAATTACGGCGAGATAACGGCATAATTATGAAAAAAATTGCTTCACTTTGCCGGTATGTAGGTTGTTTAAATGTTTGATAAATAATGCACAGAGATACAAAAGTTGTGGGAGAACACAGACTCCCAGAGTGCTCCGCAAACACGCCCGGGTCCTCCTGAACGGAACATGGCTCCCATGTTATTGAACATGTGGGAAAAATTATTTGCACACCTGACTCAGCAATCCGTTGGACTCCGCAGGCATTTATGACTAAAATACACATACAGTAGAGGAATGAGGATAAATTGAGCTCCCGCAGCCTCGGCCCTGGTCTCGTAGTAAAATGCAATATCATCCTACTGTAAGCGCCTGCTCAGGATCTGTGGAAATATTTAAAAAAAATCACTGCGCCCTGTGAGACAGATTTAGATTCTTGGGCCACGCGGCTCGCACCTCTAGAATGATTTACCTGCAAATCAATATCTGACTGACACGCGGCAACCTAATGAGTGCCGTGATTACCATATTTATGAGTGACCACAGAACCTCTAATATAAAAGAGAATGCCATATTTCAAAAGAGCACCCTTGCAATAAGTACCAGTGACTCACAGCCGCCAACATTTTTCATTTGAACAAAAGGTTGCCATAACTACCGTTGGGCTGCAACAATCTAATATCCTTTCGTAGTTATCCACTCGCCCGATGTTTGACTTCTCTGACACATCCAATAAGTCGCATCAATACGAGCTTATGAAAAATTAGATGTCTTCCGCTGTGTTGGCGTGTGTGCCCGCGCTCACACATGCCAGCGCGCTCTGTGCAAGCGGGAGTCGTGAAAAAGCAACTCCGGCCCCCGCGTGCCTCTTTGTGTACCTTTGTGTGCGTGCTAGTGTTTGCTCTGTGCGCTCTCTCCCTGTGTGTGCGTGTGTGTTTGTTTGTCTGTTTTTTCTCTATCTGTGCTATTAAGTGAGGTACAACAGCAGCTTGGAGTCATGATTACTCCCCCCCCCTCCTCCTTCTCCTCCTTACCTCTGACAGCAGAATCAGTTTTCCTTGCTTCCCTGGGCCTTCGATGATGGGTCACGTTAACTCCCCTGAACGCACTGTTTATTCCACTTGAAGCCACCCCCCCCCTACCCCCCTACCCCGCCCCACCGCAACATCCCCGTGCATCATAATTTAATTGCGGAGCGTTCTCCCACTTCCTCCCGTTCGCCTCATTCATTTCAAATGCATGACCTTTCCCGAGAACAATGATCAATCAATAGGTGTTTTTCCTCATCAGGCTCTTTCAAATTAAAACCGCTGAGTGAATTAAAAGCCGCCAGAGCTGAAGTTATGAAGTGCCAGCGCTGTGTAGCCCCATGCAGGGGGAAGAAAGGGTTCGAATCGTCAGATGCCTTTACAGTAGATTTTTTGAATTGAGGGTTCAAGCAAGCTATCAATAAGTCATAAGCTACATTGATTGCACTTTCTAAGTCTTAATAATCGACCTGTTTTCCAACAGACAACTACAGGCCTCGCAGCACTTCTAAAGGAATTCATAAGAAGCCACCATGTAAAGACAACACCGGGTTCCCAAGAATCAATCAGCATGTAGAGCTGGTATACATAATATTGCCCGAATTTACAGTTTATGTTTACCTGCAGACAGAGAGGTTTCTTCCAGCTCGGCCCGAAAAGGATCCTCCAAGGATCTGCTGCATTATTAATAAGATCTGTTAAAAACACCTGCTTCTGCATCTGGGCACAGTTAAAGTTCCTACCAGGTCTGGCTGAGGTCTACTTACTCTGCTGCCTTGCTTCTGCCACTGGGTAGACAATCTGTGGTCCATCTCCAGTACAATATGGCAAGAGTTAGAAAACATGTGTTTTTGCCAAATTATCCAGTTTCAGAACTTGAAACTTGAACTTTTTTTTTTTTTTTTTTTTTACTGTAGGCCATTCTTTTCCACACCTGTATAACAACTCTTGTTGTGTTATGTGGATAGAAACTGCTGGTTTCAAGGTTCTACACTTTTTGTTGTGGAAGTGTTGTCATTCTTGAAAGTGCAAGAATGTAAGATCAATCAGACGTTAACATTGTTACCTGGAGCTTCATCAAATCGCCCCACCACCAATATATAAAAAAAGTAGTGTGCCAGATTGACTCTCTTTCCAGAAAAATTAAGGATGGGAACATTTTACACACTCTGAAACAAAAATTTTGCTAGGGCCTGTAAAGGTCTATCCAACAAAAATCGAAGACCATAATGGAGTCCCAACAAGTAAATTAACAAAACTACTAAAGCATAATGAGTGCAATAACAGTGGATCTGTTTGTTTTTCTTAAAAGGTGATTCAGAGTTTGTAGATCTTGAGATAGTTTGAACCCCATACTCTCCATCAGATATCAAACTATTATGAAACCTTAGAAAGCTAGCGCCTTATCTCCCAATAAAGGAATGTCTGTCTTGAATGGCTATAAGTCAATTACTGCAATGGTCTCTATGCTCAAGGTTAAACGTTGAATGTCAACGATGTCAAATGATGAATGGATCATGGCAATCCATTTAGTTCCTAGCAAATGAGTTTCTATTCTTTCTTCGGTAGGTTTCTATGGAAATATTTCTCTAAAAGGCTTATCTTTCAGCTGAAGTGCAAGACTGATGTAATAAAGGCAGAACAATAGCAGGGCTCTCATAGGATTAAGGGCCACACTCTCTTTCGACCCCAAACAAAAGTGTGAGGAAAACTACCAAAAAATGACACTAACCCCCAGAAACGGCGACGCGTTCTGCGGGGAAATATCCGCTTTGATTCGCGTATGCGACGCTTAAGAAAGACAAAGCAGCGGCGAAGTGAAACAAGCTGTTGCAGAGAGAGGGAGAGGGGGCACAAAAGGGAGGGTATCCTCTGAATCCTAAGAAGAGGAGGATCCTGAGAGTACGCGGAGCAACAAAGCCTGATTAAAAAACACACCTCGGGCGTTGTAACAGGTTTAGGTTTCATAATAAATCTCATGTCCTTCATGCCTAAATTACTTGTTATCTCTACCTGGATATGCTTGCCTCTCAGACGCCTACAATTGGCTGAGCAGAAGAAAAAAAAAATAAAAAAATCCAGTAACTCCAATTGTGTATCAGTGGTGGGAGGTATCCCAGTGGAGGATTAAAGTATCGGCATGTCTCTACTATGAAGGCAAATGTTAACGGACTCACACCCCTATGTTAGAAACACACACCAGGTTACCCAGTTCACTGAAGCGACCTTGCGATGTGGAAATGGCCGGCAGCCTTCCTTATGCCCAAGCTTAAAATAAGTGCTTGTTTAAAAAAAAAAACACACACGCAGTTCCACTCAGTGTCATCTTTCATCAGACTGAACGCACCCCAGCCTCCGTATTCGAAGCAAAATTCCGTATCTGCTTCACTGTCTCTTTCTCGAGATTTTAGACCTCCTGCATGCAGAATGCACCTTGCTTTTCACAGCTAAAAGTATGGAAGCATCAGTAAGCACAATAAAATAAAAAGCTTTAGTTTCTCATGCGAATGGCTCACTGTCTCCCATTCTCATTTAAATGACTTAGTACCCCCACCCACCCCTCCCCCCGGAATAAAGGCCCTTTAGGACATCAGTGTAAATGAACAATCCATTATTTTGATGTATAGCAATTAATTAGAAAACACTACTCCTCCTAACCCTCAGTCACCAGATAAGACGGTGCAACCATCCCCCTTCCCCTCCACCACTCTGGCAAAAAGGAAGACAGGTGCGAGCGCTAATGTCCACCTACTATGTGTTATTAATGATGAGGGTTCGAGGGAGAATTAGTTGCATTGGCCGGTGATTAATGATGTGGGACGCGGGAGCAGGAGCCATTCAGATGGAACAGCCCGCACCTGTCTGAAGCTTTCTGATGGCCCTGACGCGGAAAACGCTCCGGATGAGACGCCGCTCGGAGCAAACTGGGAGCTCCTTGGTGTACTAATCTTCCCTTTAGCCCCTTGTGCCTCTCCATTCCTTTTCCGCGTTTTTTCCTCTCCATCTCTGTCTCCCTCACAGACTTTGTGTGCTCCAACCCTCTCCCTTTATCTAACTCGCATCCATTATTTTTTTCTGAATGTGTTGCACTTCTTTCTCACAGCCTTTGCGCCTTGTGTGGGTGGTAGGGTGAAACAGAAAGTTTGACTAAGCCCCCCAGCTCCCCGGCAAAGCACACACTCACACACACACACCACCACCACATGCTACTTCGCCACCTCGAACACTCTAACAATACCCCGCACTCCCACACTGTGATTTTGGGAGTGCATTTGGCCAATTAATCTGAAAAGAAAGCTTGCTTGGAGACTTCCCAAAAGTACACAGGCCACACAACAGGTCGTTGGGAAGTGCTTCTTTTAATCTCACATGCTTCAGTTTCACTAGCCACCACTGTGCTGTGCTTCGGTCTGGCTGGCCAGCAATCAGCGTCTCCATTACCATTAAGACGCGTCCCTAGTTATACAGAGATTGGCTTAAGTTGACCGATCCCTCTCCAGACATGACATCCTTCTGTATACTCGCTTAATTGATTCCTCAGTTTGAGCTGTAGAGATTGAACGTAATTAACAATCAATCTATAATGTCATTGCCAATCACTCTAAAATAAATTTCACTGGGAACTTGACAGGCTTTAGACGGGAGCTTGGTTTTCAATCCTCTTGGCATTTAAGACATGTCAAATAGATATTACTGCTTAGGATGCCACACAGCCACTGCTTTCTAACGTAAAGAAAAAGCTTTCCCTATGCACTCAAAATGGGTGGCTGAATATATTTTATCTTGCCATGTTTTCGACCAACTAAACCCTGGTCCTAGGGGATTGTAAAACACATTGTGATCCCACAAGAAAAAAACAAAACAAAAACAAAACAAAAAAAACTTCCCACTCAGGTCACAAATGCTAAAAATGTATGCACTTGTACTTTGGATGAAAGTGTCCATCAAATTTGTTATGCATTTTGTGTCTGTCCTCTTGCCTATGCTTGCTCTTTTATCTGTTTGAAGGCGGTAGGGTGGCATAGTGAGTAGGAGGACCTTTTTTTCAAATGGAGGACCCTGGTTCAAGCCCTTGGCAAGCATCCGAATCCCTACCAGCTCCAAGGGAGCTATGCAGCTGATCTGCAATCTGACCTCAGTGTGGAAATGGCAAGCAAATGAGAATTTCCCTATGGAAATCAATAAAGTATCTTATTTTATAGTAGTAAAGTAGTATTAAAATCAGAGGCATGTTTAAATCATGCTAGGGAAAGTCGTGGGTTCAAATCCAGGCTTGTCCTTTCTGAAGTCATAAATTGTCAAGAACAAGTGGTATGTGTTCTAATAGAAAGTCTGGCCATTGTGAATAACTTCAACAATGTGGTTGCAATAAAATGATGAACTTTACAGAAGTCACGAGGCCAACACAAAAAAGCTGGTGCTAAGCCTTAACTAATAGAGTGTGTGTCCGATCTTCACAACCTGTCAGTTTGGAACGGCGCCTGGTGCTGCCACCACAACAAGGCCCTAAGTCTCTAGCCAGACTCTTCTTCTGTGGTTCCTCGGTGGTGGAACGAGTTACCAAACTCCATTCGATCCGCAGAGTCCCTCTCAATCTTTAAGAAAAGGCTAAAGACCCAGCTCTTTAGTGAACACCTTCTCACCTGATGGACTGTGTAATCCAAAAAAAAAAAAAAAAAAAAAGAACTCTTTATCTGCCTCTATGCACTCTATGCATTGCCTTGTAGCACCTATGCACCTTGTAGCACCTATCCTGTTGGACCAGAACTTAGCTTTATGGCACTTACTCTCGTTCTCTCTCGACTAGATCCTTGCTTGTGTTGTATTAAAATCTCATATGTACGTCGCTTTGGATAAAAGCATCTGCCAAATGGGAAATTGTAAATTGTAAATTGTAGATGCTTTGCAGTTACATCACAAATCTCCCAGCAATCACAGTTACCACCATCATGGAGGATCACTGGAGAATTTGCTGTGTGCAAATAATGGCTAAAAACAATTCAGTCAATTCAGTAATTGTATAAGCAAAGGTGAATAGTGTGATGAGGTAGATTTGTGCGCAAATGCAGGCTACTGTGACACAGTAAACTGTCTTGTCTTTAGCCCTAGTCTCCAAAACACTCAGCTAACATCAGCTAACTTCAACAAAATGTTGTTTTTTGGCTTTTCTAACTAGCCAACTAACCAGCAAGTTTAAAACACATTTTTTGAGGCATTTTTGCTTTATTAGATAGTTACAGTGGAGAGAGACAGGAAAGACAGGGCAGAAAGAGGGGATCACATGCAGCAAAGGGCATGGGCCGGATTCTAACCCATGCCGCTGCGATTAGGACTTCGCCATAATGGTACATGCTCTACCGACTGAGCCACCAGGGTGCGCCCAACTAGCCAGCAAGTAAATTTAGCAAAGCAACTGATGTAGTTAACATGCAACTAGCCATTACTAAGGTTAGCTTGTACCATACATGGTAGCTATGTTCAAATCAGATGTGTTAGGATGACTATGGTTAGCTAGCAGGTTAGCTAGGTTAGTTAACAAGCTGACATTATCTTTTGATGATGTAGACAGCAAGCAATCCACATGCCAAAATATGTACATTCTGTATCTACATCTGTAAAGTCAATAACTGTGTACAGGTTGTATAATTTTACAATGCACATACAGTATGTCTACACTTTCTGTACATACTGCATGTATGGTAGGATGAGCAAATGTTTTCCAGGGACAGTCCCCAGATTTGGTGCTTTGTCCCCAGCTGGTGCTGTCACCAGAAATGTCCCCGGATTCCCCCTATTCAAACGGCATTAGCAATGCCAGGAAAGGTCTAGCTGGTGATTGGTATTTTTTACCTCAGTACCACAGGAATTTTATCCCGCATTAATATTACTAGCGGAGGTCTGTGATTCAGTGATTTCAGCCCTGTGCAGATCAACATTAGTGATCATTACAGAGTGCGCGGGATGTGGGAGTAACAGTTGCCAGGCAAATAACCTATACTGTTTATCAGCAGACTCCTACATCCTCTGTCAGTTCTACTACCATACAGATTGATGGTGTGTGATTCAGAAATTACAAAAATTACTTTGTGTGGTAGACAGTCTGTAATCTGATGGGAATGATACTCCCCCTCAGTAATTTATGGTAGATGAGGTATGAGTAATAAAGCAATACAACTCCGTCCATCTGATTCATTAACATCACTGACGTACAATGCACTAATTTACATTGCCAGTGTTGCCCTTCCATACTGATCTGTCTGGACCTTTACTCTATTTTGAGTTAACTCTGATGTCTTTTAAACCTGTCCAGATCAACATCTGGTCTTCCAACTTCCAAGCAATTATTGACTTGTGCACCCGGCATCTGGATTACAAGAGCCATGTAACCAGTGGAGGTAGAGCAGCGTCACTTTTTATATTAGATGAAACTTCCCCACATGGAACTAAATGACCCATGTGGAGATATTAGTTCATTGCAGCAGCAAAAGTAATAGGATTCAGCAGGGAGAAAGACAAATAGAATGCAAGCACACAAATAGAATACAAAATGAGCAATAAAAGGAGGAGGAAAGTGCATTTAAGCACAGTTTGGTGCCAGGAAAATTAGACAAACTAGTGGAGAAGAGTGCAGGAGCTGCTGCATCTGGTGTTACAAAGATATGAAGCCACTTTCAGACAGTTTGGCCCGTTCTGCTGTACTGTGGGTGACGCTGTGTGGCGTGCCCCTGGATTACCACGGTCCCTCAGAAAATAATTTCACCATCCGGATGACTGACTGATATTACCGATGTGCATGGGTAAAATCAAATTACCGACCTCCCCTGGTAATACAAATGCCATCTGGAGAGCACTTATAGGTTAGGGCCCTCTCTTTTTTAATTTCGCTCTCTTTTCTTGTTTTAAATAGCTTTAATTTTCTATATTCTCCTTCAAAAGGGTTTTTAAACCACACGGAAACCACCTTACGTAGCTGAGCTGCTGTCACATAAGTAAACCAATCAAATTTCAGATTGTTGCTACCAGCCATGCATCACTCAAATTCCTCTCTAAAGTCTCTCTAATGTGCTGCACTACCGTATTTGTGTAGACCTTAAACGTTTTTCTTCATATTCCTCTCATTTTTTATATATTGCATTTTCATTTACTTAATACTGCGGATATTTGACTTTTTTTTTTTGTCCCAGTAAGATATATTGCTACTACTCTTCTTATTTACATTTTTATATTTTTCTTTGCTGTTTCCTTGTACTATTTCCTACTGCGACAGCCCAATTTCCCTACAGGGATGATCAAAGTTTCATCTTATCTTCATACCTTTTTATCTTATCATTGTGCTGCACCTATTAAAACAGTTTTGCAGGCATCTCAAGCCCCCGCTCCTTCCTCGTACCTGTCTGCTCCTGCATTCTCACCTTTGGCTTTCTATTCTCAGTGAAACACTTTCTCATCTCATCAACACACATCGTCTCATCACCACTGAAACCCATTTGGTGGCGAATAAAAGCTGATAGAATGAAGTCATAGCAAGGCAAAGTAGGAGAGCAGGTGACTTCTCCCCACATTTTTTGTTTGAATGAATCCATTACCCAGATATATTTGTTCAAATTGTTCTTAAAACGCACAGTGCAAGTAGTTCTGGGACTGTTACGATAAAGACAGAGGCATTAAAATACCTTAGATCATTTTACACCCTGTTCTTTAGATGGCATTACCATTTCTATATTTTTGACTTAGGTTAACAGGTAGGCAGATTTATCAATACACCTGGGAAGATTATGTTTTAGCATGTGTGAGTGTGATTAACTCATTCTAATTATGATGAGAAAAAGGTCTCATTACTACCAGAGAGACCTTGTTACTAAATAAATAAAACATTTCCTGATGCTGTTGCTGCTAAAAAAGGAAGGGGATAATATTATTGTCAATAATGACATTAATATTGACAGTAATATTGATAACTGGTTTCAAATGCATGATGCAAACACTGTGGGTAAGGTGGTGGAAAAGTACCCTGTACTGTCCAGATGAGGTGATTTGTTGTGCTCATGCTAGGTTGGTCTTAAACGATAAGTCAGCACAGTCACATGCCAACCTAGGATCAATTCATATCTTATCTACCATATATTCTATGATGAAAGTATATGCAGTTAAGCCAACCAGCAGTGACTTTTCTATTTTGGTAGGGACACACTTATCCACAAAGGATAGCACATGTTTTTTCATGTTTTTTGCATTTAGGCTGATCTTCATTATCACCTTTTTGTAAGCAGGGAACCTTTAAAAAAAATGCTACAGACGTATCAACAAGTCCTCCTTTATAAATACAATTTTTCATGAATATGCAGAAGACAGAGAACAACTTTCACTGAACTTGCAGTCGATGTCGTTTGCTTCTTAATCCTCGTAACAGTGAGCGTAGCCCCGCTGTGTGAAGCACACTCGAGCCTGTGTGCCAGTGACTTCTTTATTGTGTGGCAATCACGCGCCAATTAGTTTGACCTAGTTTTACATAAGACAAGCCCAAGTAGGTGCATTTGTACAGTTATTTTATTTTTCTTCCAGTTATTTTGTTTTTTCCCCCCATAATGGAGTGATGAATTTCCACAGGGACATTTCACACATCTGAATGCTACTTTGTCCCAGTGTAACTGATTCTCCGAGGAAGATTTTCTTGCTACAGCCCGACCAAAACACTGAACAATTCTAAGCAGGATTTGATTTGAGGATCCCTGCTCCACTGGCAAATGGCACCAACATTAGCCTACCAATAAATTCATAAAGAACAAAGGGACCGATTTTCAGTACACTCACGGTACACTCACTGATCACAATAATTACAGTTTTATGACGCTTCATTGAAAACCCAACCATTATGAGTGAATGAACGTGAATCCTAAAGGCCTTTTGAATAACTGAATGTTACAAATAATAATAATATATTCCTAAAATTGTTATTAAAACTGAGGATCTGAAAGAGCACAGCAATTGAACTATAACATAAATAAAGTGGACATTACAAATGCAGCATCTTTGCAATTACATTTGAAGTACAGGGCACGATTCTGACCCATAATTAGGTTTTACCATAAGCTGTCAAAAGTAGGGACTGAAAGGTTTTTCTGTGTGTGGGAGGAAATCCAGTGTGCGCTCGTACACCAGTCAGTACGGTAGAAGTCCGACAAGCATCAACCAACTGGAGGCTGGTGGCCTTATTGTCCCTGTTCCATGAAGGACCTTTGGTAGGTTTCTAATTGTTTTTAGTTAAGAAATGTTTTCCTTCGCTGTTGCCATGGTCACTGGCGAAACTGTGGCTATTCTTAGAACTACTCAAAGATTTGTCTATAGCTGCAATCGCGCCTCTTAATGGAGGAAGCCGAGCAGCCCCTGTGCGGCCGTACAATCTACCTGCAGACGTGGAAAGCTCTGCGTTTCCATCAACTACTGGGTCTCTCCAGGCCAGGTCGGCGTGCTCTCCACTGGTTAGTGTGCAGGAACATTGCATCAAGGTGAGAAAAGTCGAGAACTTCAAACTTATCTCAATGCAGTGGAATAATCCTCCGAAAACCGGATGGCACAGTCTACCATTAAATTGAAAAAGGATGTTTCACACATCACAGCGTCGTCAGGTGCTTCACGGGCGAAGTGCCTCTTTCAGCTCCTCAGCTTCATTTCCCCTGCCTTTCTGTAATGGCTTTGTAGTCAGTTAAACTCACTTCTCTGACAGAAATACTATCTTTTTGTCACAATAAAGATCACACGTTTGATTGCGAGCGATCAATAGTGCTGCCGTCTATCATGATGGCAACCATAGGACCCGGGCTTTGGCACTGAAGAAAGGGTTCAGAGCTATAGCCCTTGCGAGCGTGAGTGACACCTGCAAAATCTACAATCTTATTTTGTCACAGTTCTTTATCTGGGGGAATGTGCATCTGCAAACTCGGTGGCCCTGTAGTTAAGCAAAGGTGTTTCTGTCTTTTCGCTGAGGATGTCTGTAACATCAAGCTGCGTTTTGACAGATGGAAGGAGCTTGCGAGTGGAGATGATTTTTTGAAAGAATGCCGCACAAGACAACAGTACAAATTTGCAACCTGAATGAACTGATTTTCCTCTGCCAGCGACTGTGCCTGATCCAGGATCATTTACCTTCTCCCTCACATCTACTAAAGCCTTCCTGATTTTATCATTCAGGTGCCGCGATGTTTCAATCCGGTTGCCTCTGCCCTCACACCTTGTCTCGCTCCAGAACTAAAGAGAGCGCTCTGTATGTTTTTTGTTTTTTTTCAGTATGGCTAAACACTCAGCAGCCACTGCAAACAAGCTGTAGTTTCTGAACAACTCCAAAGAAGCTTTTGATATGTATTGACCCTTTGGCGAAGTCAGCTATCATCAGATTTTAAGTGTGCGCGCCACAGGGAACAAAGCATGAGGGTTTTCCTCCGGCTGCCTGGCTGGCATGCCTTTTGTTTCTGCCTTTCATCTTTGTTCCGTTAGCGTATGATTGTCCTAAAAGGGTACGTCAAGCTCCTCCAGCCTGTTCTGGATAATGGTGGACAAATCAAGCCCTATTGATTCAGGGGCTACTAAAGCCTAGAAACTGCGCCTTGATTTATGGGGGTTTGTCCTGGGTGACATTTCATATGATAGCTGACATTTTGATCTTGGTGGCTGCTGACATCTTGGGTGCAGTCCAAAAGGATTGCAAAATACAGAAGAGCGGTGTGCTGCCTCATTTTTCTTTGAACAAGATAATCAGGTATATCTGAGTCTGACTTTCTCTCCTTTTGCCAAAGGTATAAGCAAAAGACTCTTTAGGTATTGGTTTGTAATAATTTGTTTTGCTTTGAATTCCTACAAATCCCTATTCACTGCTATCAACAAAACAAAATGCTATTGTGAAAACTACAGTTTACCAACAATATCCACTGCCTGGTATGAGTGTCCTCTCCACAGCATCACTTGGAAGGCAAATTTAAATTCACTCTCAGTAATCCTCAACAAAACAACATTTGCACGAGACAGTTTATAGCTTCATGTGTTTCATCCTGTTGAGTGGAGTGAGCTCATAACACACTGGTCCAATGCACTGCTGGGTATTTGCCATACCTGCTTCACAGCTGCAACCACATTGTACCCCATGCCTCGATGCACATAGTGGGTGAACGCTCAATGTATATTTGTACAGTGACAGTCTACTGCTGTGGCTGCAAGGCATATGCTACAGCTGCTATGTGTATGTATGTAATGTGTTACTTTGGAGGTTCAGCAATTTCAATTACAACAATTTCTGTATATTTATTGTAATTGGTAAATACAGTTCTCGCCCCAGCACATTGTTTTGAATTAGGTTGGGTTATGAAAAAAAAAAAAAAAAAGGTTATTTTCCATGTGCAAATAAAACCTAAGAATCTATGTAAATATACCTAAAATGCATATAACCAAATAATTCTAATTTGGCTTTGAAGAATCATTATGGAAGTGCAGGAAAACACCGTGTATTTAGCGCTCGACAATAGAATTAATACATCTTAATCCTATTACCACTTCCTTACCGTGGCACAATTATACACTATTAGAAATCTCTAGACTAATTTAAACCGGACTAATTTGTTGAAACAGTGGTTTTGGTTTTGGTGAACGCTATGATTAGCATATTAATAACAACCAGTAAATAGGATTATGGAAAACTTTGTGAAAGGGACGCAACAGGAATCACGACTCTTGGGCTGGCAGTGCGGGGAGATGTGGTAACAAAAAAGCTTGGAGAGGTTGATGATATATCCATTGATCCATTGACTGAACCTGCAGAGAAGCAGCTTTTATGGTTGTGTGCTTAAACGCTGTCTAGATGTATGCATCAGCATTGAGCAGATTACTCAGAAATGTAACCTGAGCTGGCTAGCAATCTAGAAAACGTATCTGTTAATGATTACTTTTTAAAATAATTCTGACTTGACCTATGGTGTTTTTGTTAATTTACAAAACTTGGTTTGGTACTTGGTTTCTATTTAACCCCATAGTTTAACCACCAATAATATCTATTGCATGCCACTTGTCCATAATGTAGTAAACTGAGGAGCTAAAAACAACTCTTCATGCCAAATCATTGTCCCAAAACCTACTCAGATGAAGCATAGCACTGAAAAGGCCAATGGATTTTGGGGGTGTAAGAAAAGTCCAACAAGCTGTCATTTGAAGGGGGTAAATGTAGTTATGAGTACTATTTCCTTGTGGGATTTTGAAAATCTCATAACACTGGTTTGTACAGAAAGTGGGTCCAGGAAAAGCCATGGAAGGATATTTCGAGAGCTGAGATATTTCAATTATAAAATTCAAAACAGCCAGCACTTGACGGTGGCTTGGCCTTTCTAGTGTTAATAGGCAAAGAGATGGTAGTCATTTAGACTTGGCTTTCAGTTCTTCTGCTCTTTCAGAAAGAGCAGACAGTACGGAGGCAGAGCCAATGTCACAAGTTACCAAAAGTTACCTATTAACAATTCACCAAGTATTAAAAACCTTTATCAATTAAATCAACTGGAACCCCTGAGAAACTATCTGTAATCAGATTACACACTCCAGTAAAGTATCTTGGGCTGATGACAGTTAATACAAGGATTATAGTTTACAGTCACTCACCAGCACTGGTCCCTTGTGTAAAAAGGTAAATAAGGGAAGCATTACGCTATTATTGGCAGAAATTACAACTTCTGTTCAAGTGGATTAGAAATGTTCCTGTATGAAAGCTTCCTATAGTAGCTGCCCAAAGAAGGCCTGCATAAGTTTATACATCTGCAGAAAAAAAGGGATTCCCAAGATGGGATTTTATGCAATGCTGCAAGTTCAATTCATATTGTGACGAATATGTCTTGTGTATCCTGTGGGCACTCACAAATGTGTGAAATGTTGAGCGTCATTTCTCTAAAGTGCCAAATGGTTCAATGTCAAAGCGAAGGGACAAACCGAATCTTGTTCCATATGTTTCGGATGAAGGCGCTGGCAAATTAGAACATCTGGCTTCTTGAAAAATATTGTTTTACTATCATGGCTCTGAATCAATTTGGCTTTAACTAATTGTGTGATAATTATGGACGGTAAGCCTGAGGTAATTCTGCTTGCAGAATACATAAATGCTTGCCCATGCATGTATGAGATCTATAATTCAGTGCTTCTGTTACAGTATATGTCATCACCTGCTGCACCGAGAGAGTGTTTGAAACACAGCCTCAAGTCACTGTCAATAGTCCCCGGTCAAATTCACTGCGGTACACATCAGTGAATAAACGTAATATCATTTCTACACTGTATGTGTCGAGCACTGGCAGTGACTTTGTGGGATAATAGAGAATATCTGTACTCAACAGCGTCATGCACAGCTGACCCACTGGCATCTTTGGAAATGTGTGCATGCATGCAAAGTACTCTACAGGCCTATAATAACGTGCCTCCCTCAGCTGGCATCCGAGGATTAGTGCAAGGGCTTTTTCCAGTCTCTCCCTCCTATATGAAAAAAAGCTCAAATTGAGTGAGGAATGTCACATTGCATTTGAAAACCAACTCCTGCGTCTCAAGCCTCGGCCTACACCTGACTCTCAATATTTAACTGTCAATGCCGTCTATGGTCAAATACCGAATCCAAGAATGCTAAGTCGATACTTGTGTCCTTGTAGAGAAAGTTCTTTCCAAGTTGTCTTGGAGACAGCAAACTTCTCATGAAAGTAAGCACGGAGAAAGCATCTTTACAGTTGTTCTCAAAGTCCCTGCTCTTTCAACCGGCTCTGCGCTGTAGACTGTAGCACTGTTTGGAAGTGATGTGTCGTTCCCACAATAAATCTCGGGGCTTTTCGTTCGCTCTCGTCAGCCAAGTCGCCATCCGATGCGTCCTTGGTTGGCAAATAAACTTCCCGGGACCTTTATCCATTATCCATCCTCACATCATTTTTTTTGGAGTCACACTTCAGCTTCTAAGGCCCATTCTCATCTAGAACGATAACTATAAAGACAACTATAAACTATAACGATACATTGATGCTCAAGCACTCACACTACAACGATATGGTTTTATTTCGGCGTCGAGTATTCAGAGCAAAACAGAGGATGATTACTTTACTGACTTGCTTTTGTTTCGCTTGCTCTCTCAAGTAAATAACGACATAGCCGAAGGATTTGGGTTCATGAATTGCTGCAAAAGAGAGAGGAGCTGCGAGAATCAAACGCTTTTACAACTTAACACAATTTACCACTAAGCCCAAGAGCTCCTCCGATCCTGATGCCTGATCCCACGTGTCATGTTTATTTTCAACATTTTTTTTTAGAGGGGATGGCCTTTGTCAAATAGTGCCGGGTTCCTCTGGACTTCTGCGTCCAAAAAAATCGCTCTGAGATTTAACCAAAAATATAGTTAGAGTTATTGTTTTGGATGTTTATATCCTTGTAGTGGGAACACAGACATTCTATTTACTTATAACTACATTTTTTTTAATAGTTATAGTTATCTTTATAGTTATCGTTCTAGATGTGAATGGGCCTTTAGATATAACGTTTTTAATAAGATGCCAAATAATTCCTAAAATGATTCTCTATTATTCGACCCCTACTTTTGCAAATCTTAAAGGGCTGGTGTGCCTCTGTGTGCACACATTTCACATTGACTTACAGCATGATTCAGTCATCAAAATGCTCTTCTCAACCACTTAATACACATGTACAGATATTGTATCAAATATAAATGCAGTAGGAGTGGGCCAATCATGCTGTAACATTAAATAACACTGGGCTAAATTGCACTGGGTTAAATTACTGTCAGGGAGGCGGGGGGCAGATGTGGCTTGTGTTCATGAATGGAAAGGAACGCACGAGATCATCTGGCTGGCGAGCACTACTGGAATGCCCAGGGCCAAATAGTCATTTAGACTGCACTCATCAGCATTCATTTCAAAAGCAGGGGAAATGCCCAGATGCTGCATATGCAAGGCTATATTACGACTCTTGGATGACCTGTTGGGAAAGCCGTATCTAAGCAATAACAATACCTATCTTGTATTCCACATGATATCGACAAAATATAGTAAATGCCTCAGATGCTTATGGGTTGCATTTGAATTGCCATTGTGTTTTGTAAATTGCTAATGTCTTGGTTCTGAACTGGCATTTTGTTTTGCGCTCCAGGGCAACCGTAATGCCACAAATGATTCAGAATAATACAAGCATGATAGCGGGCATAAGGGTCAAATCACTATTCGCAAAAATAGCATGTTGCTGCTGTCCACTTAAAGGCAACCGGTGTAGGAATGCTCTATTATATCGCTGTCAAAGGAAGTGTGATGGCATTTTTTATATCGCCGTAACTTACTTGAATAGTCTGACGTTGCAATATAGTACACATGACCTCCATATTGTGCAGGTATATATAGGTAGGAGAGCAAACAACATTCAATAGGCAAGCCTTGAGTTCAGAAATTATTATAAGCCTATTTTTTTTCTTGTAAACTGTAACAACTTTTTAACAATCTATTTAAAAACTTCTTGAGCAATGTATTTAAATGTAACATTGGCCTTCAACTAGAGTTAGGCTAAATAGGCTCAAATTGTGGTTCAAATGATGCATTTCAAGTATAAAGTGATTATGATGTGTGTAATGCAGTGAGCATTTTAAACATCCCTTTCGACTGAGTATCAACTGGGAAAAATGGGGCTCTCTCAGCCAATCACAGCTCAGCGTGTGAGTGTGTGTGTATGAGGCACGCGCACGTGTGTGCTCATGTGTGCAAAGTGGGGAGAAGGGGAGTTGAAAGGACAGGCGGGGCTCTGGGCTGAAGGAATTGCAGACAGACTGTGAAAGAAAAAGCAGAACTTATATTCCCCTCAGGAACTAGATGTTTGTGTGTGTGTGTGTGTGTGTGTGTGTGTGTGTCAGCCTGCAAGGCATGTGTATTTCAAATTTAAGATAGGTTTACTTGTTTTATAGCTGTCAAGAGGATGAAAACTTATCAAGATCTTGTTACGCAAGCATTGTTTAATACATGCACATACTGGCAATAGATATGGCTGGAATGCTAAACAAAAAATTGCAATAGCAGCTTTTTAAACATAAAAAAAACTCCTAGCGTGACAACTGTGCACCATATATGCCTATTAGTTTATTCATCTACTTATGTTTTTGTGTGAATGGACCTTATAGCATTGGAATAGACTGTTTTGTGGATAAACCAGGCAAAAAAGCGAAGACTATTCAGAATGTTTTTTTCTGCCAACTCCAATACTCTGTTTAGAGGCTTGTATTCCTGCATTGCACTGGGATATTCAAGCTGTCTCTTTGATGCAGACTGGAAACCTGTTCGCCACTGCCTCCAACTTTGATGAATATTGGAGCTTGCAATCTGAAGTCGCATGGGCCCGTGTCATCTATTCCCCATGCAGACAGGCCTAATACATGTATGGCTTTCTTTCCAGCGTAGGAGGCAAGTTGTCAAGTGTCATACAATCCAATTTTCTGAGGATCCTTTCTCCTCCCGTCTTTGTGAGAAACACCTGCACGCGTGCTATTTCTTTTCCCGCAGCGATCACTGGGGGGAGAGAACCAGCCTTCACCGGCGTCGGCGGGCGATGCCGCCGCATCACTGGCAGGCACATCGTGGCAAATAGCGCGCCATTCGTTTTCTGCTGTATAACGGTGTGAATGGCACTCTTGAGGAGACTAATCACAAGTTGACGTCTGTCTGCGGAGCTATGGTTTGTCAATCACACCTTGACACTGCCAATTTGGCGAGCGATTGGCCTTCGGGCTTCTTATAAGTTATTCGCCTCGTGATTTCTTTGCCTGGGCTCAAACTCAGGAAAAAAAAACAAGAAAAACATATCATCGCCGTTGGGTGAAGACCTTGTATCTACAAAATGTCAACTTTTCAGGAACTGAGAGAGACGGCCTTGTGTTCCGCTTGATGACGATGCATTTTTGACTTTATCCAATGGAGTTTCAAAAGGGTTTCATCAGCCTAAGAGGATTCAGAGGATTTTCTGAACCGATAGAGGAGCATGTAATCCTTTAGTTGAAGTCAAAATCACCAAGATCTCCAACACCGGAGTTACAAGGTTTTCACATGACAGCAGCGATGTGCTGTTCCCGAAAAATACTTTTTTTTTTGAAGGGTTTGATTGATGCCTGCTGTCACACTGTGTGCTGTCAGTGTTACTTTTTTACTATATATAAAGAAGAGCCCCTCTGGCCTCTTATTATAACTGATAGGCAATTACAAACAAGCAAAAACACTTTTAGAGCGCGGCACGCATTACAACAATCTGTCAATCTGTGACGTGTCGAGCGCTAACAGTAATTGAAATGGGAAAGGCCCAAACTCTGACATCTGAGTGCGGGTACATTCGCAACCTATTCACTTTAATGAGTCTTAATGGGTTGAAGGGATCCATATAGTATTGTCCTCTGAATAAACTGTTTTCCCCCACCCATATATCTTCTAATCCTTTTAGTGGCCAGCAGCCAGAGATTCAGTGGACAGCGTTGAATAATTTATGTTGTCCTCACTTCGTCGAAATGGGGACAGAGGCTTGTAGCGCACAGAATAAAGCTGAGACCTAAATTGACACGGCACATATATTAAGTAAACGGCCATAGGAGCTAAGCATTTATGGGCAGCTACTCTCCACACAACTCTTATGTTTGTCACCACCTCTATTGGCGCATTATTTATTGACATATAGAGCCTTCAGTGCCTTCTTTCATTCAAATAGGGCAGCGGAAATAGGATTCAAATAGCCCAGTGACAGGTGAAATTGAAAACGCCTCAGGTTCCCATTTTGTTAACAAACTTAAGGCTCGGATTAGGCGGTGCATCTTTAATATTGTTTCCCAGGGCCAGTTCTCTGTCTTGTCACTTGCCATCTTCATACTGGAAAAGGTGAGGCATCTTCTTGCATCATTGGCTGCTACAGTACATTTGCTCATGTTCCTGACACCAGCGAGTGTGAAAATCTAAAATGATATGCCGTGGAAAAACAACTATCAAATGGCGAGGCGGCTACATCGCAAGATTGGAGACTTTCTAGAAAATGTGGTTTAACTTTAAACTTTAGTGCTGCGCTAACAGACACAAACACTATCCTCTGAGGGAACAGTCCATTATCGCTGGCGACAAACATGAAAAGCAAACGGTGAGGAGCTAGTCAGGAAAATGCCACTCTGCAGGAAAAAAAAACCCATTTAAGATTCTGACTGCCAGCGAGAATTTCTTTGGCTGCCCAAACATCTCGCCGCATCTCCTTGCTTTTCATTAGTGCTACTCAGAGAAATGTCAAGTAAGATAAGCCATTATCTTCTCTGTTGACAAAAACACATACACACGCACACGTATACATAGCATGCCAGTCTCCCTGGCTACGGACGCCTGCGTATTGCTTTTCAAGAATGATTCCATAACTTCATTTGCCACTATTGTTGCCGCGGTGTCCATCCAGGGTTTGTGCTGAGAATTGACTTCCTTGCCTCTTTCGTCCCTTTGCTCACTCACATGGGCAAAGCAGAGGATTATTTTTCAATTTATATAACAAACAACCTATTGACTTATTTTTATGAATAATGTTTCACTTGCAGAAACAAGCAGAAAAATGCTCTCTTTGGTAACAGTCTCTTTGTTGACTGGGCGTATTTGTCTCGTTTTTGTCCTTAGGGCTTCTGAGCAGCTCTATAGTCTCTTGAACACTTGAGGCTGAGTTTTTCCTGAACAAGAGGGTATCTGCATTAAAGGGGTATTACGTAATCTACGACTTTTATCGATCTATTGGCGACAAAGGCAGTGCGACAATGCTGACAGGTCTCTGGCATAGCCTGTATTAGACAGAAATATGAAACAATTTCACAATAGAACGAGAAAGCTATCTTACTAGAGCAGAGATCCAAGAGAAACATCTGGTGAAGAGGTAATGTATCACAGCTTTGCCATTTGCCTTTTTTTTGGCTTGAGAACAAAATGTGATCAATAACCCCATCAAACCAATGGTTCAACTTGTGTTTTTGTCATTGGGGATTTTAATGCTGACTTGTCAGATAGCAATTCTATATTTGCAAAACACTTGTTGCAGTTCTGTAATAACAGCAATCTTATTTTATCCAGTAAAATGTTCTTGCCTGATAAGAGTTTTACTTATATTAGTGAAGCGTGGCACACAACCTCTTGGCTTGATCACTGTATATGTACGGCAGATGCTCACGCCTCTCTGGATAATATAGAGATAAACTATGGGATGGCCACCTCTGATCATATACCAATTGTTATTTTTTTAAATGTTGAGAATATACCTGTGCTGGCCGTTACTGGTAATGATGCTAATACAGGGAAGCTGGACTGGACAAACCTAACTAAGGAGGATATTAACAGATATTCCACTGTAACTGACAACTTGTTAAATAATATTGAACTGCCTAGGGATGCTCTGATGTGTTGTAATATGAACTGTAAAAACCTACATCATGGTATTGAACTATGTGCCATGTATGACAATATTGTGACAGCTCTTAATGCCTCTAGTAAGCCCTTTTGTAAACATAAAACCAAGGTGCATAACATTAAACCTGGATGGAATGATTTTGTGGCTGAGCAACATGCTGCAGCTAGAGAAGCTTTTAAACTCTGGTCAGACTCAGGAAGGCCTAGACAGGGGTCATTGCTTGAACATAAAAAACGTACCAACGCAAGATTTAAATATGCTCTTTGTTTTATTAAAAGAAACGAGAACACAATGAGAGCTGATTCACTTGCCAGGAAGCTACAGAATAATAACCATGATGACTTCTGGAAAGAGGTCAGAGTTATTGTAAAACTTCCTTACCATCCAACATTGAGGGTGCATGTGGCCCAGACAAAATAGCTGAGGTGTGGCGTGAGCGTCAAATGTGTTAAAAGTAATGTAGTTGTAGTGGTAGTCAGGTCAGATGATGTTTATGATGCCATTATGATGGTAGATGATAATAAGGCTTGTGGTATGGATCATATTACTGCAGAACACCTAAAGAATGCCAGTTATAGGCTCTGTCCTCTGCTTGCCATGTGTTTTACTGGTCTCATAGTTCATGGTGTCCTTCCAGATTCTATCACCTCTGTATTGTTAGTGCCTGCCATTAAGGACAAGGCTGGTAAATTAAATAGCATGGATAATTATAGACCTATTGCCCTTGCCAGTATTCTCTCTAAAGTGCTGGAAAGAATCCTGCTAACAAGGTTGGAAATGTCTGTTCTCACCACTGATAATCAGTTTGGCTTTAAAAGAAAACATGGCACTGATATGTGTATTTATGCTTTAAAGGAAATAGTTGCTAAATATGGTAGCCAAAATTCCACTGTATTCATGTGTTTTATTGATGCATCCAAGGCCTTTGACAGAATTAATCATGAAAAATGATTTCTGAAATTGCTTGCTAGAGGTGTTCCAAAGTATATACTTAGAATACTAGTCTTCTGGTATGCCCATCAGACAACGCGGGTTAAATGGGGCAATGCCGTATCTGCCCCGTTTCATGTAAATAATGGTGTTCGCCAAGGTGGAATTTTGTCTCCTATTTTGTTCAATGTGTATATGGATGACCTATCGAAACATTTGAATGGGTGTAACGCAGGCTGTCTTGTTGGAAACTCTGTTATCAATCATCTTATGTATGCTGATGACCTGGTAATATTTAGTCCATATAGTGCTGGGCTGCAGCAATTACTGAAGGTGTGCTCACAGTACGGCAAAGATTATGACATTAAATATAATGCCAAAAAGAGTAATATCATGATAGTCAGAAGTAGAGAGTATAGGAAATTAGTTTTTCCTGTGTCTCGCTTGTGCGATGTTCCTCTCATGATATGCAAGGAAATAAAATACCTTGGCCATTTTCTCACTGATGATTTGAATGATGACAGAGATATTTACCGACAGTGTTGTAAAATATATGCTCAGGCCAATATGTTGCTTCGCAAGTTTAGTATGTGTTCTGTCAATGTAAAATGCTCATTATTCAGAGCTTTCTGCACACCTCTGTATACAGCTCATCTTTGGTGCTGCTACAGGAAAAGTAGTATGCGGAGGCTCATGGTGGCTTACAATGATGCTATGAGGTTGCTGCTTCAGGTTCCCAGATGGCATAGTGCCAGTCAACTGTTTGTGTTCTCCGGTGTCCCTACATGTGAGGCACTTTTAAGACATCTGATGTACAATTGTATGTGTCGCTTGGATGAGTCAGAGAACAGCATCATAGAGGCTTTAACCAGCCCTAGGAAGAGCTGCTGTCGGTACACATCCAGGCTCAGAAAACACTGGTGAGATAGCCTACATATGAACTGTTTTTTAAATTGAATGATGAATTGTTGTGGTTTTATTTTGTATGTCTTGTTTTCTTTCTTTTTATATGCTATGGACCCTTTGTGATTCCGAAATAAAGTTTGAATTGAATTGAATTGAAACCACCACATACTGTATATATTATGGTAATTTTGTGCTATGGGGCAGTAAAAACGTCCTTAAGGCACCTTTAAGGCGATAGAAATAAGGGTTAAACAAGTTTCAATGTATACCAAAATCACAAAAATGGACTGCAGAGAGTGAAAGTATACTATTTTTACAGTCAGCGTGAATGGCTTTCATTCAAGTTATCCTTTTTGAATGTGATTACAACGCGCACTTCAGATGAACAGTCTGCAGGGAGATCATGATATTCAGAATAAATATTGGGGAACCGGTAAATCGGGGGGAATAGAAATCCTGTTGACGGCTGCGGCGGCGGAGAGCCGCTGGGCCGCGAGGAGCCGAGTCTGCTGGCTCTGTGTAGATAATGGGGAGGGAGGGAGGAACAGCTGGGCTGTAAGCATTCATGTCATGTTGGAGGCTGAACATCTGATCCTATAGAGAGGCAGCGCATGACTCACGCTGCTGAATGCTCAGTGGGAAGCGCGGCGCCGACACAATTAGAACACAGGACACGCACGCGCGCACGCACACGTCGAGGCACACGCAGCTACTTGGCCCTCCTTCAGGCTGTATGGTGCCAGCACAACAAACCCTACCGAACCGACCGTGGCCTCCAGCCAAATCACGGCTGATTGGAGCTCGGGCTCCAGTCAGGCCACAGGTTGCGCGGCTTCGACCCCGCAAATCCTCGGCGTCGAAAAGAAAACAAGGCCTCACCCGATAGATGAAAGCCCCGCCGTTATTCATCGTAAGCCCGGCCGCGGCTATGCGGAGACAAACGCTACGGATTCACATCCCGCTGGAGGTAAACAGCTGCTCTTCACGTGGGCGGCCGCTCATGTGAAGTGGGTGTCGGAGGTGTGCAGCGTGTGGGAATGTGGACATCGGAGGCCGCGTGCGTGGGAGAGCCGGTTCAGTCAACTTTAGATTGAGGTAATGCTGTTGCAGCTTTGTTTGTTTCTGAAATACCTCTGACAATTGCAAAAAAGAATTATGAAAACAATTTAAAATCGACTGTATCCAGGTTATAGAGCTGAGGCGATGGATTTAGACACATAATGTAACAACACGCCAAAGAAAATACTTTTTATCAATACTTCATGATTTGGTAGAGTACTAACACTAGGGAACCTTTTCTCTGTAACTTCCCACCCAACACCTCATGAATTTAAGCTGCACACAGAAACTTTGTACGTTGGTGGGCTCCAGATGGCAGCAACAGGGACCTGTTTAAAAAAATCTTAATTTCAATAACCAGAAATAATGTAAGGTGGCGTCATAGTCCCGGTCGGCCTGTGATTCTTTATACCAAAGGATGGCAAAGTTGGTGAGTCCAGCTTTCTCTGCTCACTGCTGTTTAGTACTGTTTGTACTTTGCTCTTAAGTTTTGATTTGTCACTTCTGGAGTGGATTCTCATCTGGGCAAATAGGGCGTCTCAATTAATGGGGATGGGACGCTCTTAACTGTTGCAGACCATTTAGTCTGATAGGACAGGTGTAGTTTTACATACAAATCTTAGTGCAGCCATAACAAAAAGAAGTATGTCTAAACAGCCGCTTGCTTACCTCTTGGCGAGTGATGCTTCCATATGATGTTAGCCTCGGGTCGGCCAATTGCCAGGCACATGAGATTGACGTTGCTGCCCTCGTTCACCGTGACATCCTTCGATATGTTAGTGATCCTCGCAGGTACTGAGGGGGAAAGGAAATCATGATTGATGTTTTTGATTTAATTAATGACACGTGAGTAAGGCGCTTGCTATTCCACGTGGTAAGTACAGTGATGAGGTTAAAAATAACCCCGAGTCGGGGACTCAATTAGCATGAAATGAGCTGACAAATTTGACAATCCTCTGGCTCGCTGTGGTGTTATACATGATTGATTTTTTTCATGATGTATCTTTGCCACACTGCTCATTAGACAAGCATCAGCCTGATTTGGAGTAAGACATGATTTCATGTTTCTGGCTGGACCAGCTAGATCTATGTGTGTGTGTGTGTGTGTGTGTGTGTGTGTGTGTGTGTGTGTGTGTTTGTGTTTGTGTTTGTGTGTGTGCTTGGTTAAGTGTGCCATGTGAGACTGAGGGTGCAAATCAAGAGTCAGTAGTTAGCCTCCTTCGCTCTAATTTAACTCACTCCTGGCAACTTGAACTTTAAGATCATTAGTGCAACAGGCAAGACAGATTTTCAGCTGTCTTCTCATTATCATTTTTACTGTAGGTTTACTATCAGGGGTAGGCTATATAGCTCACATTGTTTGTTCCCTATAAAACACATTGATCTTATTTTGAGACTTGGGCCTGGGAAACAGAGGGGGTCATTATATGGAAGCAGCACATAGCTGTAGGCCAGTAAGAAATCTGGACTAGGAACATTATAGTTGGGTTTGGAGAAAATTCAGGCTACCAGCCCAGAAGGCCTGGCCACATAAAACTTAAATTCTATACCTGATTCTATTGTAAAAAATCAAATTTAAAAAAAGGCTGGAGGCCAGAAAAAGGAAGGCAATCATACAGATTTTGATGATTCATACTTGGTCTCCACTGTTTTGTACAAAAGCTCCATAATGATTTGCTGTCAGTGCACACTGGCCAGGCTGGTATTGTGCAGAAACTAGTGCTGAACGTTGCATTTGTTAGTCTAATGCTATTTTGGGAATTTCAATTCTGAATGGCAAAGAGAAGATCAATGCATAGAGTACCAACATCATTGGGTACTCTGCAACTTTACTCTGTTACTCTGCCTGTACTTAATAAATGATAATCTTATTCATAATTGTATTCATAATTGATTCATAATTGTCTTGGTCCAATGACTGGACTACCAAGCCATTATTCAACAGTCGCTCTCACGTTTGTCAGACATCTCTGCGATTATAATGTTAAATTACAGTATTAAATATTGAGCTTAAAACTGTATTTAACTCTCATTTAATTGGTCCTAATTAAGACAGCATTTTACTAATGTATCTCCTTTGAAATCTTGTATTCACAGTAATGCATCCAAGCTCATGAAATTGAATTGGATTCAGTATTAGAGTGGGAATCGTAAAAAGGCTGCTTTTTTCGCACATATTCCACATAAATAAAAGGTAATGAATAATGTGGTCATAATGTGTGGCCTGTGCCAGGGGATCAGAGCTGGAGTGATATGCTACTCTGCATCCCATTGACCTTTGAATTTACTGATTCAATTAGTATGCATTCCTAAAGCCAGCTCGATTGGTTCATTTAGGACACAGCGTGCAGCCTAGTTTTCTAAATGCCACCCAAAAACTTTCAGTAACCCTTGATGTGAAACCTACTTCATAACCCATTCATTACCAGCATCATAACAGCTACATGACTCATTCATGAAAACAAATGAAGCCTTATACCACCTTCATACACTTTTCATGTGCTACCCATATCAGTATCATGTACTGCATACTTTATTAGGCAAAAACCAAATGAATAAATATGTAGTGGCAATTATGAATAATGCACTAGTATACCACTATACAAATACTATACAATTTCTTTTCACACACACACACACACACACACACACACACACCCATTCATGAGACAAAACTTGATTACACAAACAGAACCGATCACAAAATGAATTGTATTAGAAGAAGGACAATTACACTGAACATTTAAAAAAAAATCTTGAAAATCAATGCTGGATTTAATTATCGTGAGCCATCTAACATTATCTCCCTTAATGTTGGCTGACTATCTCATTAGGATGACCTTTAAACCTGCTCAAGAGAGAGACAAGTGGTTTGAGGAATAGAATTCATATACTGAACACATAAATATATGCATACATGTACACATGTACATAAATAGACTGGGCTGTTAGCTGTGATCATGGTGTATTAGTCAGTGCTTTCGTATGCAATTCACTATTGTACAGAATTTTCATTATGCAAGATTCTATACTTTGTTTAAATTGATAAATAGTTGTGAGCATGTAAACCCAGGGATGCTTTTCACCATGCTGCTTATTGTCATGCATGACCTGCAGCATATGCTCTGGATCCTCTGACCTCTCCAGGAACATACAATGACCTGTTAACAATACTGCAAGTGTTTCTCCACTCATAAATGTTTTATATGCTGCTTGCTGCTAAGCACGTTGTGCGCTCTTTTCATTTTATGCACTGGATTTTTCCATCTGCACTAGATTGATTGCACTGGTAACTGTGAATGCTGCAAACTTGTGAATGTGTCGCTGTTATGTTTGATGTCGTGGGTTCTGCACACTACATGCTTCCTGTGCTGAGCTGTGGAATCTGTATTTCCTTCAGGACAATATTTGGTATTATATTGTATCGTATTAGGGAGCAGTACTTATGTTTTCCATTCTTTCTTCCAATGAGTTAGATCATGTTATTACCTGCAGACTCAATGGGCTATGATCAGTTTGCTTAGAAAACGTATTGACAAGATATGTATGAACCTAAACTGGCTAATTATCATTTATCAAAGCAGCTTCTTTTTTGTGGGCCAGCCAATCAGAACAAAGATGAGGCGGGGTTTGAGCCTGCAGAGGCAACCAATTGGCTCCTCTATACATAGAAACCTAAACCAGTGGTACATTCACCAAGCATGCATGTATCTATTGTTGGTTTATGTAACCTACATCTATTTTTACCATGTAAACAACATGCTGTATATCATCATCAGCTGAACAGTGTCTGGTGTTGTCGGAAACAAAGAATGCATCATGTGACCTGTTTTTTTATATTATCAATTACGGATTGAAACTGCCAATAGCCAGTATTTTGTGCCAATATGCAACATCTTTATAATTGACCATTTTCAGAAGGATAAATCTGCCTCAAAATAATCTTGTGAGAGTGAAAAGGCGTCTGAAACAGCATTCAGACCATCATGGGACACTAACACTCTCTAGTGAAACCCAGACTGATGAAATTCTTGTATGTGGGTTAGCTGCTCCTGAAGGCAGGGTGAGGCAGGTTTCACTGCAGGTTTTACAAACTGACACCTCTAAAGCTCTTGAGTAAAATCCTCCCACGCCACACTGGAATGACTCCTCTGGTCAGCCATCTCAAGTCAAAATAACAATAAAAACATATTGACCAGCTGTGGTCAGGGACAAACCTCCATCATATCACGGGTGGACCAAAGTGACTGGCCAATATCCAGGTTTTAATAACAGGCCAATATCAACTCGATATGTTGGCAAA
This sequence comes from Centroberyx gerrardi, assembly GCF_048128805.1. Taxonomy (NCBI): domain Eukaryota; kingdom Metazoa; phylum Chordata; class Actinopteri; order Beryciformes; family Berycidae; genus Centroberyx; species Centroberyx gerrardi. The sequence goes on along the minus strand of NC_136007.1, from coordinate 26,119,227 downwards.
GCGATATATCAGTCTGACCCTATAATATCAACACAAAGCATAACTTCTTCTGCAAAAAAAGCGGAATAGTATGAACTAGTGCAGGCTCCAAATGTTGGCCCAAAAAAATAAAGACTTTTGCCTCAGGAGTAAGAACCAGAGATGAGTGTAGTGGAGTAAAAAAAATGATATTTCCTATAAAAAGTGACAGTAACAGTTAAAAAGTAAGTAAAAGTGCAAAGTTTCTGAAGATAGAGATAATTAATAGATAAATACATGTACTTTGTTATTCTTCTGGAACTGGAATAAAGTAAAACTGTTCCTGTTTTATACAGAAAAGCATTTTCCCTTTGTGCCATAACACAATCCAGCAGATTTCCCACCAAATCCGACCCCACACAATGGCACACAATGTAAACCGCAGCGTAGAGGCTAGTAAAGGCGCCCAATCTTGTCGGCGGGTGGTCTTGTGCGTTTACGGTAATTACACTTATGTCTCAAAATGAATGTGGTAATGATTTATCGATGCTAAAATGCAACACATAGCACCTTTAACAGGCACTAAATAGGGAGTGGGGAAGAGCGGAAGCAGCAGACAAGACTTTCTCAGCCATTTTGACCTCCGGCAGAGATGAATGAACAAGCATCTGTGTGCAGAGCAGGTGACGGGTCCTCCAGCTTGATAATGCCAGTGGCCAGGTGATTAAAAACACAGCTCCCCTGCCACAGGGGCCGGCTCGAGATGTGACTGGGGGCCCGGGGACGCGTCACTCTTCATTTCGCCACAGCCAAGGTGTCGCAGCCAGTAATTAATTAGAAAATGGAATCAAGAGGCTGCCCAAAGAGGAAGCGGATACTTTCTTTGGGTGTTGATTTAACAGCGGGGGGGGGGGGGGGGGTCCGGTGATGTGATTATTTTTCTTTTTAATAACATTTTCCTGAGGTTCGCCCTCATTCTGTTATTAAATTTGCTTCATTCAGAGCGAGAGGAGCGCAGACAGGTCAGAAGTGCAACGGTGTTTTGCTAACTGCAGGGCACAGCAGCATGCTGGCGGAGTAGCTTGAGTCGTTCCATTTTCCTGTCAGAATAGGAATTATAAATTTATGGCCAATCTGCAGTCCGACAATGCAATAGTGCACTGTGCGGGGGACTTTCTTGCTCCAATTTTTCTTCTTGAGTATGAGAAAAGACATCAACAAGGAACTGCTGGGCGGGTGGGTGGGGTTAATACATTTCAAAACAAAAGCTCTCAGAGTAGACTGAGCAACAACATCCTGCATTTCTCCTGGGAGTGAAAAAAACAGTTATCTCTGTTTTTTTTTCCCCCCAAGAAAAAGTTATCTAGCTAACATTAGCTTACTTTATTATTTATTCATTACTCTGTGTATGTGTGTGTGAGAGAGTGAGACAAAGACTATAGTGGTACTGATAGAACCAATATAACCCTAATCTTTTATGATATTTTATGATTTTTTTAATGGACTGAGGTTTGATGGGATTATAAAAAAACTAAGTGTTGCCTTTTCTTGGCTTTCATGATGTGTGTCAAATGAGAGGCAAGAACAAAATGAGAACACTAAGCCATGATGTACAGATTCCAAACCATGCCATTGACACCAATAACTTGCAAAGTAACAAACTTCTGTTCTTCCTCATATTCCTGCGATAATTGTTCTACCTCCACCTAAAAAGCCACGGGAGACCGTGCTTTACAGCGACTTCAGGATAGCTAGGAGGCACGGCTCGGAATGTGCGCCGTAAAGCGCGGCGTCAAGTGGCTTTTTATGGCACACAGGAAACACCCACTGTATTAAAAACAGAAAGCGGCGTTCTATAAATCTTTTATTTTTAGCATTGCCTAATGGAGTTTGAGCAAAGCAAGTGAGCGAATTGTGTTTTTTTCCTGTGAGGGGAATTGAGGAAACGGGATGTCGGTGTGCATGTTCGGAGGGGGCGGTGATCAGTGGTGCGTCAAACCCATCAGAAATCTTTCAATTTCACCTCAAACTTGATTTGAGCGAGACGGGGATATGAAACGAGTCTAAAAGCAACAAAGAAAGTTGCTCTCCGGATTGTTCTTGGGGTGAGTTTGAACCATTGACATCTTCCCACATCAAAGCCTCCGCTCCTACACCAACATTTGCCAAATCTATAATAGATGCTAACTCCTCTTTCATAACAAATTACTATGCAACTACAACTTCAAAGGGATCGCTGTCAGTAAGTTTTCAAATGTGCCATCTCATCTCGGCGCATCAGACGTCCGTGACAGATATCTCGGCAACATTCAGTGTTCCTGTCAGTGGTTATTGTTAATTCAGAAGAGCACCTAACTCCGAGAGAAGGAACAAGGAAGATATCCAAACACTCGGAGCCGGAGAAGTATGAGCGAGCACTCGGGGGCCCGCCGACGCTTTGGAGAGGTGGAAATAAACTAGGTTAGTTCCCCCACTGGTTGGTGGAAGGCAAAAGCGGTGACACCTGCCTTCAAACTGCCAAGCTTTCTCAGTTCAAAGGCAGCTTTTCATCGGGGGACCCATTGCATCTTATGTTCCAGGCTTCAGTCCAACGTAATGACAGCGGCATTGAAGTGAAACCAAATGGCAGAGCATGATGCGCTGCGGAAATATATCATCCTGTGATCAGCATGAGAGAACCGCTGCACACAAACCGGCTGCGACGCCCGCTTCTTTAATTCCTTATGTTTACTCGTCGGTGTTCCTCTTCGTGGAAAACTTTGTGGAAAAAAGACTGTGAAAGGCTTAGAATTTATGAACAGAAACACAACATGATAACAACATAAGTATAGTATGTATTCATTTTCCTCATGAGTTGACTAGTGACAAGTAGCAATGTTAACCTGTTGTGAAATCCTTTTTTTAAATAATGCTTTTTCAATGTCCTACAGCATTCAAATCTGAAACCTTGTAACCCACTCACCCATACTGCCTGTGATGGAGATCTGCAGCTTACTTTCTCACACACAACCCTCACCAATTTTAATTGACCAGAACAAGGACACATATTTTGCAGAGGCACATTGAAACGCAGGCCGCGAGGCGCAGGCAGCATCTCCGTAGAAGGAGAGGCCTTCGGTAGCACATATTCTTTCTCCGTCTTCCTCCACACGCGGCATTCAGAGCTCACATTCCTATTTGAAAAAACTCTTTTGTGGCCAGTCAATGTGTGCGCCGGCAGAATCGATGTTGAAAATAACTTTCGGAACGGGAACTTGAATGTGAAGACGTAGAACAGATCAACCATATTACATTTGAAATCAACACTGCTATTAATTTATCTGCAATTTAATTCACTCGTTTATCTATTCATAATGTGCTGGCAGACACTCACAGGTTTTGAACGCTCTCGCTTGAATCCATCTCGCACCTGCATAGATGTACAGTGCTCATGTGCCTCTGTGCGTGTGTGTGTGTGTGTGTGTTTTAAAGTGTAATGAATCTCCATCCCTGTTGCTGCACGCTGTCAATGATAGCACTTTATTCTCCGACAAAATATTTGGCAGCAGTGTAATGCAGAAAAAAATACCAAGTTCCAACCAAGTGAAACCGAAAAAGGGAACACAACACAATACAAATCAGCTTCCCCTCCACTGATAAATCATAAGTTAGGAAGCACATTGAACATTGTGTACAACTAGCCACACCACAGCTAAGCACAGCAGATACAAGAGTAACTGAGAGTGTCTGTAAACTGTAAGTAAACTGATGCCATTATCAGTGGTGGGACCTCTTTTGAATGCGCATGCCAAATTAGGCTTTAGGCAATCACGACAATGCTAACACAAAACTGGCTCCATCTACAGTAGGTCATAACTGTCGGTGTCATTGGATCGATGTCTTCATCACGATGAAGCTCGCTGCGGATGGCGCAATTTAATTTAAACTTCTCAAACGGCCTTTGAAGCACGGCCGCTTTTAAATCAAACATTTCCACATTGTCTCAAACCTCAGAATTACGGCTCACGGCCATGGTGTGTCTGGGTTGTTTTTCTTTCTCTCCCCGATGTGCCTGTCGAGCAAGAAATCTTCGCATCTGCTCGAGATAACGTCGGGCCGCAGAACAAAAAGCACAGCGCTCAGTGGCTCAGTGGCTCAGTGGCCAAGGTCATGGATTCAGAACCGGAGAAAAAGAAAGGTGCAGAGTTGATTGGGGTTATTGATGCTGGGAGTTATATGGGCTTAGAGGTTTTGTGGGCGTGTGGATGTGGCAGTCCTCTAACTAGAGGAGTAGATTTGTATGCACATCCTTCAATCATTGGAATAAAAAAGCAATGTATACCACTAGCAATGTGGTATACATGCTCAAGGTCTATGTTGGCAAAACTTCACAGGCTCTTAAGATATGCATTGCAGAACATACAAGGAATGGGGACGAACGCAGTCCTGTTGCTCTACATTTCAAGAAAACCCGACATAAAGTATTTACACTACGCTATATTGGTATAGAGCATGTCCAGCTCCCACAGCGCGGGAGTGACATTCATAACCTGCTGCTGAAAAAGGAGGTATATTGGATGCACTACCTGGGCTCTTTGGCAGCGACTGGTCCGAAGTTTGATGTTTCTCCTGACTGACTTAACTACTTATTAAAGAATTATGAGAGAACTGTTTCTGAGACACCGTACTACTTATTGGGGATTGAATTTATGTCTATATTTTTGAACTTTGAGGCCTATGATATTTAAAGTGATGTTGAACTTTGGTGGTACCTTGGGTTGTGTAGCCTCCTGGCCGTGATATAACCCCAAAATCGGCGATTCTCTGTTATCTTTTGCTCCGGGGCTCAGTGAGGGGATTGGAGAATTGTGTTTTTTTTTCTCTCTTCACTCACTGCCATTGTAGGGAGGAGCAGGTCTGAAAATCACACTTTTAGCACATAAATGAATGCCAACAAAGCAGATTCTGACAATATATATAAAAAAAACTTGTCCTGTTGCTGAATTGTGTTTAAGTGAATCGCTTTCTTTATGTTTATTAAACCTTTCAGTTTGAACAAGTGTAACACCGAAATCTGGTCGGAGGAAACTTATGCCGATGGAATGAAGAAAATAATGCGTTCACCAAAAAAAGTGAGAGACAGGACTTTGACAAAGAAGATTCTGCCAATATATAAAAAATGAGTCACTCACTTTTTTTTTTTCTTTCGGGATTTTGGGGTTATATCATGGCCAGGAAGCTACACAAACCCAAAATACCACCAGTTCAACATCACCTTAAGATATTTAAAAGATATTTCTGAATGTCTCTGTATTGACATGACTGTGACTGAATGTGTGAATCATGATGTGTTGACCCTGTGTTGACCGGTGTACATGCTTTGTATCACCTGAAGATCCCAAGATTGAAACGTTATTAAAAGTGGGAAGCAAAGTAAAAATGTGTTGCGGGCTCAAATTTTTAATTCTGCAGTCCTCTAACTACTAGGGGTGTAAAGGTACGTGTATTCGTCTCGAACCGTCACGGTACGGATGTTACGAGCTTAGCTCAAGCTACTACTGAGTCAGTCACACTATGGCGAGTGCAAATGAGACACAGGAGCTAGAAGACCCGCCTGCTTCTTTCAAATCAGCTGTGTGGGAAAATTTTGGGTTCCCAGTGAACTACGACAGCAATGGAGAGCGAGTGGTGGATCGGACGAGGACGGTGTGTCGGCATTGTTCGACAGTTGTAGGGTATGTGTGTGGAAACACATCGAACATGCTAACGCATATTCGACGGCATCAACCAGATGTGCCAATGACCGGAGCTAGGCAAAACAGGAGTCCAACTACTTATCCCCGCTGCTTTTAAGCAGCCTCTAGATGCGAAAGCAGACAGGGCCAAAAACATTACCGAAGCACTCCTTATTATTATTTATTTTGTAGTATTTTCATAACATAAGAGATGCTTTTCAGTTTTGTAGCCGATTGTGACCTATTGCCTTTTGTTTTTTATCAGCCCTACATAAAAATATGACCTATGCGAGAGTGTATGTTCACTGTTTACATTTTATATTTTACTGCTTAATACACTACAGGCTGTACCAACTACCTCAGGGGGGACTATACGACACTAGGTGGAACACACTGTAACTTGCACTACTGTCTGTTCAAAATAAATGAAAACAAACCTAGCCTTATGCATTTGGGGTTTTTTCCCGTTGTACCGAACTCGTACCGAACCGTGATGTTCAAACCGTGGTGTGAACCGAACCGTGACTTCTGTGTACCGTTACACCCCTACTAACTACCCTGTTATTTGTTCTGATTATAATTAAACCCAGACTTTCAAGACATCCTTAATATATACTAAACCTATTCCAACTAAGTATGATTGACTTACTCATTTGCTCACAGGAGCTGATTGAAATGAGCAATTTCTGTTCAGCGATATACTCACATTATAAAAATTGTAGACTGTCATACTTGCCTCTTTACTTGGAGGAAAAATCCAGGAGCTGCGTGGTAGATGTTCCTAAGACTTGTTATTGTTTTTAGGCCTTAGCCAAACAAGAAGCATGCCAGGTGGTCAAAGATAACTTGCCAATGTTGTTTCATTATAACAGAAATGCTGATGTTCTCCTTGAGTAAACATTATTTAAATCCCAAAAAGTGTTGAAAGCTTTTATGAAGCGTGAGACTGAGGAACAAGCACAACTGATGTTATATAACTGGAGGAATAACTAACAGATTTGATGGGAAATGCATATAGCACAGCAGACCATGTCAGTCTCTAGCAGGCTGTGCCAGTATGTTTATCTCAACTGATATGTGCCTGGTTGCACTGAAAGACAATGCAGTGTGGTGCTTTTGCAGATCTAGACCCTAATTACTAATCATGAGTAGTATCAAGTGACTAGTAAAAGCATTATCAAGTTGATATTATTTGGAGAAGGCTGCATGGTTCAAATCTCGCACAGCTTTGTTTATATTCTCACCATGCTTGCGGACACTTGATCAGCCCGCAAATGAAGTGATTGACAGTGTTGCATGAGTGTGCACTTTGGAAATTGAAAGAAGCAATGTAACCATTATCTAGATAACATTTTCTTACATTTTCTCAAAGGCTTCTCTGATGTTTATTCTCTCCCTTCCCTTGTCCATCAATCTCTTCCACTCTGCATCCCTGTCAGTTTTCTTTTTCTTGCCTGCGGCTTCATCTTTTCACACAGCAGATTCTATGGCCTGTGCCAAATTAAAATGTAATGCATTCTGGGGACACTGACAGACTAGCATCTTGCTGGACAGTTTAGATAAATTCTCCATTATGTTTCCTGAGGCAGGTTGAGGCATGATGCAGGAGAAAACACTTGAGCTATTTAATTTTGGGCAAACCTTTAGTTTATATCTTAACCACAACCTTGAAATGTGCATCTGCCAACTGCATGGATGATCCAGTTGATGGACACGTGCTCGGAATTTTACATGGGCTGACCTAGTAGCCAATTACAGCAAAGTGTTTTAAAGTGGGTGCCACAAAATGTTGTGTGTGCTGATGTTTGTGGGAACCTGGTTACAGCAAACAGAGATCCAAAGACACCATATACTGTAGTTGGTGCCCAAATTCAAGACATTGCGATCGTAAAAAACTGCAAAATTATTTAATGTGGCATGGGGAAATGTTTTGAAAATCATGACAAAGAGGTTGGTTATAAGTTGAAGTACACCAACAGGGATAGGTGGATACTTAACAGGATAGTTGCTATAACTATGACTTCAAAAATGACCACAGAATTAAATCAGCACTTCTGTGACAGTCAACAAAAACTGTAAACTGTACATCAAGACCTTCACAGTTGAAAAAACTGTACTTTATCCAAGACCAATGCACAAAGACACATAACCTGATGCAAAGAGCACAAAACCTGGACTAATATGGTCTGAGACGTCCTACATCTGGGCAGGTTTACATGTTGAGAAGGTCAAAGGACATCTTCAATCCACAATGTTGCCAACTGTTCAACATGGTGGAGGACCTGTAATTGTATGGGCAGCCACCTCGTGGAAGTCAATAGGCCCAAAGGTTACTCTGCATGGCCATATAACGGCCAAGAAATATAAGGGCATTTCACAGGACAAGATGCACCACAGGGTGCAAACACTGCTCCCTCATTATGTTCCCATATTTCAAGATGATAATGCACCACCCACAGACTCTGCTAAACAAATTCAGGAACCGTTCCACAAACACCAGGATTCAGTCAGACGCCTTTCTCGCCTCTCTTGCCGGTGTGTCCGTTATGTTGTCCGCCCGCTGTACGTCTGGGTACAGCAGTGGAAAGGCTACCAAAAAAGATTTACTCGTAATCTCGCAGGAGCAGGATGTCACTCACAGGTCACAGAGGTGGTAAGACCAGTGTTGTTTATGCTCCGAGAAAAGACCAAGATTATTGATGTGTTCCCGAGCTGTAAGCAAGGTGTCCAACTTATTCCCCTACCAGGGACATCTTCAGGTCACACAAAAAAGCGTGCTCTTACTGCGTCTCATAAAGGCCTGTAAATTATTTTATATTTAATCCGACCCTGCAATAATGAAAGAACACACTTTTCAAACCGTAAAAGAAGCTTTTTTCTTGGCATGCCACGTACAGTTGAAGGGCCTGAACAACAGAATGGGGTTAATCATCTGATATTATGTTTAAATTCTAGGTGTTTAGCCGGCACTCTCATCCAGCAAGACTTACTGTAGAATGAATGAAACCGTAGATATACAATGAGTACAATTGTACAGATCACCAATATTACAAGCAGCCCAAAATTGGTGCAAATGCAACCGTCAGGGCCTTAGTCCCGTTCCAATATCCCTGATTATACAATGAACATTTAAGAATGTGCTAGGAAAAGGAATAGAATAAGAGCTAAGGAGTGAGTTAGAAAAGATTTTTTAGAGAGCAATTAGAGTCAGTAAAGAGTTGATATTGTTCAGGTGACACAAGGCACTTCATAAAAAGATGAGTTCTCAGTCGACAATGGAAGACGAGGAGTAACTCTTCCGTTCTGACTGGAGTGAGAAGGTCATTCCCACCATTGCAGAAGCCAGGAAGGTTGTTGATCAGGACATGCTAGTTATGATTCATCATGACTCATTATTCGTAGGAGGTAATCATTAAGTCCTTTTTTAATCAGAGCAAGGGTGTCCCGGTGGCTCAGCTGGCTACGGTGCCTACCGTGCAACTGTGACATCCTGGGTTCACACCCAGCCCGGGGCCTTCGCTGCGTGTCATCACCCTCCTTCTCATTTCCATCCGCTTCCTGTCTCTCTCTCTACTGTGACCTATCCAATACAGTCGAAATGCCAAAAAAAAATCTTTAAATGAATCGAAGCCTTCCGTTAAAATGCTCTACCAATCTTTTCAGTGGTCATGTATTCAGTCTGGCCATATAATCTTACATTTTGGAAAGAAGATGCACGCCACAATGGATCCACCATTGAACATTATTCTCCAAAAGTGTTTTTGGAGGCCTTGTTGTAGTGCCTGAAGAGCTGGAACACTTAGACCATCTCCATTTTGTTGAGCTGGAAGCTGGTAGATGGTTGGCAGGAGTCAGCCCATGAATGTCTCCCTGACACTACCACATGTGTTGCCATAACGCGGTATTTGGTCAAAACTCCTATTTAGTGAAAGAGATGGTTGCAAAATTATAATCTTGCAAAGAACTGGGTAGTAACAACTAGGGGTTAGCAACTACCTGCCTTTGTATGTATGTATTTATGTGTGGAGCATTTAATTTATGACCAGTGATATTGTATTTGGGTTTAAACAGTGATATTCACTATATTAGATATATATATATTAGATTTTACCCGTCAATCCTGAGCACATGTTCTGCCTCCCTCTGTTGCTGCACTATGTGCGTCACTGTCTTCACAGGAAGGTAAAACAAGTTCCAGCATGTTTGACACCACATGATTTTACGTCTAATATGATTTTCTGTGTGATGTACTGTTGCTGTTTATTTGAGGATATGGTATGGACACCATTGGTGTTTGGGAGGTTGATATTCCAGACTCGTGCTGCTTCTTAAGAAAATAATCGTTGTAAAATGTGTCTTAATTATTCTTTTGTTTTCTCGATCATAAGCTGCAGTCCAGTAGAAATGAGTAATGTCTTATTTTTAACATCTGTGTGTGAGAACTGTTTACTGGACTACCTAGCAGGGGTGAAGTTAGACGTAAACAGTGAGGAATCTGACACTCAACAGAATCAAATGTTTTCACAAAATGCAAGACTCTTTCAGTAAAGACCAGCTGAAAGGCAACCAGAAATGTAATAATCTACTTAAGTTACATATTTGTTTAGGGAATGTAAGAAAGTAGATGAGAAATAAACACCAAGTTTTTGATGAAGGCTAGGTAAGTCTTATGCAGTCTTATGCAGAATGCTTCATAGCCTAGAAGGATATACAGTAGCAGACTATTACTAAAGTGTGATCCAAAAGCTGTAATCTGTAAAGGAAATTGCAGTTTAAAACCCATTCCTCACTTGTGTATGACTACTAGAAAAAATAAAATCGTTATACATGCATTAGCCTTGCCAACTTGGGCCTGGCCTATGATAAATCTGAACAGATGACTTCTCATTGGCTGATGAAGACCAAAACCAGATCAGTGACCTAGCGGCTAGTGTCTGCCCTAATACTGGGACACTCGGGGTTCAATCAATGGCTGAGTCATACCGTAGAATTAAAAAAAAGGGAGCCAATGCTTCTCTGCTTGGCAGTTAGGGTTTAAAAGATAGATGTGGGATGAGCCCCTGCGATGGACCAGCTTCCTGTCCAGAGGGGTGTACGGCTAAGCTGCTTCACGCCTCAAAAACAGGAGATAATCTCCTTAGCAATGAGCCACATCAGCTCAAACAAGGCTTACTTTTAAGACTAAAACAGAATGACTATCCATCAGATGAATGTATCATTGTCCAGTTTTGATGGTGATTGAGCAAACTAAAACATCTCAGTGAAATCAGATGAAGCCATTGGGATGTTTGCATAACCAAGGAAGCCCATACTGCAGGGTGCACAGCACCAAAATATAAAAAAAAAAGTCACAAAACTTTGCAAGCAATTCATAGTAAATAAAATGTTGTGGAATATTGAACATGAAAGGTTATATCTGGATGAAAGCCAGGGGAGCTAGTTTAATATCCCTGCATGTGTTCGTCATGAGAACACTGCCAATGTATAAAACGGGGAACAGAAAGCAAACCAGGCCAAATAGCCATGGAGCTCAGTAGCTGAGAAATTGAAAGTGAAATCCCCACCAGCCTCGGGAAAGTACGAGCACTTTTTAATGTGTTACACAAGCAAAGCTTATAGGGCTTACTCTCCAATTTCAGTTATCCTAATGTTGTGGAATATTTCAAATGCCTCATTACTTGCATTTTGCGAGAAGGGGAGAAGCTTCTCTCTACTCTATAATGAGCCCTGAAGCTTATTAGACCAGTGTGCATTGAATTGAAAGGACCAATGCTTTCTCTTTTCTTCTCCTTATGGCAGAGATGGCTTGGGCCCTAATCAGAGAAACACAGAGCCACATCATTACACTTGACGAAACTAAAGAGGATAATCCTGTAGTCCGTTTAGGGTTATTTTATAATTGAATCGAATTACTCTTGCCCTCTAACACATCACAATGCTTGTGGCATTTTGTTCAAGAGATGGCATATGTTGTCAATGTTTCCCCTGAACGGATGCCCTGAAATGGCCATATGAATCAAAGGGCTCCCCACCAGTGGAAATGTGTGAAGCATCGGCCACGCAGAGGCTCCCCACGGTCCGGGCTCATGTTGGCAATGTCTGCCAGTACTGCTGGGAAAGGCTAAACGGATTAACAAAGTCTCAATTCACTGCTTACTTCATGTTAGCTTGCAATGGAAGCCATCTATTAAGTCTTATCAAAAAAGTCTAGGTTTAAACTCTAGGAGTACCAGTATTATATGAAAAAAATGGCTATGAGAATAAAACTAAAGCATTTATCTTTTTTAGCATTAAAAAAAGAAATCCAAAATGTGATTAACTTTCTTTTTTTTTTGTTTGTTAGAACAAAGATTATTATAATTACTGGCATCCTTGGCTGCAAAGTAAATTAAGGGCCTCCAATATTTAGTACATTTCACTTCAATTGAGGATAACTTCTTCAACTATGATCCATCTAAATCATGGCACAGCTGGCATGTTCCTTTGAGACACTCTATTCAACTGTATAAACAGTTCCACCTGTTTAATGAATATTAACTGTCAGGGTATTGAGACTCTCATAGGGTCAGTTTGCCAGAACCATAACTCCAGTGCCAATATACTGTATGTGCCATATACAAATATTGTGTGGCTAGTTCACTTTTGCACGTCACCTCAACTCAACTTGGATTCTGCAAATGTTGAGCACGTTCCCTCAATAGGACACTGCAATAACAGCATTTGTTTTATTTTGTTGCTCTAACTGGGACATGTAAGTGTTAAACTAGCTTCAAAATGGCCACTTAGAAAAAGAAGTGCGGTGGAGCTCACAGGGCCAGCCAAAGGCAAATATGCTGAGTGGTGCGGTTTTGCAGAGATGGGCACGAAAGATGCCTGCCTGATGTGCCTCAGCATGGGGCGACGCTGCCTTTGCCTGGCCCCGAGGCTTGTGTGCATTGTCACCGGTTCTTAAAGTCGGCCCTGCAATGGCATTTCGACTCAAAGTAGTGGTTGACTCTGCCGAGCCACATGACACACTTCTCCCTACAGCTATGGCATCAAAAGAGTGAGAGCCTAACAAAGCATTTGAAACGAGTCTGCCTTTCAAAGACCAGACCGCTTCTTCCCTCCGAGCCGCTGGAACCCAGAGGTTGTCCCCAGGCGAGGGCCCCGGCCTCGCAAGCCAGACGAGTCTCGCGAGTTGATCACACTGCAAGAAACGCCTGGCCTACTTCTACTTCAGTTAGTGCTTTCCAACATCTCCCAGAATGCCTTTTGGCAACCCCCAGAGAATATGCTTGGACTTATTGTATTCAGCTGTTGATTTTACATGTAAGGGTGGGGAGCACCGACAATAGCGACTGCGATAGTGATAGTAATAGCAGGAGAGCGAGAGATTCCAGTCGACAAAAGCAAGAGTCCACCCTTACTCAAAACACAACGTGTCTTGTAGCTACATTGCATTATGTACTATTGTGGCTGCTGTCGGTGGAGAAATTGGTATCTCTTCCTCTTCTATGATGGATTTCTCCCTGTATGATTGTTGAATGTCGGTGTAAAATTGTGTCAAGAAAGAAGCCTGTGCTCTTTTATTCTGGGGGACTGACACCAAATGCGGCAAGACGTTTGCAACTGATGTTTTAGATTGTTGCAAAGTTTTATCTGATTAAACTCCACTGTAGCGGAACTGGAAATATAGTATATTGTATGTGATTTTTCCTTTAAGTTTTAAGTAAGACTTGCAGAATGCCTGAACAAGAGCTTCATAACAGCTACATAGCACATTCATGAATACAGATTTATTCATTATCTTAGGTTTCATTAGGTGTTCTTGTAATATTTATGCCATTTGTGAAACAGTGAGTCAATGAGTCAGTTAATATATTACTTATTCATTAAGGCAAGGCCATTTTACACTTAAAAAAAATCCTTATGGGCATGTAAATGTATGCTATAAAGCTGTTTTACACATTGTTTGCATCACCCCTCTGTACCAAACCTTTTCATGCAAATCGTGTACTCATCCGGAAATGAACTGGGTGTAGGGCCAATCCCCTGGCACAGCTAATCTACTCGTTGTCGGCCAAGCCAAATATTGTGCAGGTAATTCATTTCTTAAATGGCATTTTTAATTCATTGTTTGAGAAGAAGATGTGAGGCTTCTTTGTGGAGCTCTCACAATATTATCCCTTCTCCAACTCCTGTTACTACAAAAGCTTTAAAAGGGAATCTTTGAGGACCGTGATGTAAGGTGAGATGTGTACAGCACCGCCAGAGCCAGTAGAATATTACAAGACTGTTTGTTTGTTACCCTGTTTTGTATGAAGTTGGAAGGAGGTCTTGTTTTCATCCATCTGTTTGTTTGATTGTTAGCAAGATAACTTGAAAGGTTAAGAACGAATTTGGCTGGAATTTGGTGGACAGATAGCTCTTGGCCCAAAGATCAGTTGATGGAGTTGATTGCTCAGTAGAATTTGGTGGTGATCTGGATCTGGGATTTCTGTCATGATTTTCAGTTTTTAGCCATTAACTATTGTGCTGCGTTCATGTGCTGGTGGGAAAGTCTGACATCCAGGACAGGATAAACAGCACTGCACTCACATGCTATTTTATCCGAAAATCAAGCCCAGAAAGTGATAAACTGTTACGAAGGCTGCAGCTTTGAAAGTCAGAGTTTTCCTCCATTATGGGCACTGGCTAGCAGCCCCAATCCTAGCTCTCCATTTTGGTTTGTTGTCTACACAAACAGATTTTGGAGCACCTGTACTGACCAAAGGAGTTTTAGTAGGCCTTCTGGAGATACTTAATTGGAGATGTTAAATCCGGGTGAGAGCATGTCGTGTACTTGTCCAACCTTTGCTTATATGAAGCCAAATCTGAACCTCTCTCCTCAACTTCCAACCCACCCAAAATTCCATTTTGGAGAAAGTGTTGGGGAATTTTTTTTTTTGCAAAGAATACATTTATTTCCTGGCCAGAAAGTATTTCCTCAAACAATTCCAATCTGGTTTCTGGTCTTGGAGACGGTTTAACTTAGTTACCCATCCTTCTTTTAACAGCTGATATCGGTCAGCGTCCCATGTTCTTTCCTCTTTATGCTGCATTTGTCACTACTGAATAAAAGCTTTTTCACTTTGAAATTCATATTCACTTGTTAGCTGTCATACTTTAATGAGAATTCATGAATGGTTACTCACCCATATTGGCAGCTTTTGGGACCAGAAGCCACACACACTAACTTACAGTACTTTCATTTTGAAGAATAAACCGTTTAGAAATCACACCTCCAACAACACATACAAACGCTGCAAAGTACACCCAGGTAATATCACAGTCTGTGTCTAGGGCCGTATTTTTCAAGAAGTAATTTTACCTGTCTACATTTATTGATATTGAGAGATGGGGAAAGATCCAAATTGCCAGGTGTGACAGTGTTTCCCCAGAGCAGCTAATATTGAAGGTTGAGTGCTGCTGATCCCTTATGCAGCCGCGGCGCTAAGAGTGAAGATGTTCGACCCAAGTGATATATCTCTAATGGAATATAGAAACGGTGTGATACACACTTGAATGTTGCAAGCATCTCGCAATACTCTCCCATGAAAAGTTCAGGATTTTTGTAATACGTTTCTGTCACAATCTATCAAATGGATATATTGTGTTCGTTTGTTTTATTTTGATTAGCACTTATTTGGTTTTGAAAAATGCTTCACTATTACGATTGTTGTGATGATGATGATTATAATTATTATTATTATTATTGAAATGCTACCAACTCCCTCAAGTCATACTAAAATGGCAAGCTTAATTTGTCAGGCAGGGGCAGCAGCTATGCTAAATAAGCAAAGGATAAACAAGTTCATTTACCCTCTGCTGTATTACGACAATGAGTGAGAGAAATTAGCCATATTGATGACTACGCCCAACAAATTTAATTTGTTTCCGCTGAGTTAATGATCCAGTTTCTAACAGCGACTCAATGTTGATACCAGACTAGCTCAGATCAAATTTCTCTGCTAGAATAGTTACAGGCTGCAGAAGATAATGACTTCACTTTCCCCATACGCTGGAATTTTGTAATTAAATGCACCTCTGCAATGCACAATTTCACTGCGCTCAGTAAGTACAGTGTTAAACCAAGTCCCCACTTATTTTGCTGGTTATAGAATATACTTTATGTATTTAATACAAGATTGATATGTGCTGCAGTTCCCTGGTCTGCAAGCCTTTCTCCTGGTCTCTCAGAATCTCCATCCTCTATCATTATCTCCCTCTCACTTTTCACTCACGGCCTTGGCGTTGTATCCAACAGGGTTATTCATAGCCACACCTGCCACACCGTGTTTTTTTTTCCACAACTCAACCCACCGCCCAATCTTAAATTCCTAATCATTTTCTGCAAAAAGGAGTCGAATCAGTCAAACTTACATTTGCGGGCATGAACGCCTACGGAAGCTTAGTTTTCTTGGGAAGCAAAGGTTGAAGAGTTCATTTCTGAAATGCTTTACCTTTATCTATTTTAAAGAAATCATTAATTTCATGATTTAATATCTACTGTATAAGATATAGAGGATCCAGTCTGTTAAAGTGTTATTTTGTCAACCAAGGGCTAAGGTCACCGAGTCTCATTTTAAAATGTAATGTCTTATAATTTTGCGCTATTACTTATGTGACAAGAATAGGTGCTAGGTTTTCAAATGCTGGATCTGATTTAGGAATGAAACATGCACAATTATACAATTCTAAGTTATAGTCTAAATTTGACTGATTTGACTTTAATACAAAACTACTACAAACTTTTAAAGGGGTGTTTTTTGTTGACCATGGAAGACCTTTTGCATTACTTATTATTACTAACAAGGTAACCACTAAGTGGAGCTGGCAATCTGTGTTTGCAAGAAGGGCAAGAGATCCCAGAGTATTCCCAATGCATTGAGACACTAATGGTGAATAATACAAAGGCCTAGGGTAAAAAAAAAAAAAAAAAAGTCAAAACAAAACCTGAACTAACCCTGAAAGTCAGGATGTCAGCGTAAACAAGGGGGACACAATGAACAAAATGGACACTTTACAAAGAAAAAAAATTGTAGACGTACCGCCAGCACACTGCTGTTACAGCCTGCACTTTGGTTCATTCTCTCGTGTCGTCTGGTCACTAGTAAATTAATTAATCCATCTGTTATGGGGATTGGGTTATTGTAGGTCAAATAAGTTTACAGATTGGAAGCAATATTTAATTATGAAGCAACATCTACTTAAAATAGGTTTCATAGGTTAATTGCACACCCTGCTAGCAGATTGTAAGTCTCAATTTTAGGCTTAACTGATGCAGGAATATGGGAGGCTGAACAATAACAAAACAAAACAAAAAAATAATAAAAAACAACTCATGCCTACACACACAAACACCACAGTGACACAAATATTTTGGAGGAAATTGGGGGCATGTTAATTTTCCCAGTCACTGCTGCTGCTGCTTCTAGAAGACTACGTAGCAATATTCTTGCATTTGCCTCACAATGTAGAGTCTATATACAGCCTGCAGTTCTCTGGACTTAGACAAATAACCCAGGAGGAGGGCCTCCTGAAACAAATGATTTGTGGGCTTGGCTGCAGGCACAACTCCATACACTGCCCTTGGGTTTAACATATTGCCAGTTTAACATTTTGAAGTGTGCATGCCTAGAGGCTTGGCTGCGATGGCCCAGCCACCAATTGACGGCTGGAAAGAGACTTTGGACAGAAACATCAAAGCCTAGTGAAGTAATCACTGAGTCGCTGGTAATGACCAACAGCCCTATCAACCCTCCACAGATATATTATGGTCATTTTGTGCTATGGGGCAGTAAAAATCTTACTTACTGTCGCTTTAACTGTGAACTAATTATTTAAGATTATATAAAACTTCAAAATGTACAATATATGTGGAAATGAAGCAAAACAGGTCTGTCTGTCATTTTTTCATTCATTATGTTCTCTACTGGCATAATCCTTTTCAGGGTCATGGAGGGCTGGAGCCTGTCCCAGCATGCATTGGGTAGAAGGCAGGGAAACACCCTGAACAGGGATAGTTGAATAGTCTCAAGTGGTTTCACCTGGAAAAGCCAAAGTTGGGTTAAATTTCCAACTGAAGGCTAAATACTGGGTCCTCCTCCAGTGGCCCATTCTGTTTGTGTCCATAAACAACATTACAGCCCAATGGGTGCAGAAGAGCAACACAGCAGACTGCATGGGGCGAGTACTGTGTGTGCTTCCTGTGCAAAGAGTCCGCACCGGCACGCAGTGAAGCGAGGGGGACGCAGTCAGTTGTTGCAGGCTGCCCTACAAAAGGTAAACAGCAGTAACTGTTTTTTGTGTTTTTCAAAGGACAAACGTCATGACTCGGGTTTAGATTTCACTTTAACAAAAACTAGACCCGTAGGTGCTAGTCAACAACATATATCATCCACTCTGCACCAAGAATGCTTTTGTCAGGACAGGAGATAATGAAGATGAGAATAATGAGGTACTTTTTCTCAGTATCTCTTTGTCTTGCTCTCATGTAGTTACTGCCCTTTATTTTTGTAGGGCATAAAATGACAGCCGAAATCAGTTTGTTGTTCCAAGTTATTTCAAGCAATGATCGTAACAAGGTTTATTTCTGCACTCTTGTCAAGCCAACAGCAATTCAGAATCACCTTCTAGCCAGGAAGATTCAAAAGGAATGTTTATACTTTAAAATCTGACGGAAAAAAAAAGAAATGCATTTTGAAACCTCCTGACTGGACTCTATACTGTAGCTATTTTAACAATGGTGCAACAATATGAAAATTACTATTTGGAATTATTTATTGGAAGAATTTCAGAAGTCAATACCCCAACAGGGATATTAATTATATATCTTTATGTCTGCTAGCCTTTAGAAGTAAAGGAGAACTATGCATTGTGACAGTAGGAGTGCAATTCCTACTCTCCCAGCACAATAAAGGCAGATATAGTGAGGACTAAGACACTGCTGCAGAGTCTTTCAGGGCTAGAGGATGAGAGCTAAGCGCTGCGGCTGCCGGCTTATTAAAGAAACAGAACCAACTTATAAAGTTGGGATCATAGTCTAACTACCGCTCCGTGTTGATTCAGCCTGCTTGGCTGCCTTTTTCTGCCAGCTCTACTCCTCGGAGTATAACATCCGGTATGCATTACAAAAGCACTCTGAGATATTATTCTTTCTTGTGCTGTGGCTTAACCGCAGTCGGTCCACTCCTTCTGTGCAGTCGCCATGGAAGCGGCTGCCCTATATTCCTGAGGGTGCCGGTTGACAAGGTCACCGGGCTGATTGATGTTAGCCTCCAGAGTCCTTCCCTGTGCACAGGTTCAACACCGATCTCCATTTCTGAGGTGCCAGAGAGGGGAGCGCCTGTGGGGACGACGGGCACCACTAACATCCCCCACGGACTTCCTGATCTTTCTTTGCCATGAAGGTGGAAGCATGTGCTGTATTCATTCATTCGGAACTCCGGGGCGTCCGAGTGTGACCGCTCGCCACGAAGAGGAGAGGAGAGGAGCGTTCTCGAGACACAGGATTCTCATCAAGTTGAACAAAGGGCGACAAATTGATGCAAAACTATGCTCAGCTTATTTGGGTGTTGGTGTGTGTGCGATCAGACGAAAGCATCGCACCATTACTGGGCCTATAACTATTGTCAACGTGGGAGAAATATTGGGCCATGCTATCTCACGCCACGACTGTCCCTCTACCCAAACAGCCGGTAGGATTGCCTGCATAAATATTACCAAGTCTGCTCCGCTGCTGCCATGGTGACTTTCATTATGCATTACAGTCAAGCCGTAATATAGAGGGGCCGCACACAAATATAGTACAAAAAGCACTAGAACAGAACGATTTCTCATTTTTTTCTTACTCCGCCTCCCTCCCTTCGTCGATCCCTCCCTCCTTCCTTCCTTCTCCACCACGTTAAAACTCATTCTCACATCTCTCTGAATGGAAACATCAACATTTTCCTTGCCAGAGCATAGCCAATCTGAAACCTCATCTGAAGGTGATTGTAATCCAAAACGTCAAGCAGAGAGGTGAGAAATAGATTTTACAGCTGGCTTTCCCATCAATAGCAGAAAAAAAAAAAAAAACGACACCTAAACAATATCTGCCCAAACATCCGTCATCTCTTAATCCATTTTCTACTTTTGTGTTAACAGCCAAAGTGGCGATGAATACAGTGCCGCTAAATTCATGGAGGACAAGTGCTAAATCGTTGATATTCTGATGTTTTATGCCTCAACCCAACGTGAAATATTGAGATATGACATGACAAGACTTGAGAGTCCTCGCACCAATGATGAACACTATTTCTCTCTCATGCACGGTGGTTGTTAGAGCAGGTGCACCCCGGGCTTCTTTGGTGTGAACGATACAGAGTGCCACCAGTGTTTTCTCAGTGTATCAAAGCCTAGCGTTGCCAGTTATGTGGCTCTTGTGGGTCCTTTGAGTTTGAAGTATGAGCTTGCAGCAACCAGATGGCAAGGTTGTACAAGGTCAGGGAAAAGGACAGATCAAATCCGTGGGAAAACATAATTGGAAACGTGCTTCCTTTTCTATGCAATAATATGCTTGACATTGCCTATTGTTTGATTAAAATCGTGGCCTGTGTAAAATGTCTGCTTCTCAGCATCAATAGTGAGTTAATGAGTTAATCATTATGAACTGTACAGTGTGACAAATCCTCAATGTTAATCATGATTTCAAAAAAGTCAACAGCATTAATTTGCCCAATCCAATGTTTGTGAAGTGTGTGAATTATTTTTTGTAAGATGTGCAGACTAGTCCACACAATGATTCTGAAACCGTGATTTTTTCTTCTTCTTTTTTTTTCAAAACAGCAACAAAATGACCCTCTGCAGTCTCAATTGAAACCAAAATCTCAAGTGATGCGATCTGGTTGGACTTCCACTCCAGGAGTAATGAGCAGTCAATATGATTACATTACTTTGTCTGTTGTAGTATATTCCCTTTGTAAACGCATGATTCAACATGAGGAATCTCTAACAGCTAGTTAATCTAACTTTTAATTATATGTCAATTTAGTGTGGCTCCATGATCTAGACCTCGAACGCAGACTCGGGGCAGTGGTGTTAATTGTTTTTTGGAAACTGACCGTGAAGGAAATTGATTTCATCATAAAAGATAACAAAAGTCTGTGTGCTGACAGTTGATTTAGTAAGCCTTTTGCACTGAAACTGAGCCGGGATATTTCTCAGCGTACTGCGTCCTAAATCAATATCTATCAGCAATCTCAAATTAAATCGAGATTGAATCCCAGTTTCATCACCAGGTCTAATGTTTGGTGAATTCCATGTTATTATACCATCCTGCCAAAGAAAAGGTATGATTTCTTATTTGATTTCACTGAACACAGACATTGGTCAACACAATAAGTTTAACATGCTACACCTGCAAAATGAACACCAAAATTGGAAAATTACAGCTCTAAACAAACTCTGACACACAATGTGGTTGCAGCATAGATCTTGTTTGACACCTTTACCAATTTTTTTGCAGCAGACAAAGACAATCAATGAGCGGGTCGGAGAGGTAACCGCATCTTACCTTGAACGATGAGATGCACTTTTGTGGATTTTGGTTTCTTGTTTGTGAGGATGGAGCAGACGTAGGGTCCCTCATCATGGACGTCCACATTCTGGATCTTAATGCTGTACTCTGTCACTGCTGTGTTTTCCATTAGGACCACGCGGGGGTCCAGGGACCATTTCTCATTTCCTGCAAATAAAATGGTGGTGCGGTTGAGCCACGCCACTCGCGATACCTTGCTGTCCACGTTGCATCTGGTGGGAAGAAACACAAAAAAATGCAAAATACATTAGAGAGGTTAGGAATGTCTTCAACTATACATTTTAATGTGCGGGGAGTTTTTGTTTGGGCCAGAAAGTGAGTTTTCAATGCCAGAAATCTGAGTACATGGCTAAATAATCATCGACTCACTGGCATTGATCAACAACCCTATCAAACTACCTAGATATAGTCATTTTATGCTATGAGACAGAAAAATCTTACTTATTGCACTTTTAAACCACCTTTATTGGAGTAAGTAATAGACCATTCTGACTAACAACACTGAGTACCAACATTTAAAGGAAAAACAACTAAAATGGGTTGTTTCCCCAGAAATGTAGCATATAACCATATAATTCAGCATATAACCATATATACAAATTGATGATAATCAGGTGTTTCTTGAGATCAAAATGTCAGGACTAGTGACATCTCCCTAATTATGAAAAATGATGCACTAATTGTGTATACCAAGAAACGGTATAAATAACTTGAGAACATCTGAACGTGACATGTAATGTCAATAATCCGGCAAGCACAGACAATGTGCACACTGACATTTCCTCCCACCTCTGTTCTCCCAAAGATCAAACAAAGGAGGGGGAAAAAAAAGAGCGAAGAAAGAAAAAAGCAAAAATAACACAAACATTGCACGCTGATGAGCTCCTCTGCTTGCCATACCATCACACGCAACATCCAAGCGCACACGCATGCATCTTCAATCAACAACTCAAACAAGTAATGGCTGCTGTACCTGCACGTGCACGCTCGCTCTATTGATTCATGCTCTTCCACACACATGCACACCCACACGCTCACACATTAACCCGGTAGGCCACTTTACAGGATATTGTATGACATTTCATCTGTAGAACGTTATATGCAGCCTTGTGTTAAGTGTAAAGAACCGGCTGTACAAAAGACACATGTGAGCATTCACCTACACAAACAGGAACAACTAAGGGTGAGCGAGCATGCAACTGAAATGCATTTGCATGCACTTCTATGCATATGGAAACACACCATAAACATAAACCATAACACAGAGTAAGCCTTATGTTTCAGTTTGCACTTTTAAAGCTGCACTAGGCAACTTTGCACTGTGGCGATAATTGTTTGAATTATTGAACATTTGAAGGACTTCATTACCCAGAAATTACATAACATTATGTCAGTAAACTGCAAACTCCTCAGACCTAAAATTACATGGAGAGGATTTCCTGCCTCTTACCATACCTGACATCAGAATTTCATTTGGCCAATTAAGGCAAATCTGCGGTGTCTCAATTAGTGGAGATGGGACGCTCTTCTCTGTCGCAGCCCTGCTTTGTGATTTAGGCCGAGAAGACAGGTGTATTTTTACATTAAAATCTCAACTAGTGCAGCTTTAAATAAAGCTTGGCTTATCCTTAGGGATGCTAGTGTCTCTAATCCCTGCAAAAACACTGGGTAACAGGAGGATTTGTTCAAGTCAAATGAAATCACAATGAAATTTAAGATCGTGTTCCACAGGTCACCATTTAAAATGATCTCTTGGTACCCAAGTGGAGATCAGATACATTTCAAAGATGAAAAAGTGGCTGAAGGGGGCCTATAACAACCTGCTATGATAATCTCAGATGAATTCAACATTTAAAGACACAAATTCACATTCAGTCTTTGCATAGATACCATCACCCGTGCATCTTGGATTGGATGTTGTTGGATCTTGGATGTACAATGGATTGTTACAATACACATTATATCCATGGGGCAAAATGACACTTAATGGACACTTAATCTTTAAAAGCTTACAATGTCCATTATTCAAAAGGATGTATCCCCATATCTGATTATAGTCACAGATCAATGTCATTGCTATTTCAGGTATATCAACACCATCCATCTGATGGCACATTGGACTGTGTGTTTTTGCTCAATGTGACATTCCAACAGGGACCCCCAGTTGCCATGGGATATTTCAATTAATACTTTCTGATCTGATGTCTGATTTATTCAGCCTAGGTTAAGACTATAACATCAGCATCAGCTGTATCCGCCCAAATACGAATCATGTCTATTTTTACAAGTGAGCTGCATACATTTAAATAAATAAAGCCCAGTTCTAGACTTAGAATGCACGGGGGGATTTATACTATTTAAAACCAAGATTTGGCAGAACATTTCCTGATAGTATCAGTAAAAGAATGGCGAGGCATTTTGGTTTTGCGTGCCAATTCATTCTTTTTTAATTCATGGATGTTATGAATTTGGCATGACTTTGCAGAGATTGTAAAAGAGTCTTTTAAATCCCAAACACTCTGAAGTTTAAGCGAGCTCGCAGATGTGTGCAGATGAATTCACTGAAAAATGCATCAGTGTTTGCCCGATTAGTCTGCAAGTCTCGGCGCAAGTTATCACACACAGTCCACAACACGTCGAACGGGGCGCTTCGCACACCCAACAATGTTTGCTAACCCGCGAGTCATACACAGCACACACAGTAAACAGAACAAAACGAGAACTTTCAGTGTCACTGATTAAGACATTCAGGCCAAACTGCAATTAATGTGTGCAGTGTGTGTGTGTGTGGTAGTGAATGCAGGGAAAGAGGGGGGTATGAGGGGAATGTGAAGGAATGGGGCTGTGAATGGAGGGGGAATCACTATCAGCAGCCAGGCTGACAGCGCAGAAGGCTTTAGTGGGGCTTGTATACGATGAGATGCAGCCAGGCGAGACAAATGAGAGACAATATAACAACCATGAATCACACTAATGCCACAACAGGGCAAAAAAGAAACCTCTCAAGAGCAAAAACTTGCCATCTCTTGTGAGGGAAAGACAATTAAACAAACATTAAAATCCGAATGATGCCAGAATAAATAAATGAAAAAACAAAGAAAAAGAAGAATCTTGGAAGTGTTGGTTGTTGCTAGGGCTGCAGCAATAACCACATTACCACCATATCACAGTATTTAGGGAGCTTATCATGCAGTTGCAATACTACTCAATACTACTACATAATTTGAGCTAATCATAATAGCTTTGTTCTCTATGTTTCTATTCACCAGTCACCGCTGCTAACATACCTAACATACCTGACAGAGAAGACACTAAACATCAGAAAATCACACATCATCATGACAAGATCGCATCTTTGACTATCAAGCTGCAGCACTTCAGCCGCCTCACAACAAGTGAGACCTAAAATCTTATTTTCGAAAGCAAAGTACACTGTCTTCAAAATTGCCTTTGGGGGGGGGGGGAGTAGAGTGCAGTCTCCAAAAAACAAGCTTCCTCGAGCTGCCTTTAGGTTGAGGGAAAGTATTTACATTTGCAAAGCATGCTGGGAAAATGTTATGTTTTGGTTACTCCAAGCACCCCAAATAGTCGTTCATCAGAGCTTTCTAAACGGTGTTTCAACCAGCTCTGTGTGTCTGCAGGCTGTTTAAAAATGTAATAAAACAGTTTTCCTCAAATGAATGATTTTGGTTTTGTTAATTATTTTTTGCACCACTTAGGCTATTTCTAATAACTGCCTGAATGCTGCTGATTGTGTGTAATAAAAAATTCAATTAGCGTAACATTTCACCTTTACTTGAAGAGAGACATTTTCACAGAGGTTTTCAAATGGGAGGCTCCAATGCCAAATTCTGGTGACAAAATGAATGAAAACATGAAATTTAGGCTATAAAACAGGCTGTCGAGATGCACTTGACAACACATGCACACAGTTCTGCTGGGAAAAAAGCACTCACTTACGTATTTCTGTATGTAGCTCTCATAAAAATAGAAGTATATAAATATACTAGGTTACAAAATATAAATATAATAGACTATCTCCCTCCCCTGCTATCTCCCTGGCAAATGCAGCGGTGATAGGCTTTGGTTGAATGCATGCCAAGTAGCTGCGGAGGAGAAAAGGCTGCGGGTGAAGGTGCAGCGGAGAGGAAGTTTTTATTCATTATATTAGTCTTCCGCTGTAGATGCTGTGTGACCGCGGCGAGGAAAAAGTTTTGCTGAGAATGCATGACTCTTTGCGGCGGCGTCCTGCTTCGCATTCACGCGGTTGCACACATTCACACCTGGGAGCTGCCCAGTACAAACCAGTCCTCTCCACTGGAGCTGCTTAAGTGCTCAAGGGCACCTCGATGGTAGGCGCTGCGGAAGGTTGAAGGGCGCGGTTAATCCACTTTTTCCTGCTGAAATGCGGTGTTTCCAGATTCAAACCGCCGACCTTCCAGGCAAACACACGTCTCAAAATATTTTGTGAAATGAGCAGGAAAGCCTGAAACGCAGATTACGTGTTGTGGACGCAAATTATGTGAAGATTACGTTCCTCCACCACAAATTGGATTATGTGACAATACTACAAAGTGGGTTATAGTGGAGTTTAACACAGCATTTTCACCTGTTCGTCACGTGAAAAGGTTAGCTAACGGTTAAGTTTAGGCAACAATTTTGGTTAAGATGAAGGTTAAGTTTAGGGTTAAATATGAAAAACTTTAGTGAAAAATTAAAACTTCTTGGTAAGAGTCGCGCTAGTTCAATGTCAAACTATGTGCACGGAGCACGCATTTGCATTTTACGACATTGTGCTTATTTCACGAAATTTCTGGCGATCAAGCTCTCCAGTCACACGCCTGCTTCTTTAACCTTTAAGCTACCACTTACAATGATTGTTTTCACTATTCCTTACAGACCAGAAAGAAATAAACACGGTTTGTATGCTGTGAAAAAAATGACCTTAACAGCGATATGGGAAGGTTTTGAAAAAAGTCCACAAAATTGGGTAGTTCTATATGGATATGGAAATAAAGTCATTCTTTTGAAGTTTTGAGATATTTTTTGTCAATTACCGGCGGGTAATTAAAGGATAAGGCCGGTGTTTTTTAATGCCTTGCTTACCGTCAACAAATCCTATGAAAATAACAAAATCAACAATGCGTTTACTCGGAAGTGATTGGCTCCAATT
Source organism: Centroberyx gerrardi (assembly GCF_048128805.1). NCBI lineage: Eukaryota > Metazoa > Chordata > Actinopteri > Beryciformes > Berycidae > Centroberyx > Centroberyx gerrardi. Next base: position 26,092,781 of record NC_136007.1, on the reverse strand, counting down.
GTAAGCTAAAAACCTTGAAATACAGCTCACAAAGACATAGTTTCAATTTTAAAAATCGCTAACTGTTACCATGAAAAGTCAGGCTGTTGTAGTTAATACCAAATCAAATTCAAATGGGAACAAATTCTTCATTACGCCAGGGACTATTTTCGGTGCTACGGAACTACTTTCCTGAGATCGCAAATGTGTTTACAGCCGGCTTATTAAGTTGTTTTGAGGAAAAAGTCGGCTGGCCCGGTGCATCGCGATGATGAAATATGTTGCCCAGAGCAACGGCATGGCTCTCTGACGTGTTTTTAATCGTTTTTTTAATACAATGGAGTTCTATGGCTGCTGGGACATGGCTGCATTGGGCACCGGCTACATGGACGAGACTTGTTGGCAAAACAAAATTGCTGATTTTGTTATTTTCATAGGATTTGTTGACCGTAAGCAATACATTAAAAAACACAGGCCTTATCCTTTAAGTCAATACCTCACAGTCACACTGAAATACCGGATGGAATGATATAATATTGTGACCATTTGCACTTAAACTGAAGTTTACTACAGTGGGCATCTGTTGTGACAGAGCTGCGGTTCAGACAAATTGTACTGAGCTCTGCCCTTACCCGGCGCTTTCATGTGGGGTATTTAGTTCATAGTTTTGACAGGGCTTCCCCCAACTAAGGCACCTTGCTGACAAGATGGCACATTAGGTCTCAAACCTTTACATCAGACACCAGACAGCTTTCAAATTGGCTGCACTTCTGAGATCCAGCGTTTGGAGCGAGGCCAACAATGGGTGGCACTGTCAAAAACTGTCCTGCCGTAACACTCAAGTGACAGTCGATATACTTTTCTCAATTGCACTTCATGCCAAAGTGCTCCGTGCTTAGCGCCTGTTGCGGTGATACTTTCAGTTGTGCCTCTAATGAAATTTTACCTGCTCTCTTTAGAGCTCCCACTCCATCACTGTGGCTAAACAAAGTTACTCACTATTAAGACTTAATTGTACATGTTTGATTAAAAGTTTGACACAACACTGCAGGGTGTGGGTGTTTGAATGAATGAATTAATATTTTTAATTTCATTTATTGAATAAAGTATTCAGTTGCACGTGTGTCAAGTGCCATTTTTGGGTAGTAGATTTATTCAGTTTATTATTATTTATGATATAATCTGACATTATTTTTACAAAAATAAAGTATATTTGGCCCAGGATTCATTCCAAATATGCAATCTGATCAGTTACGTTTTCAAGGATTCAAGTAACATCTTGGAGGATCATTATACATATGTGACTTTTCACAATTTAAAACTATGAAAAATTTATTTTTTTAAAAGTAGCACATTTGAAAACCAAATGTCAATGCTGAGTCTGATTCCTTCCTACAGCATAGCAAAATTGGCATCTATTGAGCCCCTTTCACAGCGGTTGAGTAGTCATTTTGAAAAGCATTCAAAATGACATTACTGTTTGGTAGAATATTTTACATTTTAGGGCACAGGCATCTGTGGGAGGTTATGCATGATCAATCGCCAAAATTGGCCAGTCAGGGAACTTTCTTTCACCGAAAACCAAATCTAAAAACATACTTCTAACACATTTACAAACAAGGGAAAGTTTATCTGTGTAATATCATTGTGTGTCTCGATTTTTATGTTATTTTGAGTGTTGCATGATTGAGGAAATGTCTTATGTTTGGAGGGAAAGCCTTCAGGACTGGGTTATATTAGCTGGTTTATTGTCCTCAGTTATCATGCTTGTCCTCAAGCTTATGTATGAAAAATAAATGCGTGAGGTTATTCTTAGGTTAGGGTGTGAAGACATGACTACATGCTTAGTAGTTACTAAGCAGTCTGTAATGATTGTCTAACTATAATAACTATATTACTATGTATGTATTTGAGGTCTTATTCAGTCTTCCTGCAAACCCATTTTCTTTGTAAAGAAAAAGAAACAACTGCATGACTTTTCATCCATGTCCATTATTAGCCTATCCTTCAGGCTCTGCTCCTCTTCGGTTTGCTGCTGTCCTCCTATAGCATAGCACACAACAAGCATACAGTGCATCTCAGACACATAATATCAGTGTTCTTGAAACCCTGCTTTTCTCAAGCCAACTCGGAGCTCTCCACAAGAATGAAAGTACAGACTTGGAGTTCTTGATAACAGTAAAATCCCAAGAATGACAATCACAAACACACTGGCGATATTCTGCTCACCCACACAACCCGCACCCTGCCTCCTATCGTAGCACACTACTATTTCCCAGAAACCTTAGAATCGCCGCTTTTATTTGATATGCAGCATGTCACTGTCACATTAATATTTAAGGTGCCAGACTCCAAAACGGTAAGTAGAAGTGCGCCTAAGAAGCAGCTGCTTTCTCACCAGTGTTGAGAAACACTTCGATAAAATAATATAATAATAAACGCCGATGTCTATCTGCCCGGTATGGCTATGAGGACTATGCACTAAATTGAAAATAGATACATCTGTGACTCAGACGCCCCCCCCCCCCCCCCCCCCACACACACACACACACACACACACACACACACACACACACAACTCCCTACTGAGCCTATGGGTATAATGTAACACGGGCACTCTGTATAGTAAATGGATGAAAACACTCAATACGGCTGGTATGCTACTTTCCATATTCAGGCCCTTGCAGACCTAAAACCCCCAAGTAGTCACAAGAAAGGAAGATGTATTGTTCTGTGAAGTGCTGTGCGTCTGTGTGGTACGATATGAGGATTAAAAACAGGATTTTTCACTCGTCGATATGGAAAATAACGCTTTGAAGCGATAGAAAAGCAAACAAACGCCGTACATAAAGTGAATGTGTTCTGTAATGATCATCACGCTACACTGACCTAAATGTCAGCACCTGTGAAAAATGTCCATTTACCATGAATCGAAGCCAAGGCGTGATTTGCATATCCTTAGCATTCATCTGGAAAGCGTTTGGGAGGATCTGGCCGGAAAGAGAAGGTTACGACACCTTGAGCTCTCCCTGGGAAAGAGCCGGTGACAAAAGATTCATATTAAAGACAGATTATTGTTTTCTCACCTCGCCATGCCGAGCCTTCAATCCGATGGACCACACTGGATGAATATCATAACTCATACTGCCATTTCCTACTGGCACTGCAGGGTCAGAGGCGAGAGCCATATGGGAATCCAGTTCTATCAAAGTGCTCCATCAAAGTCGAGAGGTGAATCAGAAATACTGGAGAAATACCCTCCATATGAAACGTGTGATGGGCATTTAAAGGCCCGAGCTCCAGTCACAATATTGCGCTCACTGTCGAGCGACTGTTGACCCACTATTGGCTTTGTTCCCAGGTAATTAATTTGAAGATATTGCGCTCAAATTGACTGTGACAGCTGAACATGACTTTTTAAATCCATTCTGAAACTGTAAATGGTTCATTTACATGTGCATTTGGCTGTAAACAAGAGCTTGCAAATTCTAGATCCCACCCTAACATATTTTACAGCGTCGTGATGGGTTGCAAAAGTGGAAAAATAATTATTCCTTTAACATGTCATATTCTGTAATCTCAAAAATCTATGTGCACACTCTTAACTGAAAAATCTGCACTTTAAAGCCAAGGTTTTAAGTATCACAACTTTTAAGTTCTTTCTAAGCGTCTATAATTATGACAGGCACAAACATGATGTAAGAACATTACACTAGACAAGAGTCACACCATGTTGCATATAGAGCAATATGCTGCTTATTCTCTATGTACGTACCTTTAATAAACTTTATACCTTAGGAGATGGGATTTTCAGTTATTATGCTACATGTTTTCATCCACGTCATTCAAATGTGGGTGGCAAGGTGCGATTCAGTCATTACGGTTTGGAGAAAAACAATGATAAAAAAAGACATATAAACATGTACGAACGTTTAACCCCTCCTCTTTCACAAAAACTTTCCTTCATCAACATATTCACCGATGCCACTGGGAAGGCTGCATATGGTTGCAACACTTAAAGTGCTACTGTTCTCTGAACACAAGGCATGCAATAATACAACAAATTATTACCATAAATTATTCATAATTACCCGTTCAGTATTCATCTATTCAAGAGCAAGGTCATCGGCAGTGGATATATACACCAAATGAATGATACTGCCTTGTCACAATTAATCATAAGAAGTAGATAACTGGTGGGCTGCCTCCAAGCTCATGTCAAGGATTCCACATCATTACAATGGTGGGTGTAAGCACAGATAGCTCTAAGTGCACACTGACAGTTTGATAATGGCCAGCACATGCAAACATTACACCATTAAAAATTGCACTAAAATGTCTGGAAAGTTTCTTCCAAGAAACTGCCAGGAGCAACGAAATAACTAATCCGGTTTGTAAGTGATGTCGGTTAGAAACAAACACATTTAACGCATGCAGAAATGGGGCAAATGCCACAGATACCCAGGGTCTCACAGCTCACAACAGGGACTATAGCTTCCTATCAATACATCTCCGGTCTCAAATCCAATTCAAGCCAGTTCATAAGCACGCTATTGGGGACAAGGGATAGCTGCCACAGGAGTGAGTGTGACTGACTTCTCCATTACCCTCTTATAAATTGAAGCATCACAGAGCAACTCACCATGGAAGACCAAAAACAAGAAAGTCTGTTTCACTCTTGAAGGGTCCAATGAAGCCAGGGTCTGAATGAGGGCTAACACTTGAAACCCGGTTTGTGACACATTCGTAATGCCTGAACAATAGTTTGTTAGCAGCTTTATGGCACATCATTAATCCATACATGGTGTTTTCACCATTACAAAATGGTGCATTAATTTACTGGTGGGAGTGTCAAAATGCCTGAATCTGAAGTTCCCTTGAACACCAAATTAATCAAATCTGCAGAAGCAATGTAAGCTAGCTACAATAGTTACATTAAGATGCCTAGCCATTGGACGGTCTAGGTAACTAACATAGCTAATGTGGCACTGACCATAGTGAACTTATACAGTATTTGCTAACACAGCTGTGTGTCAGTGCCATTTCCCGTTCAGCTAGCTAATTTTAACTTTGTCAAATCTTTTAAAACTAAATGTTGTGAGGATGAGCTGGAGGTTCTATCTGGTTATACTGTGACAATGCAGCTAACCCTCCAAAACAGTGTAGTTGTGATTTGGCTGTTATGAAATCTAATTTTTATCTGCGTTGATAATTAATTTTACTTACAGTGTCCAACTATGCAAAATTGTTCATTGGCTTTTTTGAGAGAAATTTGGTATATAATCCTACTAAGAACACTTCTGCCAATGTAACCCTGTTGAATGTTTTCAGTTGCCATTTGGGATTTACAGTGGATAATGATTATGGAAATGTGCCTATTTCAGACAAATGGGTTATGAAAGACAGTTGTACTCTTCCTAAAACTCCCTTAAACTAACTTCCCATAATAAGCCAATTCTTGAGAGCCAGAGGACTATGCCATTCAGCAGAGGATTTCATGAAAGAGTGTGCTGAAATGAAATGTAGGAACTTATGCACAGGGGCATGGGCATTGGAGGGGACCAGTACAGCAGGGGGTTCGGGGTGGGGAGTCTGCCACAGTAGGGAGGACACACATTCTGCCCTCACTAAACCTAGCCAACATGTCATGAACACACACCAGAGGCCAGGTGTACGTTAGCATGTTTCCTTAAGATGATCTTTGAAGGTTATATTCTTGCAAAACTTAAAATACACAAAGACAGGTTGGAACTGGTGTCTGCTTTATGTAAGTAGTATTGAATATAACACAAGGTCAAGCAATGTAAAAATACAAATGGTCTAATTGCCATTGAAGCTCATGGGAGCCAGGTAGGAGTCAGTTAGCTTGATGCTAACTCTTGGGAATTCCCATACACTGGCCACATCTTGTAACAACTGCATATTCTGAGAGCTAAAAACTTTTAGTGACAACAGAAGTAAAGTCATTTGCTCACAGGCATATACTGTATTTACTAAGGCTCTGTAAGAAAGAAGTAGTCATCTAGATATTCTCCCTCTGTCTTCTCTCAAGCACCGGACAGAACTGAAAAACTACGGCTATTGAAGAGACTTGACAGCTAGTTTTGCCGGCATATAAAAAGGACATCATGGCAATTTTGAAAAGACAAAATATTGCTTAAGCCCACAAGTGAGTTTCTTTTGTCCAATTTTACTGTGTCAGTCTATCAGGATATAGGACAGAATGTCATTCATAACTGAACCTGTATTCCACAGTGTGTATTGAAGAGACTGGATGTGAGCTTGTTAGGATGTAAGCCAGATTTGGTAAGAACAAATTCAAAAACTCCTGCCCACAGCCTAATGAGGATGCCTGAGCAGCATATGATATGAAATGTTTTGTATCAAATTGCCCCCGAGGGAAATTTTAATCCAATTGACACATGAGAAGTTAATACTTTTTTAAATTGTATTTTTCTGGTATTTTAATTTTGGGCTTTCATGTAAATTATCTATCTGTACAACTTTGATAGAAAAGTGTACTTAGCAAAGCTGTCTGTTTAAAAAAAAGAAAAAATCCCAAATGCATTTTGAAATACTTTTCTATAGCACTGAATCAGCGAATATAGAAGTTTGGCTTGTAAAGGAAATAAAAACATCTACAACAATCTAAACCTCATGCATTTTTAACTGCTACACAAATAATAACTGATCTTCTTATTTACAGTGAGAAGAAACATTTAGCTGTATTTATAATACTACACACAGTAGTAGGAGTAGTTTTGTGCAAGGGTACATTTTATTCAGATTTATAGGAACAGACTGAAGCCACTGAACACCATTATTTCCCCAGGCATTATTTCCCAATACTACTTAAAGTATCTAAAAAAAGTAGGTCTATTTCCTATAATGTTAATATAGAAAACATACTAGTGAGCGGTGAACTGTATATGCCCACTATCTCCAGCTATTTACGTGGCGGATGTCTGCTGCCCTCTTGCATGCCATGCCGTGGTAAAGCACACACTGAAAATAGCCTACATGGGGATGATGAATGATGATGGAAAGCAGAGAACAAATCTCACAACACTCAAGGAGACAAAGTTAGACGAAGTGACAGAGATGCACATGGACCTCTGTCAGTCTGTCAGCGCCAACGTCGCAGCCTGCAAAGGGCAAGTGGGAAAACGCGGCGTGGAATGTGGGAAGGCAGGGCAAGACGCTCCCAAAATGCCATTTCATTGTGACTTTAAGAAATGGCTAATTTTTGACACCCTCTCACAGATAAAACATCTTTTTACAAGTGTTAGCAGTTGTACCTCAGCACATGTTGTGTTCGGTCTACACTCTCCCTGTCATCTGGCATTTCTGAGGAAGCCTGCAAGGACACTGAAAAAATGTATTAGCGAACAAAAGAGTGTGATACAAAGAAACAGTGATGGCTATGCAGTGGCAGCACATTCCAATGATCTCAAACACGAACATGTTTTGTCACTTAATGGAAAAAAACCCACCCCAAAACACAATTGAAAACAGCTACTAGAAAAACACCTTAAATTTCGGGGTTCATTTTGTTGTTTGGTGGTGTATTCAACTTTTTTCCATGGAGAACTGGCCAAACGTAGATGATGTAACACCATTTCCAGATATTTCCAGAGCAGCTACAATGGAGTTCAATAGGATTTAAAACCTCAACGGTAAACATCAGGTTTTGGTGTCAGTCCCTCAGAATCAAAGAGCGAGGGCTTCTTTCTAGACTCAGCATTTTGCACCAACGTTTATCAATCATACAGGGAGAAATCCATCGTAGAAGAGGCAGAGAGGCCGGTTTCTCCACTGACAGCAGCCTCAATAGACCAGAATGCAACGCAGCCACAGGACATGTTGTATTTTGAGCTAAAGGGCGCGGCGCTCGCTTTTCCTCGACTGGAAACTCTCGCTCTCTTGCTCGAACCGTCTCTAACGCTCTCTCCACCTACACGTAAAACCCAGCTGAGGACACCAAGTTCACGCTTCTCTGGGGGTCGTTGAAAGTCATTCTGGGACATGTAGGAAATCAATAACTGAAGTAGAAATAGACGATATATGCATGTATGTATTTATGTACGCATGTCATGGGGTGTGAACTGTATGTGGGGGATGTTGCTCTGTGTTTACCTCTGTGTGTTGTACAGACTGTGACAACAAATTTCCCCTTGGAGGACAATGAAGAACTTATCTTTATGTTCAATATGCAAATTAATACATTGTGGACCTTCTTATGGTAATTCTTTTAATTCTTCGACACTTGACGTGATGGAATGGAGTCTAATGGATGGTTTGATTGTGCAGGTGATCCAAATGACTATCGCTCAGTATATCACACCCGAGGAAGGTCACAAGACCAAAACATTCAACAGGTTCCTACTCTCATTAAATGTTTCCCAGCGGTTAGATTAGATTAGATGAAACTTTAATGAGCCCCGTGAGGAAACTGGATGGGACGTCACTCTTAACAATCTTGAGGAAGTTATGAATGATTTCATACCTTGGGGCACTTGATAAGAACCGTCGGAGGACAGCGGGTCAGAAATGTGCCATAAATTTGCAGATTTCAATATTTAACCGTGACTATAATTTTCCTTCAAAGCGCCGACGGCTGCGACCCAAAGTCGGTGACAGGCTATGATGGACTGAGTTGAATGAATTATTTTTTTTACCTTTTGTATTTAGGATTAGGCTTTTCTATGTTTTACTATCAACCAGTCTTGCGTCACTTAGGCTACTACTTCCAGTTGAGCAAAAGGCCTACAGGTCAAACACATGATCAAAATTCAAAATGTCCTCTGAACCAATGGTCAGGTTTCTCCACCAGCCCTCCTAACACTAACCCCCTTCCCCCCCCCACACACACACACAAAACCATAACCTCTGGACTCTTCCTCGCAATACAACAGAATTAACTATTTATTACCACGCTATTTATTATTACCAAGCGCTGTTTGCACAGCCTTGCGCTGCTCGTAGTGTCACAACCTTGTGTAACTTCACACTTTGCTCCCTGCGCCACTTTCACGGCACAGGAATCATTCCTACGTTCTATAACATTTCATAATTTATTTCACACATCTCATTCTGTTCAGTGTTGCTGCCTTGTGGGGCCGAAGCACTGTAGGGCATTCAGAACGCTTCCTCCGCAGCTGTAACCGCGCTGTCTGCCACGCCGCTCGAATGCATATAGACGCTGAATGCTGAGTGTCTGCAGCGGTGTTGTGGGAAATGAAGACGGCGGGTAAACTCTGACCTCCGGCCGGTGATCATCAAAAGGCAAACATCTACCGTTTTAAATGAAAATCAATTTTATCAATCAATCAATCATTTATCACCTCATCTTAATATAACAATTCTGCAAATAAAAAGGTGAGTAAATTGAGTTTAGGTGGGTTTATCCTCCACTACATCCCTAAATATGTAGAGTATGTAGAGTTTAAAGTCTAATTCGACACTTCTAAGTTGTTTCTATGTGTTTGCACCAATGCTGATTCTGAAATAAACTTGAATAAACTTCTTTACTGGCATCAAAATGTCTTGAGGCCACATCAAGCTGGGTAAATCTGTGTTTACATTGAATATGGGAGCTATGATTCAATTGTTTGCCCACTCCAACATCATTATTCTATCTGCATTAAAATGCTAAGCATTAGTGACAGTGGCATCAATTTGTGTTCATTTGGTTCATCATAGTCACTAGAAACTAATTTGAAACTCATTTGGTCATCTTTAAATTCATATTCCCATGCCAGTTTTAGACATGGTTTCCGCAGCCATATGGCAGTATAACCTTTACAAACTGTGTGTGCCAGCAGTGCTTGAATACTCTAATGGGAAAAAAATAAAATGACTGTGATAGGAAAAGATAAGCAATTTCAGATAGAGCAATGTTTTTTTTTTCCTTATAGCAATTTTCAATATCTGATATTAAATCTGATGATATCTTAAATATCCTTGACTTCATCCTTGACGAGGAAACAAAAAATACCACTAAGCAATGGAGCTCATCCTCTTTACCGATATTCCAAGTCCTGCACCAGACCCAAGATAAAGTCAGTGTCCAAGGTGTAAATCATAGCTGGTAACACTTTGCATCAAGTTTATAACACATTTATAATGCCTGCAGCAACATGGCACATTCATGGATATTGAGTCAGCTTTCACTCGTGTTCACACGGTAATTTGTGGCATAGCAGTGACATCATGTGCCAATATACTGAGTGAAATTGTTTGAAATGAAAGTCCCGGCGATACATCTGCACCTCCTGTCCAAGTCTGTGAGGAACAATAAGCCACAGATGAAAAGTTGAAATGTCTCCTCTGATTTTCGAACTAATAACGCTAATAATGATAATAATATAGAGACCAAAAGGTCAGCGCAGCAATGGTCTTTAATTACAAAGGCAATAAGGCAGCCCCATTGAAGCGGCACTGCCTTTGTTATCAAGGCCTAGATAAGCGATCATGTGATCATTCGATGCAAAGCGCTGAAGCTGCTCTCGCCACGTTCAAACTGCCACGATATTCTCAAATCACACCTAAAAATGAGAAAAAAGGGAACTAACACAAAGTCACTTGCGAAATGACTGAAATTGATTCATCTTTTAGATAATAACATTTTATATCCTAATAAAGTCATGCTGTCTAGGTTCTATGGCTCATTGCCTATTTAGGATATAGCCCAGTGACCTACTTACTTTGCAGGTCCTATTTTAAAAATGACATGTGCCATATTTTGTCCTGCTCAATTCTAAAGGACAAAACGCAATTGAACGTGAAATAAAATTCTAGACACAGAGACACAGTTACTTTAAGTCAATTAAGGCCAACAAATCAAACAAGATGAGTTAGATCTGTTATTTCACAAGCCCACCGCTGTTTGTGTTAAATCTCTCCAAATGGGTGTGCCACTGTATAATTCATCCTCGGTGCCATGAAAAAAAGGAAGAATCTAATTTAACTAACAATGACAACTGTTGGAAAATCCAGGGAATTAACGGGGAAAATACAAAACGGAAGCACAGCAGGAGATAGAGTTAAAGGAGAAGCCATTATCCTTGCATGAGTGTCGGAACACAAATCAGCCTGCGAACAATTTAGCTGCACTGACAGAAACTGTGTGAAAAATTACGTTTCTCTTACAGAGGCATTATTAATACGCCGCTGACAAAAAGATCCAGCATTTAGATGGAGCCGAAACCCAGCCATGTTGTCCAGGGAGCTGGATGGGAGTCACCGGTTATGCTTTTTGTCTGTTTTTGCTAGATCCACTTTTGTCTGTGAAGCATGGAAACACACTATTTTGACTTGTGTGTGTATCTATACACAAGAAAGACAAAGAAAATCGATATATGATCTCTTTATTTATTGTTTTCCCCATTAAACCCAATGAGTAAATGATAATAGGCTGTATTTGCCTACTGTTGTTTTCTCTGGGTTTGATTGCTTTGCAGTCTAGTTTGTTATCTCTCGTCGGCTCTGTGCCTATGAATGAAGTAATGAATGAAGTGATGTTTCTATTGTGCCAGGAGTTCAGTGTCCTGATTGAAGCCACTGACTGAAATGAAAACAATGTGAGGGAGGAGACCAATTAAAATATTGAAAAGGAACCTACATTCCGGTGGATGCATGGCTCACCCATGAGTGAGGTAAATAACACAAAACACTGAAGAAAAACTCCTCGAATAGACTGAAGTCTGGCTGCTGCTTTGCTGCATGAATGGACATACATGTGGACACTGGCCTTAACAGTTTGCAAATCAGTTTGATTTTTTTTTCTCCTGAGCAAAGCTGGCCCTCTTGTACAAGGGCGATGGATATTTTCTAAAATGTGACACTCAACTCGCATATTTAGTTTGAGAACTTTGTCCTCAATGCAAGCATTGGAGGTTATGTTTCATGTTTTGCCAGAGAAGCAATGTTTCAGTTATTTTTTTTATTTCAAGATTCTTTTTCCAGCAACCAAAAGAAGGCTCACAGAATATTGATCAACATGGTTAAAGAAGATAGAATATAATGTCGACTCAGCAATAAATATTCCAAACAAGCAACAAGAATTTACAGTTTAGGGTCTTCTTTTCAAAACATTTAAATGGTAAGTAATAAAATAATGTGCTTTAAAATAGTCACATTTTCAGATCATCACACAACACAGTAAGAGCAACAGACCCACACAAGACAACATTGAGCTGCGTGGTCCATTAAGGAAGTATAACTTAATAACTTCTAATGTGTTTCATAAAGTTATTAATGCTAGCTTCAGTAATGCTTCCTGAGTTGTGTGTGCTTGGGTAATATCCTGTTTGTCGGCTTGCTCTCATTACATAGCTGGGAAAAAAACCTCATCAGATAAGGATGCGTGCAATAACAGATATCCAGCCACTAGCTGTCCTTTATGTAAGCTTCCAAATGCCTTCCTGTGAGCGTATTCTGGCCTAACTTACTATACATCTCTATAGCAGGGGCTTGAAGGGGCTTATTTTGCAATAATGACCAGCTCCCTGTCCTTTAAATCTTACATCTTCACACACATTTTGAAATGATGTGAGGTGAGGGTGAATACTTTGAGGTGACTGTATAGTTCGTTACAGACGTCATATATATTCTGCTTCATTTTCTGATGTGATTATAATGCATTCCTCCTGCAACAACTTACAATACCTCATAATGCATGTCATGTAAAGTTTCACCCAAACATGCCTAAAAGCTGATATTTTGAGAAACGAAAACTGCTTTTTTAGGCCTGATGAGTGGAGTCATGGAGTGAAGATGCCCATATAAAATCACTTTGTGTTTCAAAGTGGAATTCATTCTCTCCTCACACGACTGAATATTAGAAAACAATATTGCTTTACAACACACAACCCAGAGCAGCAAAATCTGAGTGAGGCTTTGTTTTCCATTACCAGCCTGCCCAGAAACATAAAACAATAGTGCACTGTTGCAATATTAAGCAGCCACTTTCCCTTAAGTGTGCTCAAGCCATGCGTTACAGGGCAACTGCCCTGTCAAGGTGAGAGTAAACCGGCGCGCCCCTTGTTTGAAAACAGAGGGCTTTTCTAAACACGAGCACACTTGGAGCTGGTTTCTTGCCTGATTTGTTTCATTATATTGTCCTGCTGTATGAGATACTTTCAGTCCGTTTGCAAGTAATTAAATCATCCGACATCCTGCAAGTAAAAAGATACGCTTCCCTAATCAAGCATTAACTTTTATGCTGATTTTCAAAGTGTGAACGAATTTCTCTTACTGATAAGTGATGACAAGGTACACCACCTTTTCCACTCATGTTTAAAGTGAACGTATTACACTGAGCATAATAGCACTACCTTCTCTTTCCAAGTCCTGGCAACAACAAATTGGTCCTCCACCGAAGGGCTTCTCAGGGAGAATTTATTTGATGTAAAAATAATGGAAATTTCAATACCAGCTCGTAATGTGTATTTGCTTCTTGAAATCGGAAGCTGTTAAAATGTCACTCTAAAAAGCCCAGCAATCACAGAGAAGCCAGCGGAGATGTGAGCGTCTAGCTGAGTGCTTGAAGGAAAGGGGATTTATATTAAAGCTCAGTTTTAGTATGCAATGGTCTTAAATAATTATTTTTTTGCCCAGCATATGCTCTACTGGGTTTCCCAAATGACCCTCTTCAATCTTCATTTTGCGGAGAGTTATTGTGCTCAACATGTATCTGTGATTTCCTTTGTGGATATGAGTCATTCATACAGAGACCCATAATATTTGTCTTAGTGCAGTATGAATTTTAGAGCAAGTCAGAGAATGCAAGGGGCAATTAAAGCAACTGTGGCATACAAATCCCTATTAAAAAGATAAAACATTCATTCATTTCTGCTTTCAATTCAGTTTACAGCCTTTGAATGTTGATCTAATTAACCATAGCTGTGTTGTAGTGGAATAAGGCGCTGCTTTACAAAAACATTTTTATTCCAAATGCGCAGTCATTCTCTTTAACTCTCAGGGAATGGACGTTTATAGTTGTTTAAATTACTATAAATGCGGTTCTGGACTATGAATGTAATAAATATGAATCGGAAGTCAAACAAAGTTATCTATTTACATTTATTAGCTCTCTTTGCAAGTACTGAATAACATCAAATACATTTTTTCTAATGTCAGTCATTTAAATTTGTAACATTTATATTGAGATGTTCCATTTTGATGTGTTTGCAAATTGAGGGCTCTCAGCCAATTGAAACAGATTAGATCATGCATATCTTTTTGAGCATTGCAAGTCTAGAGAAGAGGATGTTTTTCATGATGTTGTGCAAACAATGTAGTTTTGAATTCAATTATGAATTTGAAAACAAAGTCACTCCCTCATACTGAACCCTGATTGGCCGAAAACAGCAGCTCCTCTAATTCAAATGAGCTAAACCTGATGAAGTGGAGGCTTTCCAGTTCAAATGCTGCAAACCGGCCTGATTGGACAAATTTCAGACATTCTTCAATGAGGGAGCCAATCAGGAGCAAGTCCAGCTGTGATGCATTTAGTCTGAAACTGCCTGGAAAAAAGGGTGGAGTTTTGAAACAGCAATAACTTCAAATTTAACCACAAATTTGATCAATGTCTTCATTAAACATCTTTGATCAGATATGCATATAGACTGGAATTTAGAATTCCTATAATAAGGGCTTTTTAAATAATGAATAATGAATATTCTGAAATAAATAATTACAGTTTCTAGGCTTCTTTCAATAATGAATCAAGAAAAGTAGCTTGTAAAAGGGAAAATAAAACGTGGTCGCCAAATTCAACTATTCTGTGTAATTAATTCCTTTGCTTTGCTTCAGCATCACTCTGTTTGTGGAGGTCCTGTCTGTACAAGGCTAGCATCCTGTGGAGACCTCGTGGACTTGAGAATTTTTTTCCAGAGATGCAGTCATATGCAATACATTTTTACCGCGGAGTTGTGAGGTTGAGCTTGACACGCCCACAGTTTTAACCGTTTGATGCCTTCTTGATACTGGAAGTCATAAAATAAACATGTTGTAAATGTCTGGCAGCTGATGTCAAATGGCACATCAAAGGAATTCATAATCACCCCGACTACAATGCCTGAAGCGCTTCATCATGAAAAATAATTTGCTACATGGTGTTAAAGGTCCCGCAGCATTCGCTTTTCATGAATATGTTTTCAAATGCACATTGTCTCTGGATGCCTCTTGATGCTTTTCAAATAAATGCAGTTAACAGGGTGTTTCCCGAATGGATTTGAAGAATAAGATGCAAAACACTCAATACTTGGTTGATGAGCAGACAGTACCAACTGTTGTGATGTATTAAATGGAGTTATACTGTCCATAAAAGTAGATTTAAATAACTTTAAATCTAACTGCTCAAACACAATCAAATTTTTGGCAGTGACTTCATTAAACACCATTGGTCACATGTGTAAACAGTAATATGCAAAATTTGAATTTCAGGGTCCCTTTTAAAATTGTTTACAAGTTGTGGACATAGCAGATTCATATGGGACTGAAATCAAGCCTAATTTCAGCAGCAGACATCCCTAGATAATAATACTTCTGTGCAGCATTTTTGGAAACCATTATGCAGGAAGTGTATTACTTTCCAAACTATTTTGAAAAAATGGAAAAGGAACCTGAGTGTAACATGACTGGATGCAGTTGGCGCTGGATGCATTACAAAGTAGTAGTGGTAAATGCACAGGGGGACGAGAAGGCGTCTTCCGAACATCTTACTCAATGCAGCAAAATGACCAAACAAAAAAGTTTTCTTGCAATGTCAAAGCATCCCCTGATGATAAACAGTTTTGGAGTGCAGTCTGAAACCATTAACGGATGTGGTTTTACCTCACCCTTCCTCCAGCTTTCATGCACTTAGGGGCCTAACTTTTACATTTTCAACTCCCACTGCTGGGAACTTGTTTGAAGCCTTAATACATCTACCAATATTATAATCAATACCGCTACTATGGCATGACTACAAGACAAGAGAAGCTAGTCAGTCTTTTCAGCAGCACTTGCGTGGCTACTCTTGACTTTTGTTGCTGTGAAAATGTAAAACTATTGCGGTTCAAGCTCAATCAAGGGCCGCACCGGAAAATCCAGATGACCTTTCATTGTTTTGGTAATCTGGTATTGTAAGTAATTTTTACACATTTGATCACCATTAGTTTCCAGTTAAATGCACATCAATGTGTGTACAAATGTAATGTTTATCAGAGGAAGCCCCCCCGCAGCTCGCCTCCTTTCCCATGATCAACACAACCGAACACAGATGCTAGAATGACAGATTTGTAGTGTTAATCAGCTCAAGACCGGGCTACAATTACAACTTCTAGGTAACTGCAGGGCAAACACTTGTTCCTCCTCCAGTGGCCCATGACAATCTTAGGTTATGCATCACTATTTATGAATATGCTACCTGCGAGCGAGAGTTACAGCTGTGTGTGCTTGTGTCAGAGCATTGGCGCACGGCAGCGAGGGGGAAGCGTGTTTGATTTGTGTCGTGGGCCAGTTAAGTTTTAGAGTAGCAGCGGGTCAAAAAGGAATTGACAAGCAGAAATTCATCTGTGAGGTCGGCTGAAAGTTTATGGGCGCCAGATCTGGCCCACAAGCCTCGTGTCCGTCATGTGGTCTAAACCGAAAGCCCTGCAATACAGTAGCTCAAGAAGGGACTCTTGAGAGTTCAATTTTTTATGACCTTATTCCAGAAATTTGTCATCTCCACGGTTCTATCCATTGCAGCAGTCTGTTGTTAGTGCTGCCAGCAATCATAGTCAAGCCTCCCCAGAGAAGTGCAGAGTTCCTGGCAAGTTTCATGAAAACAGACCGGGACCGGGACTTCTCTGTTATCTCCTGGATTTCTGCTGATTTAAGCTGTTCTGAACCCATTTTACCGCAAGTGCTAGAGGAGATTGTATCTTCTGTGAAGTCTGCTACCTTTCCGCTAGATATTGCACCATGAAATCGCTCAAAAAGGTCATTGATACACACTTCAACTGTCATCAGCTCGCTGGCCACTTACATTTTACTCCGCAGTTCCAAACCTGGCTCTAACCCTGGCTTCAAAATAAAGACTCTAAGATAAAATGACTAGTCAAGTTTAGTGACATTACTCAGATGACATTATCAAATGAGCACATCATTTTAATTTATAATAGTTTTAATCCTTAATCATTAATAAATAAGTGATATATTGGCTGACTTATGGCGGACTAATCATACATTTCATTTGCATCTTGATGTGATTGGTAATAAGAAAAGGGGACGATGTACCTGTTCATTTGAGTTAAATATGGTGAAATACATTACCCATAATTCTTAGCACCAGAGCAGTTGTGGGAATTTGTTTATGCAAGTGCAGTTGGGACTAGTGCCGCTTCTTTTTTTTCTACACAAGCAAACAACATGTAGCGTGTCATATTTTGATTCAGTAAATAGAATCAGTCCAGATTCAAGGCTCATCAATTTTGAAGGTAGGTTTAAAAGACAAGAAATCTGATTTTAGAGCTTGCAATAACACAGAGGCTGCCTTTCTTCAGTAATCATAAAATAACATATGCCATTCACTAAATGCTGCTATCAAAACCACCTTGCACCATTAATGCATATATTTTTAGCATGGTTGGCCCCGAAGGGAATGAAATTCCTGAACCTGGCAGCATAAGTGCCATGCTCTACCCACTGAGCCATAAAGGACCACAAGGACTAATAAAGTGACCACTGGCAGTTCTTGGTTTGTAAATGTCCCATTTTAAACCTTTTAGTCCCCTGTGCAGTGTTAAAGACCGCAGATCACAACATTTTGATTGACCACAAAAACTGATGCCACTGATAACATGTTTCAGCCCCTGCTTTTCTAGCAGAACCTCCTCCATGAAAACAGCCAGTTGTTCATCACCCTCTCCAAAGTTTACTTTTAAGGTCTCACTCCTCTTTGCCACATTATTCATAAACTTCATCTTCCATTGCTGCACTAACCTGATTAGCCTTTCCATCATGAAGGGATACTTTACAGAGGTGTTTTTGGGAATGTACTCAATACTTCTGGGTGCTTCATATGAACAAATCCATCATCATCTCATTTATCCCTCCCAGTTCCTTAATTACAACTCGCAACTGTGTAGGTCATCTGTCTGATGATGTCGAGCCAGAAATTTAGGTGTAAACTTTAATTTCAAGTTACTTAAGTTTTGACGAATGGGTCAAGAAGGTTCTTCAGCTTTGCATTTCTAGATGAAAATGATTTCTTCAATTATGTGTTATTATCCATTGAGTATGTGGGAAAAAAAACACACTATGCTTTTATCCCCTCAGATTTAGACAACTGGAGCTCTCTTCATACCCGCAGCAGCTAAATGTGCCTCCCATATCTACATCTGGCAGAAAATGTAGAAGAAGTTGTAGAATTTGTTGTAGATATTTGTTTGAAGATTTTACTGATTGCTTCTAAGCAATGACCGGGTCGTCCCTTTACTACATCTCAGACCCTCCAACCCCATTATGTGCTGGAGTACAGCTAGAGTCCTTTGAACTGCTCCATAATCTAAAGATTTCACATCAGCCTTAGGCTTTGGAGCAACTATCCCGAAGAAAATCACCACTTAAAGGAGAAACAAGTAAGGATTTTACAGCCCAATAGCACAAAATGACCATAATATATTTGCAGGGAGTTGATAGGGTTGTTGATCAATACCAATGATTCAATGTTTACTTCACCAAACACTGAGATTTCTGACTTTGGAAACTCACTTGCTGACCCGCACTCTGTGCTAGAACAAAAACTCCCCACCCATCGGAATTTCAAGTCCCCGCTTCACCAGACGTTTCTGCTGGAGCTCTGCCCTAATTAGCCGGCTTACTCATCTCTATTATGAAAATGTGACATTGTTGGTTGTGTTGAGTACGGGCCACCACAGGTCAAGGGGACGGGAGGGCTGGGAGTAGTAGGACTGTGCCAGGAACTTGTGTAGGAGGAGACAATTTCTGCTGATGTTGTAATTCCTGCAGAGGTCACAGATTACTTAATGCCCCTTTAAAACAAACCTTACATTTTATACTCTGGTTATGGAGTTGCTTTGCCTGCGTTTGCTTTATGCCTTGTTTTAAGTATTATTTACTGTGCTTCGGTTTCATGTTTGTAAAGCAATTTCTTGTCGTAAAATGGTTATATTAATAACATACTATTTTTTATTACATATAGCATGCCACAATTCTGTTGAA